>NC_079310.1:1640948-2015169 GCF_023638135.1 Falco biarmicus | reverse complement strand
AACCCTCCCTAGATCCAGAGAACTATGGCCCCTCCAACTACTGATGCTAGGACCCTCACTTGCTCCAGTAGCTGACACCACAGGCCAGGGATGCCCACACCCTTGGTCTGACTCGGGATCCTATGGTACTAGCACTAGAAAGAGTGCGGGATTAACATCACCTGATCTTTGATTATGGCTCTAGAAAAGGATAGGAAAAAAACACTAAGACCTAAACTAGAAAGATGTTGTTGAAATTTTTGTGTTAAAAAGCTCAGGTTGCGGTTCCTTCTGTGGAGCAACCAGAATGAAACACGTTGTAAGATAAAAACTGTACTAATTTATGTAAAACCTGAGGGGGGGTGGGGGGTGGGGGTGGGTGGAGAATCAAAGACCTTGTGAAAGTGTTAAAGTATTGGGGTGAGTTTGTACAACCCCCCGTACCCCTCGAAGGTGCGACTGAATCATGCTGGGATGCATGGCAGGAGGTTTTCTGTTTGCCTGCAAAGGCAAGATATGTAAGAACACAGGACTTAAAGCAACAAGGAGCAGATTTGCATTCAGGGTAAGAAAGAGTTAAAACAGAAGTGCTGCTGCAGAGGCAGGCTTGTATAACCTGCAGAGCAGGAAGAGCATCTCCTGCCCCGAACCCTTCTGCTGGTAAGGAGGAGGGGGTTGCTATTGCTGACAATTGAGCAGAAGGACCTGACAATGTCACCCCAATTGCTGCAGCATTTGCAGTACAACAGGACCGGTAACGGCCCCTCTAGGGCAGGCAATGGGTATGAGGTGGAATTTTAGTGAATACAAAACCAACTTATTTGTTAAACTTCAGTAAAAAAAAAAAAAAAAAATTGTTACAGTTGTGGGAGCTGCTGGCCACCAGGAAAACATCCTGAAACCTTTAAAGTACAAACTAAGAAAACAAATAAGAATGCCAAATTCACCAAAATCTTTGTTGGGATGAGATTTATTAGAACATCTAGACGTTTAAAGAAGAGAAAATGAAACTAAAAGTTAAAAATGATCAAGTAATTGAAATATTGAGCTGTATCTTTACTTCAACAGAAAAGAGGAAAAGAGGACTTCCCTGAAGTAAAAGAAATTTTAACCAGGTGTATCTGAAAATAAATTCCAGGAAAGGTGAAAAATGCTTTACCTGTTACAGTAAAAATGATAAGGGGGAGGCTTGCCCAGTTCAGATAAAAACAATATCCCTTGGTCAGCAAGGCTGTGGGGATATGGCAGAAAAGCTGAAATAAAATACGCTCTGTAGTAGTTCTACTAATGTAAATCTGTGTGTTTTGCCATGACAGTGACTTGTTTACAGGATGTGCAGTTTAAACTCTGCATTGACAACGAAGTACAAGGAATAAGGTTGGTCAGGTGCCTCCTACCATAGTCAAGGGCAAGACTGGGTTGGCCTCTGTGTTTGCCACCAAGAAGAATCTTGAGCTCCGCTGTTGGCTGCAACCCAGTAGGCGTTGAGCGGTGGGAACATATGCCGTGCCAGACCCTGATGTGAGGAATGGCCCCCTCTGTTATAAGAGGGTCATCCAGGAAGGAAGAACATAAGGTGGCCCATAGAGGCACTGATTTGGAAATTGGAAACTGCCTGGCCGACCGTGAGGCCAGATGAGTAACAGAGGAGGTAGGAAAGGAGGAATTATCCTTAATACCAGACGATAAAATCCAAACTGTAAGTACAGATCAAGAGCCAAACTATTCTAAAGAAAACTTAAAGGTAATTCAGGACATGAATGATAAAATAAAATTATGTAAGTGGAGTTATTTAAGGGATGGTTGTATAGTGGTACCATCCAATTTAATATGGGCCACAGCCCTATTATTAATAAGACGCATTGGGGAGCTGATACTTTATATAAAAGTCTAAATCAGAAATTGAAAGGGCGAAACTTGTATACTGTAATAAAACAGGTGACTCAGCAATGTGAAATGTGTTTACGCAATAATCCCAATACAGCAAATAAAATAAAACTAGGGAACATTAGTAGAGGAAATTATCCAGGGCAACAGTGGCAAGCTGATTTTCTGAACTTCCTAGAAAAGGGGGGTATCGATATTTATTGGTACTAACAGATACCTTTTCAGGTTTGTTATAAATTGAGACCACAACGTATCATAATCCAATTAAAATTTTATTAATTATAGCAAGTAGAATATGAGCAAAAACAGCGCTGGACGACAGGGGAGTCTGCGCTCCGCCAACTGCCATCCTGAGCAGTTCAAACAGTCCCTTTTTATACATCTTTACTCCCGTGTTCATGAGGTAGTGGAGGTACTCTGCGCATGCTTCTGTTGTTGTTAGGGGGTCGTTTTCTGCCTTCTGGTGGTCGTTGAGGCCGAAGTAAGAAGTCTTCCTCCTTTGTCCCATAGTTGACCCCCTCACTCATATGTCCTTATATGGGGTAGTTTGTCCTGTTTCTGTCGGTTCCTGGACATCTGGTCGTTATCTTATCTTGCACAAGCGGTATCTTGTGGCTGTTTATATCTTTTGCTGTCTGACCTTTACATTGGGCCTAACATAAATCTTTATAAACAATACCCTAGTCCATAGTTTCTCACACTGTCTGACCTTTACATTGGGCTTAACATAAATCTTAATAAACAATACCCTAGTCCATAGTTTCTCACAGGTTGGCCAGAAGCCTTCCCGTGCAGAACTGCTAAAGCCCGGGAAGTGACCAAAGTACTACTCCAAGAGATATTACCTAGGTTTGGAGTCCCAGCGGTAATGTCCTCGGATAGAGGACCACATTTTGTGTCCAGAATAGTACAACAGATCAGCCACCATCTAGGAATAGATTGGCAATTACATACCCCATACTGACCACAATCGAATGGCCAGGTGGAAAAGATGAATCATCTAATCAAACAACAGATTGTCAAGTTAGGTCAAGAAACAAATCTAACTTGGCCCCAGTCTTTGCCATTAGCTCTTACACGAATTCGAACTAGACCAAAAGCAAAAGAGGGGCTTAGCCCATTTGAAATTTGAAATCTGGCACGAGACCACTGACATAGATAACATGCTTTTTCTCAATTCCCCTGACACCTGAGTGTAAATGACAGTTTGCGTATACTGGGAAAGGAGTACAATACACCTGGAACTGCCTGCCACAAGGATGGAAGCATAGCCCCGTGTGGCAGGTTGACCTTTGCTGGCTGACAGATGCTCACCCAGCTGCTCTCTCACTACCCCTCCTCAACAGGACTGGGGGAGAAAACAAGGTGAGAAAGTTTGTGGGTCGAGACAAAGACACTTACTAATCACTGTCACGCGCAAAACAGACTCAACTTGGGGAAAAATAATTTATTTTTTTGCCAATTAAAATATATTTGGATGGTGAGAAACAAACACAAAATTAAAACAAGGCCTTCCCTCCCCCTCTCCCCCCCCTTTTCCCAGGCTCCACTTCATCATTCCTCTACCTGCTTCCCTCCCCCAACCCCCATCCCCCAGAGTAGCACAGGGGAGATGGGGAACGGGAGGTTCATAACAGTTCCTCTCTGCCACTCCTTCCTCCTCACACATTTCCCCTGCTCCAGCATGGGTCCTCTCCATGGGCTGCAGACCTTCAGGAAATATCCACCTGCTCTGGTGTGGTCCTCTCCATGCGCTGCAAGGATATATCTGCTCCACTGTGGTCTCTTCCACGGGCTGCAGGGGATTATCTTCTCCGGTGGCCAGAGCACCTCCTTCACCTCTTTCTTCACTGACCTTGGTATTTGCAGTGTTGTTTCTCATACTTTTTTTTCCCCTCACTACTCTCACACTGACATGTGGTGTTTTACCCTTTCTTATGTGTTTTCACAGAGGCGCCACCAGCTTTGCTGATTGGCTCAGCTTTGTCCTGCAGTGGGTCTGTTGCCAAGCTGGCTGGAACCAGCTGTGTCCGGCACAGGGCAGCCCCTTGTCTCTTCTCACAGAGACCACCCCTGCAGCCCTCCCACTACCAAAACCTTGCCATGTAAACCCAATACACCCCACTATCTGTCACAGACTTATACAAAAGGGTTTGAAAGAGGGCAACACCCCAGATCACTTACAGTACATTGATGACATCATAGTATGGGGAAACACCACCCAAGAGGTGTATAGCAAAGGCAAACAGATCACTGAAATTTTACTAAATGCAAGGATTTGCGACCAAGAGGAATAAAGACCTGCACCAAGAAATACATTTTATGGGTGCCAAATGGCAAGATGTGTGCCGTCTCATTCCTATTGACATGATTGACAGGATTGTGGCAATGGCACCACCAACCAATAAAAAGGAAACACAAATGTTTCTTGGAATGGTAGTATTTTGGCAAATGCACATCCACAGATAGAGTCCACTTGTGAATCCACTGTACTAAGTCACAAGAAAAGAGAACTCATTTGTGTGGGGAACCGAGCAACAACAAGCCTTTGACCAGGTAAAACAAGAAGCCGCACATGCAGTTGCCCTGGGGCCCATCAGAAACCAGTCCGTATGTCCAAAATGTAATATACATATCAGCAGGGGACAAAACAAGCCAGTGGAGTTTATGGCAGAAAGCACTAGGAGAAATCGGAGGAAGACCCCTTGGATTCTGGAGCCGAGGCTACCAAGCTGCTGACAAAAACTATATCCCGACGGAAAAAGAAATATTAGCCACCTATGAGGGAATGGTGGCATCATCTGAAGTGGTGGGGACAGAATCACAGCTGCTGCTGGCACCTCGGCTACGAGTATTTCACTGGATGCTGAAAGGAGAAATGCCCTTGACTCATCATGTGGCAAGTGCTACCTGGAGTAAATGGACAGCCCTGATTACCCAGTGGGCTCAGAGATGTCTGGGCCTGATAGGAGAGCTGATGGAATGGCCTGAAAAATCATGATCTTGGAGTCTCACCCAGGGCACTACCACATGCTCAAGAAGACTCAGGATATGATGAGCTATCCGAAGAAGAGTGCCAATATGCCCTGTTCACTGACAGCTCTTGACAAATTATTGGCAATCAGAGAAGACAGAATCCTCCCGTTTGGAATCCTGTCCAATGAGTGATAAAAACGGATGAAGGGGAAGGACAATTGAGTCAGTTCACTGAAGTCCAAGCCATAAGAATGGCTATCGATGTAGCATTACAGAGGAAATAGCCTAGGTTATACCTGTATACTGACTTCTGGATGGTGGCCAACGCCCTCTGGGGCTGGTTCACACAGCAGAAACAGAGGAAGAGGCAGATACAAGGAAAATCTATTTGGATGGTTAACTTGAGGGAAGACATCACACAGGATTTGGAAAAACTTCATGTGCCAGTGTGACATGTCGATGCATGTACTGGGTCTGGCTGGGATGGACTTAATTTTATTCATAGCGGCCCCTATGGTGCTGTGCTTTACATATGTGGACAAAACAGTGTTGAAAACAAAGCGATGTTTTAGCCATTGCTGAACAGTACTTACACAGTGGCAAGGCCTTCTCTGTTTCTCACTCTGCCCCTCCTGGGAGTAGGCTAGGGGTGGACAAGAGGCTGGGAGGGGGGACAGCTGGGACAGCTGACCTGAGTTGACCAAAGAGTTATTCCATACCATATAACAACATGGTCAGCAATAAAAGGTGGGAGGAGGAGGGGGAGGGAGTCTTTCCAAAGTAGCTGTTGCTTGGGAACTGGCTGGGCATTGGTCTGCTCATGGTGAGTGACTGTTTTTGCATAACTTTACTTTTTTTTACTTTCTCCCCCTGTGTTGGAAGAAGGGTTCGCCGGAGTCAAGAAGACGCTCAATATGAGTTATGCATCTTGCTCTATTAGTTTCTAACACTACTTATATAGAACCGATACACATGCATATTCGTAAAGCAGAAATATAATTGGTTAGTAGTCTCTAAACGCGTGCGGTTCTCACACCCCTAATTATCATGACTAAAATAAGCATTCTATCCATGTAGCTAATTGTGTTGCTGTGCTTCAGCCTTGTAGTTTGTTACTCCCTATTTTCCCATACCGCTCCCTATCTTTCTTGGCCCTGCACCTGCTTTCCCAGCAGCTGTATCTTGTTACAGCCACGGCCTGTTGGCACAACATAATTACTTGGTCTCAGGATTCAAGAATAGCTCAAGGCTACCTTTCTTGTTAACTTCAGCACAGCAACCTCAGTACAATTCTGATTACAGGCCTATTCTAATACCAGGCCTGGATTGTGCAGATCTTCAGAGATTCTAAGGCCATGCTTCTGCAGCCATTCTTCTACACCCCTGCCCCTTATTAAACTATCTTTATCTCGACCCAGAAATTTTCTCACTTTGGCCCTTCTAATTATCTCTCCCACCTTGGGGGAAGGGGGGGGGGGGTGAGCGAGCAAGTGAGCGAGCAACTGGGTAGGTGCTTACTTGCCCGCTGGGGTCAACCCACCACAGTCCTTTTTGGCACCCAACGTGACGCTTGAGGGGTTTGAGATAACAAATTTGACTGTAGCATGCTAGACGGAATTTACAGTTATACCTGTTTAGCTATTGCTTGACAAGTTGTTACTTGCTGTTCCTGGTTACGATATTTACTTAATTGTTCTCGACACTGGTTTATTTGTTCCCTTACCTGCTCCATGGCATACTTCCTCTCTTGCTGTACATCAAATTGGAGCATTTGTTAAAGGCTGGTTTTGGCTTCTGCAGTTTGCTCTGCTGTTTGTCACTTTGTTGTGTTTTGCCTGGCAGAGTTATGATAAAAGCACTGGCCTTGAGCCTAATCAGGTATTTGGGCCCTGCATTGCTGCTGTCCCAGTACTTTGGGAACCACCTCATGGAGAGAATTAACAATAACACCTTTTTCCTCTTCTCTGAGAGCCAATTTGTGGAGGAAACAAAAAATGGCACCTTCCCCTTCTTTTCCTGTGGGGTAGATGTTTTCTGTCTTGTTACAATGGCTCTTCGGTTTCTTGAACATCCCTGGGTAATCAGAATGCTCATATTGGTGCATGTCAACATCATAGTTTAACCCAGCCAGCAACTAAGCACCACACAGCCGCTTGCTCACTCCCCCTCCAGTGGGATGGGGGAGAGAATAGGAAAGGTAAAAGTAAGAAAACTCATGGGCTGAAATAATGACAGTTTTATAGGTAAAGCACAAGCTGCATGCACAAGCAAAGCAAAAAAAAAGGAATTGTGCTGGTTTTGGCTGGGATAGAGATAATTTTCTTCATAGTAGCTTGCATGGGGCGGGTTTGGATTTGTGCTGAAAACAGCGTTGATAATACAGGGATGTTTTTGTTACTGCTGAGCAGTGCTTACACAGAGTCAAGGCCTTTTCTGCTTTTCAAATCACCACACCAGCAAGTAGGCTGGGGGTGCACAAGAAGCTGGGAGGGGACACAGCCGGGACAGCTGACCCCAACTGACCAAAGGGATATTCCATACCATATGTCGTCATGCTCATCAATAAAAGCTGTGGGGAAGACGGGGGTGGGGTGGGGGGTGGGGGTGGAGGGTAGGGCACCTTTGAGGTGATGGTGTTTGTATTCGCAAGTTACCATTACGCGTGACGGAGCCCTGCTTTCCTGGAGATGGCTGAACACCTGCCTGCTGATGGGAAGTAGTGAATGAATTCTTTGGTTTGCTTTGTTTGTGCATGCAGCTTTATCTCAACCCATGAGTTTTCTCACTTTTACTCTTCCAATTCTCTCCCCCATCCCAACCGGGGGGGAGGGAGTGAGCAGCTGCATGGTGCTTAGTTGCCAGCTGGGGTTTAACCATGACAGGAATTTGTGCCCTATCATTTGCCATGGACTGATCCAGACTGCACTGGAAGAGGGTGCAGCCCCTCAGCACCTGCAGTACACCGACGTCATTGTGTGGCACAACACAGCAGAGGAAGTGTTTGTGTTTCCTTCTGAAAGCTGTTTTTTTCCATAAAGCAAAGCAAGGTCAAAGGACCTGCACAGGAGATCCAGTTTTTAGGAATAAAATGGCAAGATGGGCATCATCGTATCCCAATGGATGTGATCAACGAGATAACAGCTATGTCCCCACCAGATAACAAAAAAGAAACACAAGCTTTCCTAGGCATTGTGGGTTTCTGGAGAATGCATATTCCAGGTTACAGTCGGATTGTGAGCCCTCTCTATTGAGTGACCTAAAAGAAGAACAGTTTCAGATGGGGCCCTGAGCAGGGACAAGCCTTTGAACAGATTAAAGAGGAAATTGTTCATGTGGTAGCCCTTGGGACGGTCCGGACAGGACAAGTTGTGAGAAATGTGCTTTACAGCACAGCCAAGGAGCATGGCCCCACCTGAAGCCTCTGGCAGAAAGCACCCGGAGAGACTCAAGGTCGACTTCTAGGGTTTTGGAGCTGAGGATACAGAGGATCTGAGGCCTGCTACATCCTGACTGAAAAGGATTCAGACAGATAAGCAACGTACTCTTCTTGTGTGTATCACCTACAAGCCATTATGGCTTAGTGTGTAAATCTGTATGTAACTATTGAAAAATCCACTTATGAATGTATATAGCTTAGAACTAATTTTTCCCCTTTGTTAATTCTTTGATATCAATGAGGTATTCTTCAGAAAATGTATGGACTGGTTGGTTGCATAAGGGCAGTTGTTATTTGGACAGAAAATTGTTAATGGTCAGGGATTTTCCACTAAAATATTTGCAAATAGTCCTAGTCAAACATCAGTTTGGTTTCTTTTTGGGTTTTGAGCTTGCATTAGTCCAGGTTCAGAACTTTAAAATTACCTTTGAATTTTTTAAACTTTTTATATTACTGG
The DNA here is from genome assembly GCF_023638135.1 of Falco biarmicus. NCBI lineage: Eukaryota > Metazoa > Chordata > Aves > Falconiformes > Falconidae > Falco > Falco biarmicus. The sequence continues at coordinate 2,006,434 of NC_079310.1, read as the reverse complement.
AACAGAAAGAGCATCTAAATTAAAGCTTCAAGCTAACTTTATTTTTCAAGTATTTCAGGAATTATACTTCTGAACTGAGATTTTATAAGTTGGCTGTGTATTTTCCTGTGTTAAAACGCTGTTATTGAAAATGGTCAACCGAGCCTATGTCGCCCAAAATAAAAACGGGGGAATTGTGGATAACTGGCTAGCTGAAAAGGGTCACATAGACATAGTCCAGCTGGCTGGACAAAAATGCACATCGCTCTCAGCTTATCTGAAGTAAAGCAAAATACACTGTCTTTGGCTGTTTTTGTTACACAACAGGAAGATTTTGGTGGGAAAAGAATGTTGCAGGTGGGAACAGATAACTACAGAAGAGAAACTAGGGGCGGGCTTGGTATTTAGGCAACTAACCAATAATGAGCTTAACTTTTGTAATATGTATGAGCTAATTATAACAAGGCATAAAAGGTGACTGTAAGGGACAATAAACGAAGTCTGCTGATCACTCATATTGAGTGACTGTGTCTTCCCTCCGTCGTGACAAAGAAGTTTTTGAGAAAGGGGAGAAAATTATCCAAATCCTTCTGAAAGCCGGTTTTGCCAGAAAACAAAGTAAAGTCAAGGGACCTGCACAGGAGATCCAGTTTTGGGGAATAAAATGGCAAGATGGATGTCGTGAAATCCCAATGGATGTAATCAACAAATTAGCAGCGATGTCTCCACCAACTAGTAAGAAAGAAACTCAGGCTTTCTTAGGTGTCATTGGTTTTTGGAGAATGTACATTCCAAATTACAGTATGATTGTAAGCCCTCTTTATCATGTGACCCGAAAGAAGAATGATTTTAAATGGGGTCCTGAGCAACAACAAGACTTTGAACAAATTAAACGAGAGATAGTTCAAGCAGTAGGTCTTGGGCCGGTTTGGACTGGGCAAGATGTAAAGAATGTGCTCTACACTGCAGCCGGGGAGAATGGCCCTACCTGAAGACTCTGGCAGAAAGCACCAGGGGAAACTTGAGGACGACCTTTGGGTTTTTGGAGTCGGGCATATAAAGGATCTGAGGCCTGCTATACTCCAACTGAAAAAGAGGTATTGGCAGCTTATGAAGGCATTTGAGCCACTTCAGAAGTGATTGGTACTGAAGCGCAGCTCCTCTTGGCGCCCCAGTTACCAGTGCTGGGCTGGATGTTTAAAGGGAGGGTTTCTTCTACACGTCACGCAACTGATGCTACATGGAGTAAGTGGATCACGCTGATTACACAATGAGCTCGGATAGGAAATCCCAATCATCCAGGAATTTTGGAAATTATTATGGACTGGCCAGAAGGTGAAGATTTTGGGATGTCATCAGAGGAAGAGGTGACACGTGCTGAAGAAGCCTCTTTGTATAATGAACTGCCAGAACATGAGAAGCAATATGCTTTGTTTACTGATGGGTCCTGTCATATTGTAGGAAAGCATCGGAGGTAGAAGGCGGCTGTATGGAGTCCCCTACGACAAGTTGTAAGAGTCGGTCTAAAGAGAACGATATTGTCTCAACATTGCAACCTGTAGATGGGCCTGAGATCGAGGGGCGGACTTAACCATGGACACTATTGAACAGGTAATCCATGAATGGGAAACATGCGTTGCAATTAAGCAAGCCAAGCGGTTAAAGCCTCTGTGCTATGGAGAACGATGGCTGAAATATAAATATGGTGAGGCTTGGCAGATTGACTATATCACACTCCCACAGACCTGCCAAGTCATGTGCCATGTGCTTACAATGGTGAAAGCAACCACTGGATGACTGGAAACATAACCTGTGCCACATGCCACTGCCCAGAACACTCTCCTGGGCCTTTGAAGACAGGTCTTGTGGTGACATGGCACCCCAGAAAGAATTGAATCAGACAATGGAACTAATTTCCAAAACAATCTCATAGACACCTGGGCCAAAGAGCATGGCATTGAGTGGGTATATCACATTCCCTGTCATGCACCAGCCTCTGGGAAAATGGAACGATGTAATGGACTGTTAAAGAGTACACTGAAAGCAATGGGTGGTGGAACTTTCAAACATTGGGATAAACATTTAGCAAAGGCTACCTGGTTGGTTAATACCAGAAGATCTGCTACCAGAGCTGGTCCTGCCCAGTAAAAGCTTTTGTGTACTGTAGAGGGGGATAAAGTTCCTGTAGCACACCTTAAAAGTATGCTTGGGAAAACAGTGTGGGTCATTCCTGCCTCAGGCAAAGGCAAACCCATTTGTGGGATTGTTTTTGCTCAAGGGCCTGGAAGCATTTGGTGGGTAATGCAGGAAGATGGGAAAGCTGGATGTGTGCCTCAAGGGGATTTGATTTTGGGTGAAAACAGCCAATAAATTGAGTGATGTTAATTGTTACATAATACTGTATATTGTCTTTGGTGATGATGGAAGATTTTGAACCCACGCCCCGGAGAGAGTGGATAATCTTGTGGCATCCATTTCTACCATCTTTAGATTCGAAGATTTGAACCTTTTTTCTCTTCAACTGTGTCGTGGTTTAACCCCGGCCGGCAACCAAGCACCTCGCAGCTGCTTGCTCACTCCCCCCCACCCAGAGGGATGGGAAGGAGAATCGGAAAGGAATGTAAAACTCAGGGGTTGAGATAAGAACAATTTAATAGGTAAAGCAAAAACCACGCACGCAAGCAAAGCAAAGGAAAGAATTCATTCACTACTTCCCATGGGCAGGCAGGTGTTCGGCCATCCCCAGGAAAGCAGGGCTCCATCACGCGTAACGGTTCCTTGGGAAGACAAACGCCATAATGCCAGATGTCCCCCCCCCTTCCTTCTTCTTCCCCCAGTTTATATACTGAGCATGACATCATATGGTATGGAATATCCCCTTTGGCTAGCTTGGGTCACCTGTCCCAGCTGTGTCCCCTCCCAATTTCCTGTGCTCCCCCAGCCCTCTGGCTGGCAGGGCCCAAGGAACTGAAAAGTCCTTGATTTAGTATAAACATCACTCAGCAACAACTAAAAACATCAGTGTCCTCTCAACATTGTTCTTGCATCATAGTCAAAACACAGCACTGTACTACCTACTAAGAAGAAAATTAACTCTATCCCAGCTGAAACCAGGACAAACTGCCACACCAACAAATACTGACTGGTGAAACCAGATCAGCGCAGCTGTAATAGGATTAGAACTGGCTTCAACATGGAACAATCCAACACCTTGTACTGTCCTCCTTGCCCAGAAAGACTGTTATAACAGATGGAGCCCAACATCATGGACTAAATGAACCCAATGGATTTTAGAGGGATGGTTCATAGACTAAGGGAATGATATCTGTGTATTTGTAGAAAGGACAGGAGTGGCAATGATGATGATGTATTGCAAAATGTAGCATGACATAAATGGTATGGAATAAGGGGTGGATACTGTCCTGATTTCAGCTGGGATGGAGTTAACTTTCTTCTTAGTAGCTAGTACAGTGTTGTGTTTTGGCTATGATGGGAGAACAACGTTGATAAACCGCACTGATGTTTTTAGTTGTTGCTGGGTAATGTTTATACTAAGTCAAGGATTTTTCAGTTTCTTAGGCCTTGCCAGCCAGAGTGCTGGAGGGGCACAAGAGACTGGGAAGGGACGCAGCCAGGTCAGCTGACCTGAACCAGCCAAAGAGGTATTCCATACCATGGGACGTCATGCTTGGTATATAAACTTGGAGGGTTAGCTGGGGCGGGGGGGGATTGTTGCTCGGGAACTGGCTGGACATCCGTCAGCGGGTGGTGAGCAGATCTACTGTGCATCACTTGTTTTCCTTTCTCCCTTTTCCTTTGGATTTTATCCTTTTCCCCCACTTTTCCATTATAATTGTTATTATTCGTATTGTTATTATTGTTGTTCTTACCTTTTTATTCTGTTTAAATTATTAAATTGTTCTTATCTCAACCCTTGAGTTTTACATTCCTTTCCGATTCTCCTCCCCACCCCTCTGGGTTGGGGGGGAGTGAGCAAGCAGCTGTGTGGTGCTTGGTTGCCGGCTGGGGTTAAACCATGACATGTGCACATGGGAACAGACTGTTCTTGCGCTTTGAGGAGGTTGTCCTTTAAGATCAGAACGATCTCTTGGGGCCCTTTGTCCTCCAAGGCGGTCTCCCACAGGATCCTCTCAAGCAGATCCTGAACACACATAAATCTGCTTTCCTGAGGTCCAGGGTTGTAATTCTATTATTCTTTTTGCTCCCTCCTCTCAGGATCCTGAACTCCACCATCTCATGGTTGCTGTTGCTAAGTTTGCCCTCAGCCTCTACATCCTTGACCAGTTCTTGTCTGTTTGAGAGTAGCAGGTCAAGCAGAGCATCTCCCCTAGTTGGCCTGTTGATCACCTGCATCAAGAAATTGTCTTCAGCAACTGAACGTAAGTCATAATATGCTTAGATGGCAGAAGAGAGACATGACTGAATAACATTAATGTATATAATTTGACTGTACTTAAGAGCTGCTAAAAGAAAAAGCAAAAAGTAAAAATTCAAAATGAGGAGAGAAAAAATGATGATGATGATCTACCAATAAATACCTCCTTTATTAGATTACATTTTTTTTTTTTAAAATTAACCAAGAGCCAGGGAGAAAATACAAATTCTCATGGCAAAAAAGCCCCTTTGTTATAAGTAGAACTCTGGGCCAAATTTTTCATAAGGTTTCAACCTTTAAATGATCATACTTAAAAAATACAGATTTACATCTGTAAACAAACCTTGCAAATGGCAATTGCTCAAGCAGAGATCTAAGTATTAGGTTTACTTGTGCAAAACTGCAGGAAGAGATTTAAAAGGCACTCTGGAAAATTTGGCTCAATGGCATTTTGTGCCAAAGCGTTCCCTGGTATTTCCATTCTATTGTACAGACCCTTGTACAATATCATTATACTGCTGTTTGTTTCTCAGACTGGGAGATCTCTGGGGCAGGGAGTGTCTAAGATTAATCTCTTTGTACCAGGACCAACATGAAAAAGGAACCCTAACCACAGACCTTTATTATGTGCAATCACAACAGTATACTGAGTAGTTACAGTTATTGAAGAGACTTCTTCTGAGTCCCTTTATTGCTATGGGCCAAACCAGGTAACCGCTACACAGTATCACTACCTATTTCCTGTATGCTCTAACAAGCCCTGTGGGAGGGGAGTGGGAGACAGGACACAAATATGGTTTTAGTCTTGTCTCTACATCCCACCCTGTGTCACCAGAGGTTTAGCACATTTTCATCTAAGGCGCTGCAATACTTTTACTGCGGTTGCATTTGAGAACTTAGGTGTCTAATTTTATTAAGCATAGCATACTGGTGAAAGCAATGAAATAGATCTCAAAGGGAAGGGTCAGGACTACACAGTTAACCTGTGTGTGATTCAGATGCACTCCAGACAGTAGCTGAGAAGTAGAGTCAGGAAATTGTACATGGTCTGGCTGCAACGGAGTTAACTTTCTTCATAGCAGCTCATATGGTGATGTGTTTTGGATTTGTGACCAAAACAGCGTTGACAACACACAAATGTTTTAAGCTATTGCTAAATAGCACTTACACAGAGTCAAGGCCTTATATTTTTCCCACTCTGCCCACGCAACAGGTATGCCAGGGGTGGGCAAGAGGTTGGGAGGGGACACAGCCAGGACAGCTGACCAAACTGACCAAAGACCAAAAGGATATTTCATATCATATGACATCATGCTCAGCAATAAAAGCTAAGAGAAGGGGGGGAAGAGGCATTCGTTATTAAGGCGTTTGTCTTCTGAAGCAACCGCTACGTGTACTGAGGCCTTACTTTCCAGGAAGTGGCTAGACATCGACTACTGATGGGAAGTAAGAGGATAGATCTTTTTGCTTTTCTTTGCTTCTGCATACAGCCTTTGCTTTTCTTTATTAAACTACCTTTATCTTGACCCACAAGTTTTTCATCTTATTTTCTCCCCCTTTCCTGCTGAGTAGGGGGAGCGAGAGAGCAGCTTGGTGGGCACCTGGCAGCCAGCCAAGGTCAACCCACCACATATGCCATATAATGTCTTGCTCAGCAATAAAACTGGGGGGTAGTCTTTCGAAAGTATCTGTTGTTCCGGGACTGGCTGGGCATCAGTCTGCTGGTGGGAAGTAGTGATTGCCTTTGCATCACTTGGGTTTCTTTTCCTCTTACCTTCACTTAAACTATTTTTATCTTGACCCGTGAGTTTTCTTGCTTTTGCTCTTCCTAATCTCTCCCCCATCCCACTGAGGGGTGGGGAGTGAGTGAGTGAGCAACTGTGTGGAACCTTAGCTTCTGGCTGGGGTCAACCCACCACAGTATCACAAGCAGGTGTACTGGGTTTACGTGGCAAGGTAATTTGGGAGTGAAGTTGAGCATGGGAAGAAGGGAGGGGTGGGGGGGAAGGTGTTTTTAGATTTTTTCCTATTTCTCATTATCCTACACTGATTTGACTGGTAATGAATTAAACTAATTTCCCCAAGTTGAGTCTGTTTTGCCCGTGACAGTAGTTGCTGAGTGATCTCCCTGCCCTTATCTTGACCCATGAGACTTTCATCATATTTGGTCACTTTCTGTCCAGCTGAGGAGGGGGAGTGAGAGAGCAGCTTGGTGGGCACCTGGCGGCCAGCCAAGGTCAGCCCACCACAGCAGGGGATAAAGGGGAGGGGAAGAGAAAAGAGAATATGAAGAAAGTAATGTAAAAATAAGAACAACAACAAAGAGGTAGATGAAAAACCGATGAGGATTCTCATTGTCTGAAATCTAGTTGTATGTCACTGCTTCAGAACGAGACAGTCTAACTGGGACACCAGAGAAACAAAGAAAAGGAGTATGTAATAAATATTATGTTAATCATAATAGGCTGCACTTTGGTCTTGGCCAAAGCATATTCTTAAATCAACTTTAGAATGTGATTGCAATTTCAGACTTAGGAGCATGAAGTTCACATGGGTACAATTAATTAAATAAACTGTTCTGTGGAGCATTCTACAAAGCCTGACAGTGCTTAGTTGATATATTGTTTATTACAGACTTCAGACATTTCCCCCTCTATTATATCATACAGCCTAGAGTAGTGAATCAAAAGGTGGATTTTTTTCTGTTCTGTCTGAACTATCTACTGCAGATGTAATGGGTAACATCTTAACACCTTTTCTCCTCTTCCCTCTCTTATTTAGCAGAGTAATAGAACCCAAACAGCCTTGTTACAAAACTTGCACTTTTATTTTTTGGTGATTTTGTCCAACTTGAACAATTTTATTTCCTTTCCCCAATATGAGTGAAGCAAGCTGTGCAGAACATGAACTCAATTCAAAGAGCCCACAAGCCACTACCTCATCTCATCAGTATCAGTGCACATTTTCAACACACATATACATCCTCTGTTTTCACCAGTTCACAGATGAGAATCTAGCAACCAGCTGTTTACAAGATTATCAAGAAAGGGTTAAGTGTTACAGAGTTTTAAAAGTGCTTTTTTTTTAACCTGCTTTTCTAGCTTGAGCCTGTGCTGCCAGTCTGTCTCTCTCCTCCTCACACTCCAAAAAAATTAATGCATTAGAACTTAGCTTCAACCTTTGCAGTTATTTCTAATTCAAACATGCAAAGTTATATGAGTTTGGAGAAGAATCAACAGCTGGGCAGAGGACAGAGATGTGAATGTGTCTCAAATGAGGGAAAGGCCAGAAGACTCAGGTGTGAGAGAGACTGCTTGGCAGCTGCATGCATGCCCTTGTCGACCAAAGAGCACCCACATAGCTCCAGAATAGCCACAGCATGTTCATACTTTTGTCAGCTTGGAGTGCCCCAAGGAACATAGGAGGTAACTGGGAATTCTGCACTGAAAAGAGATTAAGAGATCAGGAACACACATGCACAGGAAATCAGACTTCATTAGTCTCTTGTTCATGGAACAACTTGGTTTTGAATGTTCTGGAATATGTGTTTAAACACGCTTTATTGTAATTTAATTGGATAGACTGCATTTTGCAGTCTATTCAAATAAATTCAGGACTTTCAAACTTTTTTATAGCCATGCATAAATACATAGAATGTACACACACCTCCCTACTGCTCAGAATAGGGCTATATTCTTTATTCTGTAAGCATATGGTCAAAATTTTCCGGCCTGGATTGTATTGTCATTTCCATAAAAATAATTTGTTTTTTCCCAATAGCATATGAGTAAATGGCTTGTCCTGACATGGGGGGGGGGGGGGGGGGGAGGGGGGGATGCGGACACACGAGACACACACAACTAGATACATCCATGTGACTGAAGGCATGAGCACACCACACTCAGAGGAAGAGCGCTACAAAGTTGTGGATAGAAGGAAATGATTTGCATACAAAACTATCCCGACTTCTTTGGCTCATCCATCTAGGCCACAGTACAAAGGCAATGTGTTGGGAGAGGGGTCCGCTGGAGTCAAGAAATTACTCAATATGAGTTATGCATCTTGCTTATCTTTATTGGCTTCTAACACTTCTTATATAGCCTCAATACACAAGCATGTTCCCAAAGCAAACATATAATTGGTTATTAGCCCCTAAGCGCGCGCTGCTCTCACACTGCTAATTATCATGATTAAAACAAGCATTCTAACCATGCAGCTATTTGCGTTAGCTATGTTTTAGCCTTGTGGTTTGCTACTCCCTCTATTCCCATTCTGCTCCCTATCTCCCTTGGCCTTGCACCTGTCTTCCCTAACAGCTGCAGCTTGTTACAGCCACGGCCTGTTAGTACAACAAAGTTACTTGGTCTCAGGATTCAAGAATAGATCAAGGCCACTTTCTTGTTAACTTCAGCACAACAACTTCAGCACAATTCTAATTCCAGGCCTATTCTAATTCCAGGCCTGGATTGTGCAGATCTTTAGGGATTCTATGGCCACGCTTCTGCAGCCATTCTTCTACAGCAATGATTAGGCAAATATATGGAGATAGGGAGGGATGAGAGGAGACAAAGGACTGAAGCGAACTAGGCAAAGGTTACTGGAACACAAGTCTTTCCAAATTTGTCACCATCTGGATCTGCCCTACTTGAAATGCTTAGCAAAACAGCACCTTCAGATCTTGTATTGCAGTGATGTGCCCTGTTTCAGAATAAGCTCTGAACTGAAATTCTCCCCACTCTGAACAGAACAGAGGGCCATTCAAGAGATGCTTTCACCATGCAAATCTAGCTAGTGAAAAAACAACAACAGAACACAGTGTCACTGTCAACCTAAGGCACGCCATGAATTTAATCAACAGGTAGGCATATAATATTTCTTTGTGTGTGTTCTCACTGTTAATGAGATCTGCAGATGAGGCATTCTAGTCTAAGGCCATTTATACATGAACAAATCCTTCTTTGCTGCTCCCAGGAAACCAACTGACCCACCTTTGGGGAAATATGCCGCCCGGAAGGTTGTGCTAAGTTCTCACCAGTCATTGTGCCTGTGTCGCATCATGCACAAACACCACCATGTCATTCAGAAAGGTTCATCATATACTTTCCTCTGGAAGTGAATGCAGTAGCACTACTGCAATATAGAGTTCACACATTTCACTAGGTTTTCTGGCAGGAACTGTGGTGCCGGGACACACACACACACACACACGACGGACAGGACATGATGACGATGGGGACGGATGGAACCCACGCTGTAGCAGGGAAAAAATGTCAGGAGGAAGTAGTGGCAGAGATGAGCTGTTATGAACTGACTGCAATCCCTCATTCCCCATCCCCCCTGCACTGCTCTGTAGTGGTGGAGGTAGAGAAGTTGGGAATGGAGGAATTAAATTGAGCCTGGGAAGAAGCAGGGTAGGGTGGGGGGGGAGGTGTTTTTTAGTTCCGTCTTTTTTTTTCTCACCATCTTACTCTATTTTTAATTGGCAATAAATGAAAATAATTTTCCCCAAGTCGAGTCTCTTTTGCGCGTGATAGTAATTGGTGAATGATCTCCCTGTCCTTATCTCGACCCATGAGCTTTTCCATCTTATTTTCTCACCTTGTCCTGCTGAGGAAGGGGAGTGAGAGAGCAACTGGGTGGGGGTTTGGCAACCAGCCAAGGTCAAACCACCACAAGCTCTCTACCTGAAGCTCTACAGATACTGCCATTCAGAATAAAACCATTTGCTGGAAAAAATGGTGATATGATCCTACTCAAAATTTAAAAGCAATACAGTTTTTTACTTCACTGTACAGTTTATATCATAAAGACTGCTTGCAGAATATATACATTTCCATTCTATTGGAGGCTGTGCTTGAATATTTTATTTGGCTTCAGTTTTATGTTTACTTAACAATGCATAAATGAACCTGATTACAAACAAAATATAAGCCTCTTAAATTTCTTCAGTATTTTTTTTCTCTACTTCTTAAATTGTATTTAATATACTTTCTTTCCGTTTTCTGGAAGCAAGCATACTTTAATCAGTTCTTTCCTTAAAGAAAATATTTTCACATAAGGCTTGCGCAAGGTGCAAGGTTTCTAATTCCTGAGAAACATTAATTTTCAAAAAGTCAGCTTCAAAAGACTGAAAAAATGACCATGTCCTCAAGAGATTTCAAAAGCATCGCCTTAAAACTAAAACTTATTTAATAAGATGTGGAAGACAAATATAACTGTAGGATTAAACAGAAATTGTGCTGAGTTGACTCCAGCCATAAACAAGCACCCACACAACTGCTCGCTCACTACCCTCTCCCCCAGGACAGGGGGAAACCAGAAGGAAGGTGGGAAGGTGAGAAGACTCATAGGTTGAAATAAAGACAGTTTAATAGGTGAAACAAAAGCTGCATGCACAAGGAAAGCAAAAAGAGGAATTCATTCACTACTTCCCATGGGCAGGCAGATGTCCGGCCACTTCCTGGAAAGCAAGGCCTCAGCACATGTAATGGTTACGTGGGACGACAAACACCATAACCACAAATGTCTCCCCTTCCTCCTTCTTTCCCGGAGCTTTTATTGCTGAGCACGACGTCATAGGGTATGGATTTCTTTTTGCTTCGGTTAGTATCAACAAGCTTTCTAGAGGGGGAGAGGGAGCATAGTGGTATTTTCTACCGCAGGCTGAAGTGAACTGTGAGACTGGACATGAATGTGGTAGAGACTAGACTGCAAGGGTTGAAACTATGGGGGAAGGGCAAGCAAAATTTTGTTCTTCTGTTCCTCTTCCAGTTCTGGCGCGTGCGCATACATGTGGGGTGGGGGCAGATGGTACGGTGGGAGTACCGTTGGCCTCGGGGAAGCTTTAGTGGAGGGGTGTGTGTATATATATGTATAAACTATCTTGTATTTATGTATGTATATAATACAAAACACATATCTTATGCATGTGTGTGGTGTTGATTGTGGGTGTTGATTGTGTAGGGAAGGGGAGTGAGAGACCACGAATGGGGGGGGGGGGGGGAGGAGGTCTCAGAGGGTCAGAGGTTAGGTTGGGTGGTGTCTGCGCTAGGAGGTGTGAATATAAGCAGGTTGGGGGTGCTGAGCATGGGCGGAGGGGGGGGGGGAGGTCTCAGAGGGTCAGAAGTGAGGTTGGGTGGTGTCTGTGCTAGGAGGGGGTGTGCACGCGTGTGCATGTAGATGCAGAAGTATTTGGCAGCTAGGTTTCAGTATCCTTAGCCAGAAGGTGGGCGGGGAGGGTAATGACATGGGGTGGGGGCTAGCTTTGGTGGAGCGCTCTGTTGGCATCCTCTCCTTATCTCCTGGTGTTTTTATCTCTGGCAGTGTGATCTTGAGCAGCTGGAAGCACCTCGGTAGTGGGAAAAGAAAGTGCACATCCCTCCCCCAACTTTATTCATCTCGTAGCAAGAGGCATCACATCGCTGTGAAAACATGAGCCGAGATTTCAAACCCGGAGACTTGATCTTTGCTAAGATGAAAGGTTATCCCCATTGGCCAGCCAGGGTAAGACACTCCCTCCTCTATGTGCAGGCTGCTGCTACCTCTTTACCTGTCCTTTTTTCCTCCTCATCGCCTTTTCTGCTCTTTCAGTTTTGTGTCGAGTGTTTTCAGATACCTATAGAGAAGAAGACAGATTAATTGTGTTGTGCCTCTATCTTGCCAATGTGGGTGTGGGTGTGTCCCTGCATGTGTGGTAGCATAGCACTGCTGTTGCTGAAAGTGACTTCTAAATCACACTGCGGATCCCACACTGTGGTTTGTTCCTGGCTTATGGTGCTTTATAAGTCTCTCTTTTTTGACATGTAGCACTGTCTGTAGTCATTAGCTGTCATTAGGGTTTTTTAAGTTGTGGAAGGGCTGCTTGAATTCTATATGTGAAGATATGTATTGGGTTTGTGTTAATGTCAAGCTGTAATTTTTGAGAGTCTTACAATCTGGAAAGGAATTAATAGCGTTTTTAGGAGGAAAAAGTCCTACTGAACTTCATATTTATTTATTTAAAGCTTTTTATATGTCTGCAGTGGGTTGACCCTGGCCAGCAACTAAACACCCACCAGCTGCTTGCTCACTCCCCTCACAGCAGTATGGGGGACAAATTAGAAGAGAAAAAGCAAGGAAAAATATGTGGGTTAAGAAAAAGATAGTTTATTAAGTGAAGGAAAGGGACGGAAAAAACCCAGAAGTGATGGAGAAGCAATGGCTTACCACCTCCCACCAGCAGACTGACACCCAGGCAGTCTCCAAGCAACAGCTACTTTGGAAAGACTGAGCCCCCGTTTTTTATTGCTGAGCATGACTTTATATGGCATGAAATATCTCTTTGGTTAATTTGGATCAACTGTCCTAGCTATGTGTCCTAGCTGTGTCTCAGCAAAATACTTGCCCACACCTAGCCTATTCCCGGGGGGGGGAAGGGTGGCTGCGGCAGAGTGGGGAAAAAGAGAAAGCCTCCACACTGTGCAAACACTGTTCAGCAATAGCCAAAACATTGGTGTGTGTGTTATCAACACTGTTTTAGCTACAGATCTAAAACACAGCAACATACGGGCTGCTATGAAGAAAATTCCCAGCCAGATCCAGTATAATGTCTTTTTGTGACGTGTAGATATTTTCAAATACAGAATTTGATACTCTGTTTTTGTGATAAATCAACAAAAGCAGTTGAGTTTTCTCATAATGTAAGTTCATTTTTAGAAATGAAGACTGCTATACCATTAGGACAACAAATTCTGAGATTGCACAAGAACCAGATGGTACAGAAGTGCTACTGTCAAATAGTTGATCCTTTGTGATCAAAAAAACCCTCCCAGAATCTTAAGTTTTGGTATGACTACTCTTGACTATTAAAGTTAGCTATTCCTATTTCTATAGAGTAGGTTGAGCGAGCAAGTATGTAATAAGTCTTCCAGTCCTCTTTCCTTTTCTCCCTCTTTTCTCCCTGCTCCCTTCAAGACTCACCAAAGTGCAGTTAACAAAATCAGCCAACAAACGTAGCAGCTTGCGCAGAAGGGTGCAAAGAAAAGGGCCTCAGCTGAATTCATACCAAACAGTTTCAAGTATGGTGGTTCTAGTCTAAGGCAATTTATACATGAACAAATCCTTCTTCGCTGCTCCCAGGAAACCAACTGACCCACCTTTGGGGAAATGTGCTGCCCAGAAGGTTGTGCTAAGTTCTCACCAGTCATTGTGCCTGTGTCGTATCATACACAAACACCACCATGTCATTCAGAAAGGTTCATCATATACTTTCCTCTGGAAGTGAATGCAGTAGCGCTACTGCAATATAGAGCACATGCATTTCACTAGGTTCATAGTGTAGTTTGCAGTGAAAAGCTACATTTCTTTACTTACAGCGTGTATATAAAATAATTAAAATGTAACAGAGGACAGAGTGGATATTCCATCGAACATTTTTTGTAAGATACTCTGAAGGTGGTTTTGTTCTGATCAAAAGGTCAGTGGTTTGTGTCCTGATCCTGCAGTCACTTAACACTTGTTTATCTGAAGGGAATGATTATTCCACTGAAACTCCATACCTGTGCATGTGTATGAATTTGGAAAATGAAAGGCCTTACCTCCAGATTCATGGAAGCATCTTTATACAAACTTGGAGCACGTTCAACCCATCTAAATGCTTTCCTGACCTGGGATAGTGGCAACCAGATGAGCTTACACATCAAATAGGCAAACCATGGCATCACTGAAGCCAGTGGCAATAGCATTGCAAATTCCAAGGGGAACAAGATTTGACACATGGATATAAACATGGATATAGAATACCGTTCTTTTAAGAAAAGGGACTACTATATACCTTCTTATGGACAACACAAGGTAGGAGTCGGTGTCAAGTCACCAAACTTGCACATGATAGGGAATGTGGGGTATGGTGGCTTTAAGCCATGATTTTTGCCCTACCAACCCTGGGTTATTCAAGGGGTTGGAAATGCTACCATTATAAACTAAACTGAATGTACGTAAAGGGTGTGGAGGTAGAATGGCACCTTGCATGTAGAATCTCTGTTATTCAATTTGATTACTTGTCCTTCCCCAACTTTAAATTAATGCTATTGCCTATTAAATGTAAACACTCCTCTCTGTAGCTTGTATTGAAATACACCACTATTAATCAAAGACAGCTTCTCAACAAAGATAGATGGTACAGAAATATTTGCAAATGAACATATAAACCATCTCAGAGGGTTAGACATGTATATGCTCATCAAGTAGAAAAGCTTAATATTGTTACCATCTATGCAAAAAGTAATATTACTAATGGGTAGAGAAATGCTAATTTCTGTAAGTAAACCAACTGATGCGCTAGAACGGTGTCTTTGGAAAATTACAACTAATTTATGGAAGGTGCCAGAGTCATTTTACATACTGGATTTGCACGATTTGTGTTCAGCTGCCAGCAAACAAATGAAAAAGAAAATAACCAAACACAATTTGTCCCTTTCTTAAAACAAGAAAGAATATTCTGACATAAACCTTGGTGATGTTCATTAAGAAACTCTTCAAATGTTTCAAGAGAAATATTCAAAGCTAATGCCTTATGCTGTGTAAATTCCATATAATATTAGGGAAACTCAGTATAATTACAGCAATTATATTTGTAACAGGTACACAGCTCTGGGATAATTTTGCTTGTGTAACAGCATCCCTGACTAAAAATTAAAGACAAATTTAAAAATTAGGCCCTATGTGTCAGCCTTCCAGGGAAGAATATTTTCTCTTAACAGAGCACTTACTGAGTTAAATTAGTCTGTTACCAGAAATCACTTCTCTGGACCAACTGTTCTAAATAAATGCTAAATTCTTCCATGGAAAGGAAGCATTAATAGCTAACAATTTCACAACAACAAATACATTATGCAACCACCACAGACAGAGAAATAACCCCTTGATATAACAAAAAGAAGCAGCTGTGTAACTAACACACCTGAGAAGCTTCCACAG
The DNA here is from genome assembly GCF_023638135.1 of Falco biarmicus. Lineage (NCBI taxonomy): Eukaryota > Metazoa > Chordata > Aves > Falconiformes > Falconidae > Falco > Falco biarmicus. The sequence continues at coordinate 1,991,103 of NC_079310.1, read as the reverse complement.
GTTCTGAGTTACAGAGGCTTCCTTGTGTTAAAATAAAAAAAGAAACTGGCCATCAGTAGGAGTAAGGTCAGGATTTCAGGCTCAGTGTGTGTACTTCACAATATCATGCTGTAATGACTACAGATAACGTCCAGTGTTCATATGGTGATATTAGCGCTCTCAGTTTAAATGCAGGGGAAAAAAAAACCAAAACAAAACAAAAAAAACCCCACCAAAACCCCAACATAAATATATATGGGTTATGCTAGACTTCTCTTTTGGGAGGATTGTAATCCTCTCACTGCCCATTTTTCTAGTTTGTTTTGTTCATTTGAAATGTCTCATATTTACTTCTCTGGTAGGCTCCTTGGTAAGATCACGGCATCACAGAATGGATCTTTCCACACTCTGAGAAGGCTATTGCCTAGCACATGATTCTGTGCATTAGTCATGGAGGCCTGGTTCCCATTCTCCAAGCTGCCTGTCAATTAGAAGCGTCTGTATTTGGAACTACTTGGACAGATAAGTGTGCAGTCAGCCTTAAGGTAATCATTATTCTAGCTTAAAATTGAACAACACTTAAAATTCAAAAAAAATCGTATTTTTAGAATCACAGAATCATTTAGGTTGGAAGAGACCTTTAAGATCATGGAGTCCAACCGTTAACCTAGCACTGCCAAGTCCATCACTAAACCATGCCGCTAGGCACTGCATCTTTTTAAACGCTTTCTAGGGATGGTGATTCCACCATGTCCCTGGGCAGCCTGTTCCAGTGCTTGACCACCCTTTCAGGGAAGAAGGTTTTCCTAACAGCCAATCTAAACCTCCCCTGGTGCAACTTGAGACCGTTTCCTCTTGTCTTGTTGCTAGTTACCTGGGAGAAGAGACCAACACCCACCTCGCTACAACCTCCTTTCCGGTAGTTGTAAGAGAGCAATATGGTCCCGCCCTGAGCCTCCTCCTCTCCAGGCTAAACAACCCCAGTTCCCTCAGCCGGCCGTTCCTCATAAGACTTGTTGTCTAGACCCTTCGCCCAGCCTCGTTGCCCTTCTTTGGATGCGATCAGGCACCTCAATGTCTTTCTTGTAGTGAGGGGCCCAAAACTGAACATTGTATTCGAGGTGTGGCCTCACCAGTGCCCAGTGCAGGGGGTCAATCACTTCCCTAGTCCTGCTGGCCACACTGTTTCTGATACAAGCCAGGGTGCTGTTGGCCTTCTTGGCCACCTGGGCACACTGGGGGCTCACATTCAGCCGGCTGTCAACCAGCACCGCCAAGTCCTTTTCCGCCAGGCAGCTTTCCAGCCACTCTTCCCCAAGGCTGTAGCATTGCGTGGGGTTTCTCATGACCCAAGTGCAGGACCCGGCACTTCTCCTTGTTGAACCACATACAATTGGCCTCGGCCCACTGGTCCAGCCTGTCCGGATCCCTCTGGAGAGCCTTCCTTCCCTCCAGCAGATCAACAGTCTCCCCCAGCTTGGCGTTGTCTGCAGACTTACTGAGGGTACGCTTGATCCCCTCATCCAGATTGTTGATAAAGATGTTAAACAGAACTGGCCCCAACACTGAACCCTGGGGAACACCACTTGTGACGGATTGCCAGCCGGATGCAACTCCAATCACCACCACTCTTTCAATCACAGAACGGTTGGGGTTGGAAGGGACCTCTGGAGGTCATCTGGTCCAAACCTCTTGCTCAAGCAGGGCCACCTAGAGCTGTTTACCCATGACTGTGTCCAGATGGCTTTTTTTTTTAAGTTTATATATAAATTAATTTATTTCTACCCTACACTTGATCTGTGTTCCTGAATACACCTTCAGGAATGACAGTAAAAACAAGTAGTGCAATCCAGAATGGCATACACTAAAAAGGAGAGAAGTAAAGGGGTGCTTTATTTTAACTGTCAAAACATCCTGAAAAGAGTACAAACCTATTGAACAGTATAAATCAAGGACAAAAAAGGGGGGAAGAACAGAATTCAAACCTTGCTTCTTCTCCCCACAAAACCACAAAAAATAATTGAGCCTATATAGAACTATATGGAGTGATGTGAACAGGTTATAGGAGCCAAACATGCACAAAGCTCATTGACACAGAAGTCGCTTCTTAAAGAGTCAAAGTAGTGTCAGTGAGAGCTGATAATCCTTTCTTTCTAATTCATCAGAATACTGTATTTTCTCTACCACATTTATTTTAAAAGATAGGAAGGAAATACCAGCTTAGAGAGATTTTTATAGATTTCTTAATGGTCTGAAGGAGGACAAAAAAAGCTTTCTGCAAACTGTACAAGAAATTAAACAATTATACAAACAAATAGTTCTGTGACCTGCTTTACAATACTATTTGCATCTTATTAAAAAAAGGGAACAAACCCAGCATTTCCCCCACAAGTCAAACAGGAAATTAACACTGAATTAACTATTTTTGTAATCTACAGTAGAACAACATTATGAAGTAGCATGACAAATTTCACTATAATAATCAGAGAATAGCATAAAAACATATTTAGAAGTGGGGAAAATCAAGTCCTTTCAAAGGAAATGTTACGTTCCATTGCAAAATGTTAGCGTTGCCAAAAATATTTGTCTTTCTTGGATACTTCACATAATAGCAGGCATGAAACTAACTGCGGTGAGAACTTGGGCTTCAATGCACCTCTTCACTTTTTCTCAAACCTTCCCTCTCTCCCCCTCAAAGGACTCAAATGCTACTTACCTATACCATAGTTTTCAGCTTTATTTCATTTTCCTTTAGAACACAGTTTTGAGGATACATGGGACTATAATTAAAATCCCTTACAAAAGCAAGCAAGCTATGTCAATCATACCACTTTGGGTAGGCTCTTGCTTTTTTACTGAGCAGGAAAAAGTGCATGTTGCAGGGAATAGTAGACTATTGTTGTGGGTTGACCTTGGCTGGATGCCAGGTGCCCACCAAGCCACTCCATCACTCCCCTCCTCAGCAGAACAGGGAGGGAGAAAATAAGATGGAAAAAAACCTTGTGGGTCAAGATAAAGGCAGTTTAATGAAGAAATAGCAAAAGGTACATGCACGGAAGTGAAGGAAAACAAAAGATGTTATTCTCTATTTCCCATCAGCAGGGCTTCGGTATGCACAAAGGTTGCTCTGGAAAAGAATGAATGCCCCCCCTTCCTCCTCCTTTCTCTTAGCTTTTATATCTGAGCAGACATCATATGGTACGGAATATCCCACTGGTCACTTTGGGTCAGCTGTCCTGTCTCCTCCCAAGATCTTGCCCACTCCCAGCCTACTGGGGGGGGGGGGAGGTTGGAGAGAGCCTGGATGCTGTGTGAGCGCTGCTCAGCAGTAGTCAAAACACTGGTGTGTTAGCACCACCTTTCTAGCTACCAATACAAAGCACAGCACTGTGAGGGCTGCTATGGGGCTCAGCCAGACCCAATATACAACTATAACCACACCATTTCACAGCAAATGTGGAAAGCAATCTGCCTATCTCGCCGCTAGAGATTAATTTAAGAAAATATAGTCTGCCACTGAATCACAAAATTTTCAACCACATGATGCAAACTGTTATGCTACTGTTAAAGACACCCTGCAACTAAAACAGTATGCCCTTTAATCTAAAGGACTTACGTCTCATGAGTGCCAAAAAAGAATATAGGCATTTTATTCATAGGAGGTTTTACTGCTCCATCTGGAATTTCATCCGCCTAAGAGAGAGAGAGAGACTAGAATTAAAGTTTAGTAACAGTTAAAAACACTCTAGGGGAAAACACTTAAATGTTCAGTATTAACCTGAAGAAACAAAATACTATCAAAAAAGTGAAAAAGATTTAAACAAAACAAGACTCAAGGGTTATATATAAAAAAAAACCCAAATAAATGAGTGATATTTGTAAGGGTATGCAGAAGGACAGTGTTTGTTCCTTTAAGGGTATCTGGTCAAAGACCTTTTCAATGCAAAAAAGGGTATAATAAGAAAAGGAGGAAACCATAAACCAGAATATACAGGGACACAAACCTGACCAACAAATAATAAGGGATACAGTGACTAGAACCAAACCTGTTTGCTCACTCTAACTGTTAAGGATATGGAGGTGTGAGAATGTTTATTCCAGCAAGGTTATCTAATCAGGGACCTTGTCAGTTGAGAAATTAAGGAAAAGGGGGAAGCCAGAAACAAAATATGCAGAGACACAGACCTGACAAAACAAACACCTAGAGAGTGAGAAGAAACAAACCTTGCCACTCACACTCATTGATGGGCTATCAAGAAACTACAGGCACCACTTCCGGGAAGACCAACCTGGACTTTGCAACTAAGACCATAAACCAGGGGAGATCCAGGACACCAGACTGGGACGGACATGTTGGGCAAACGGAAAGCAGAGAGAAACAGACTGGAATAGAAAGAAAGGGTTGAAAACAGGGCTGGTCAGTATGCTTGTCTAGCTGAGCCCTGTGCCTGATCACTGCAGTCCTTCCTGTCTTCTTATTAAATCCTTTCTCAGCTGTCTCTCTGTGTAATCTCACTCTCCACCCCATGTGTATGTTTGCTGCAAAGACTAAGTGCCAGGTACAGAAGTCAGACTGGGGGTGTAGGCAAATACATGTATTGGGTTTACAAGATTATTTTTTTTTTTTGGGGGGGGGGGAGGGAAGGGAGCAGAGCAGGGGCTGCAGAGGTGATCTCTGTGAGAAAATGATCTGCCCCTGTGCCAGACTGAGCCAGTTCCAGCCAGCTTCAAAACAGACCCACTGTTGGCCAAAGCTGAGCCAATCGCCAATCAGAGATGCTGGTGGCAGTTCTGTGACAACATATTTAAGAAAGGGGAAAAAAGGCTGTGCAACAGCAGCTGGGAGAGGGGAGTGAGAAAATGTGAGAGAAACAACTCTGCAGACACCAAGGACAGTGAAGAAGGAGGGGAAGGTGGTACTCCAGGTGCTGTAGCAGAGATTGCCCTACAGCCTACAGAAAAGACAAAGGTGATGCAGGTTGTCTCCCTGCAGCCCAGCCGAGGTCTATGGTGGAGCAGATATCCACACTGCAGCCCGTGGACGACCCCACACCGGAGGAGGTGGATATACCCTAAAGGAAGCTGCAGCCTGTGGAGACCCCACACAGAAGCAGGCTCCTGGCAGGAGCTGTGGCCTGTGGAGAGGACCCCATGCAGGAACAGGTTGTCTGGCAGGAACTGTGGCCCGTTGGGGATCCACGCTGGAGCAATCTGTTACTGAAGGACAGTTCCCTGTGGAAAGGACCCATATTGGTGCAGTTCTTGAAAGATTGTTTCCTGTGGGAGGGACCCCATGCTGGAGCAGAGGTACAGTGTGAGGAGGAAGGAGCAGCAGAGATGAAGTGTTACAAGCTGACTGCAGCCCCCATTCCCCAGCCCTCCTGCGTTGCTCATGGGTGGAGGAGTTAGGAGTGAAGGTGAGCCTGATATGGAGAAATAGTGTGAAATGGGGACAATGGACACCGACTGTGATTGTATATGTCTACTCAGGAATGTGGGTATGGTGACTAGTCATGGGTGCGGTGTCTGGTCACATAGTCACACAGCTCTGAGGAGCCAACTACAGTTTTGAGGAGACGCCTGCCCCTCTTCCTCTAACAAAGGGGAGACGGGGAGACGCCTGCCCTTCTTCCTCTAACAAAGGGGCTATTTAAAAAAGAATGAGAAAAGGATGAGAGACATTCCAATGCTATCTAGAGGGAGGGAGTGCTAAGTCTCCTTGCTGGAGAAGATCGGATGGTCACAAGGACATGAATCACCTACAAACCTGCAAGACCACCACATTCCAGGCAAAGGACTGATAAGCTAATTAACATACGAAGCGAGAGTAAGGGGGTTTAGGTAACGAATATGTATAGGCGTTAATTGAATATTCATTTGTTTTATTGTATAAATGTGAGATGGTTCGTCACTTCGGGCATGCACGCTTGTGGAGGAGCGATCCCCCGTGCATCTGCGCGCAATAAACATACCTACTTTATAACTTTCGAGTTATAGAGTTTAATTCCGTACGTCAAGCCTGGGAAGAAGGGGTGGGGTGGGGTGAAGGTGGTTTTAGTTTTGTTTTATTTTGTTTTGTTTCTCACTATCCTACTCTATTTTTAATTGGCAGCATCAAATTAAATTAATTTCCCCAGGTTGAGTCTGTTTTGCCTGTGACTGTGACAGGTGAGAGATCTCCCTGTCCTTATCTTGACCCAGGAGCTCTTTCGTATTATTTTCTCCCCCTGTCCTGCTGAAAAGGGTGAGCGAAAGAGCAGTTTGGTGGGTACCTGGCAGCCAGCCAATGTTAACCTGCCACACCCTGGCCTGTGGTGTCAGCTACTAGAGTGGGTGAGAGTCTTGGCTGCCAGCCACTGGGGCAACATCAGGGTGAGTACTGAAAAGCAGCTACTGGGAGGGATCAGCATGTGTGAGACAAGTAAGGGACTCAAAACCAGTGGCTGGAGCAGGACTGTGGGTTGTAGTGGAATGAAGCTGGGATAATTAGCATTGATAATATACAACTGTGGGTTGGCTTCAGGGGCAGTGGGTTGGCCGATGTAGGTAAGGTGCAGGTGTGGCTCGTTAAGTTAAGTGGTTGAGAGCCAATGAAGAGAGAGTAGAGTGGAAGAAGTAAGAGGAGAGAGAACACATGCCTTGGAGGTGAGATGAGGAGAAGGCAGTAGAGGGACTGGTATGAAGGGTATGCTGGTATAAGATGGTGAAAGATGTTGCAGTGTGGTAGTTTGGATAGTGCTGCAACAGTGGGTCACAGCCCATGTGCCTGCTGCCAGCTGCTAGGGGGGGCAGAGTGTCTGTATCTTCCTGAAACTGGGTGTGTGAGGGTGTGTGTGTAATTCACTAGCAAGCCTCAAGCTGGACTAGCTGGTGAGTAGGAAGCCCCAAGTCCAGTCAAGGGTATCACTTGTGTGGAGGGTCTGTGCTGGTATGTCTGGGAGGATTTGCGAATGTGGGGTGCCTGTGGGACAAGTGCTGCATATTTGTGTTTGCCAGCAAGCATCAAGCTGGACTAGCTGGCGAGTAGGGAACCCATGAAGCAGGTAAGAGGGCCTAGGATCAGGGCAGGAATGCCAGTACTAGGGGAATCGGCAAATGTGTGTGTGCGCTTGTGGATCTAAAGAGTGTCATGTGTGTGCCTTTGCTAGTTGAATTTCTGTCTCTACTGGCCATAGAGGAGAAGGAAGGGGACTTGGCTGTGTTTTATGTGAGTCCTATATGTAGGTGCTGTTGAAGGCAGCACCTTGTCTGTAGCAGTCTGTGTAGCCAGCTGTGTCAGTATCCTGTGTGTGCGTGTGTTTCTGGGATATGTGCTCAGCTTCACTACTGGTTGAACCTGTAAATGGGAAAGCAGCAGCCTCATCCTTCAGCCTGGGCATAAAGCCTGGGTTCACCAGACTGGGCTCCAGCAGACGAGCCAGAGGGAGTCCTGAGCTGCGGAAGGCGGCTGCACTCGTTAGTATTGTTAAAGGATGTTACAACTGTTAACAAAAAAACATAAAAAAGTATTCACAATTTTCAAATTACCATTTACTTAAAGGATGGAGTATAGGTAAATAGCAGTATTCAGTTCCTCCCAAATATCACCGCCTCCTCACCATAATCTATAGCAACACTTCCTGTTCCCATACCCAGCTGATGACTTACCCAAGCCCAAATGTCATATGTTATGAAAAATAGTGGCTGCTTTGTTGTTTGGTTTGTTTTTTTTTTTAAATAATTTTACCCTCTGGATATTTTGTATATGAGCCCACAACCATGAACTGAAGTACAGCGTTCAACAAACTTGTTGTCACAGAATGTCAGACTCACAGAATGGTTGAGGTTGGAAGGGACCTCTGGAGGTCATCTGGTCCAAACCTCTTGCTCAAGCAGGGCCACCTAGAGCTGTTTACCCATGACTGTGTCCAGATGGCTTTTGAATATTTCCAAGGAGGGAGACTCCACAACCTCCCTGGGCAACCTGTTCCAGCGCTCAGTCACCCTCACAGTAAAAAAGTGTTTCCTGGTGATCGGATGGAACGGTGGCCTGTGTTTCAGGTTGTGCCCATTGTCTCTGGTCCTGTCACTGGGCACCACTGCAAAGAGCTTGGCTCCGTCTTCTTCTGCACCCTCCCTTCAGATATTTATATACATTGATCCCCCCTGAGCCTTCTCTTCCCCAGGCTAAACAGTCCCAGCTCCCTCAGCCTTTCCTCATAGGAGAGATGCTCGAGCCCCTTCATCTTCATGGCCCTTTGCTGGATTCTCTCCAATAGCTCTGTATCTGTCTTGTACTGGAGAGCCCAGAATAAGTCACAGGACTCCAGGTGTGGCCTCACGAGTGCCGAGTAGAGGGAAAGGATCACCTCCCTCGACCTCCTGTCAACACTGTTCCTAATGCAGCTCAGGATACCATTGGCCTCCCTTGCTGCAAGGGCACGCTGCTGGCTCATGTTCAATCTGGTGTCCACCAGGACCCCCAGGTCCTTTTCTGCAAAGCTGCTTTCCAGATGGGTGGCCACCAGCATATCTCAGTGCATGGGGTTGTTCCTTCCCAGGTGCAGGACTTGGCACTTCCCCTTGCTGAACTTCATGAGGTTCCTGTTGGCCCATTTCTCCAGCCCGTCAAGGTCCCTCTGGATGGCAGCACGACCCTGTGACATATCAGCCACTCCTCCCAGTTTTGGTGCCACAGTTGTTGGCCCAGCAACAGACATCTTCTCATATAGTTTACAGCCGCTATGCAGCTTATCAGCTGTATGGTACCATCATGTTCCCAATCCTGCAGGGAGTACAGCAGAGCCTGGCCACGGTGTCTCCACTCTGCTCCACCCTCCACTGCTCCTCTAGGATAGCAGGTTGTGTGGTTTAGGGAACTGTGGTGATGTAGATTTCGTGCATGTCAACCGTCCAAAAGGCGATAGCTGTATTTTACCCTAAAAAGCTTTCTGTAATACTATGCTTCTATTAGGACCCAATTTTTCTCTAATTCCCCCCTCGAGGTGATTTTCCCACAGGGGACCCATGCTGGAGCAGGAGAAAAGTGTGAGGAGGTAGGAGTGGCAGAGAGGAGCTGTCATGTACTGACTGCAACCCCCCATTCCCCATCTCTCCTGCACCACTTGGGGCAGGAGAGGGGTAGAGGAGCTGGGAATGGAAGAGTGAAGTTGAGCCTGGGAACAAGGGGTAGGAGGAAGGTGTTTTAGGTTTTGTCTTTGTTTCTCACCATCCTGCTCTATTATTTAAATTGGCAATAAATTAAATTAACTTTCCCCAGGTGCCCACCAAGCTGCTCTCTCTCTCACTCCCCCTCCTCAGCAGGACAGGGGGAGAAAATAAGATGATAAAGCTTGTGGGACAAGGAGTTTGCTCACCAATTACCGTCATGGGCAAAACACACTCAAATTGGGGAAGTTTAGTTTATTGCCAATTAGAAATGGAATTAAAACCACCTTCCCCTCACCCCATCCCTTCTTCCCAGGCTCAACTTTGCTCCTTCATTCCCAACTCTTCTACCTCCTCCCCACCCTGTGAGTGGCACAGTGGAATGGGAAATGGGGATTGCAGTCAGTTCATAACAGTTCATCTCTGCTGCTCTTTCCTCCTCATACTGTTCCCCTGCTCCAGCATGGGGTCCCTCCCATGGGATACAGTCCTTCACGAACTAATCCAACCTGAGGTGGGCCAATAACTCGACACAACACACCGCCTCTCCTGTCCTGAGCAACCACCATAACAGATGGAGTCCAAATCATTGGCCTAAATGAACTCAACAGACATTTCATATGGGTGGCCCATAGACTAAGGGAATGATGTCTATGGGCGGGAATGGAGGGATGGTTAATGAGGATGTATTGGATAGTGTGGGTCCTGAGCATGATGTATATGGTATGGAATAAGGGGCAGAGATTGTTCTTGTTTTGGCTGGGATAGAGATAATTTTCTTCATAGTAGCTTGAATGGTGCCATGTTTTGGATTTGTGATGGAAACAGTGTTGATAACGCACCGATGTTTTGGCTATTACTGAACAGCGCTTGCACAGTGTCAAGGCCTTTTCTATTTCTCACTCTGCCCTGCCAGCGAGTAAGCTGAGGGTGCACAAGAAGTTGGGAGGGGACATCTGACCCCAAACTGACCAAAGGGATATTCCATACCATATGACATCACTCTCAGCAGTCAGAGAAAAGAAGGGTGAAGGGGAACACAGATAACAGAAGCAGAAAACAGATGTAGCAGTTTGTGCAGCAATCTCTGGATTTTTCTTTGGGAGCTTCTAGATCTTCTGGGGACACAGGGTACAGGATCATCAGGGAACTCCTACAAAGCCTCCAAGAAACATGAGGTTTCCTACTGCTGTCAGGTAAGGGGAGCTAAAACGGTGTGGACCTGAGGAAGCTCTAAGCAGCTTCTAACAAGCTTGGTCATCTGCCCTTGACCCAGAGTGCCTGGGGCCTTTGTTGCAGCTACACTCTGATTAGGGAGGGTCAAGCACCTGCTTAGCAAGTGCCAGGCAGAGGCCCCTATAAAAGCCATGCCCAGTGCAGCAGATTATAAAAAAGTTGCAAAGAAGGGTTTCTCCTTTTAATGTGAACCAGCCTAAGTGTTTTCACTTATGGTGATGATACACCACAGGGTAGTTTCCCTGGCAGGTTTTGGAGCAGCTGCCCCTGCTATGGCAGAGGCTTTGATGCAGGGAGACCTTCAGGTAGTGGATGCAGCCCTGTGATTTCCAGGTTGTAGAGAGCGCCTGGGGGCCTCTCTCTGAGGCCAGGAGAGATGGCCCTCTGTCCTGCAGGAGGTGTGCTGTCTTGGAGGAGCTGTGTTACCAAGTGGAGGAGTTATGGGAGGAAGTGAGCAGGCTGCGCAGCATCAAAGAAGATGAAAGGGAGATAGACAGGATCTTCTCTGAGACACAACAGCTTGAAGAGCCCCAGATCCCAACTGCAGTAGAGACACAGGCCCTAGTACTAAGGTAAGTGCAACCTTTGGTGAAGGGGAAGAACGGAAGCAGGGGACTTGTGGCACCAAGCAGGCTCCTGCCCCACCTAATGGCTTACAGCTGCAAAATAGGTTCACTGCCCTCAAAGGTGAATCATAGAATGATTTGGGTTGGAAGGGACCTTAGAGATTGTCTAGTTCCAACTCCCCTGCCATGGGCAGAGACACCTTCCGCTAGACCAGGTTGCTCAAAGCCCCATCCAACCTGGCCTTGAACACTTCCAGGGATGGGGCTTCCACAGCTTCTCTGGGCAACTTGTTCCAGTGTCTCGCCACCCCCACAGTAAAGAATTTCTTCCCAATATCTAATCTAAATCTATCCTCTTTCAGTTTAAAACCACTACCCCTTGTCTTATAGCTACATGCCCTTGTAAAAAGTCCCTCTCCAGCTTTCTTGTAGGCCCCCTTTAGGTACTGGAAGGCTGCTGTAAGATCTCCCTGGAGCCTTCTCTTCTCCAGGCTGAACAACCCCAACTCTCTCAGCCTGTCTTCATAGGAGAGGTGCTCCAGCCTCCTGTTCATGTTAGCGGCCCTCCTCTGGACTCGCTCCAACAGGTCCATGTCCTTCTTATGTTGGGGGCCCCAGAGCTGAACACAGTACTCCAGGTGGGGTCTCATCAGAGTGGAGTAGAGGGGCAGAATCCCCTCCCTCGACATTCTGGTCGTGCTTCTTTTGATGCAGCCCAGGATTTGCTTGGCTTTCTGGGCTGCAAGCGCACCTTGGCGGGCCATGTTGAGTTTGTTGCCCACCAGCACTCCCAAGTCTTTCTCCTCAGGGCTGCTCTCAGTCCATTCTCCGCCCAGCCTGTATTGATACTACGGGTCACCCCGACCCAGGTGCAGGACCTTGCACTTGGCCTTGTTGAACCTGAGGTTGAGGTTTGTACAGGCCCACGTCTCAAGCCTCTCAAGGTCCCTCTGGATGGCATCTCTTCCCTCCAGCGTGTTGACCGTACCACACAGCTTGGTGTTGTCAGCAAAATTGCTGAGGGTGCACTCGATCCCACTGTCCATGTCACTGACAAAGATGTTGAACAGCACTGGTCCCAGTACGGACCTCTGAGGAACACCACTTGTCACCGGTCTCCACGTGAACATTGAGCCGTTGACCGTATCTCTTTGAGTGCAACCATCCAGCCAATTCCTTATCCACCAAGTGGTCCACCTGTCAAATCCACGTCTCTGCAGGCAGTTTAGAGACAAGGATTTTGTGCAGGACAGTGTCAAAAACTTCACACAAGCCCAGGTAGATGACGCCAGTTGCTCGTCCCTCATCCATCAACGCTGCAGCTCCGTCATAGACGGCCACCAATTTGTCAGGCATGACAGCATGATAGCCGTGTTGGCTGTCACCAGTCACCTCCTTATTTTCCATGTGCTTTAGCATAGTTTCCAGGAGGATCTGCTCCATGATCTTGCCAGGCACAGAGGTGAGACTGACCGGCCTGTAGTTTCCTGGGTCTTCCTTATCAACTTCCTTCCTGAAGAGAAGCCAGGTGTGCTTTCAAGCAAAGGATCTGGGTGACCTCACCCCAAACCATGCAAGACCACCAGGAGTAAGCAACGAGTGATAGTGGGTGACTCCCTGCTGCAGGGGACAGAGGCACCCATCTGCCTACCTGACCTATCAACAAGAGAGGTTTGCTGCTGGCTGGGGACCTGGATCTGGGATGTTGTGGAGGGACTGCCCAGGTTTGTCTGGCCCTCTGACTATTACCCCCTGCTGTTCTTCCATGTGGGCACTGATGATACTGCCAGGGGCAACCTGGAGAGTATCAGAAGTGACTACAGAGCTCTGGAGGTGGCAGTCAAGGGCGTGAGGGCCCAGGTGGTGTTCTCCTCAGTCCTGCTGGTGAGGGGAAAGGGTGCAAGGAGGAGGGTACTGATAATGCATGTCAACAATTGGTTCTGGAACTGGTGTCAGCAACAGGGTTTTGGTTTCTATGACCATGGGACCCAGTTTGCAGATCAGCGTCTGCTTGGGAGAGGTGGGATCCTAAGCAGGGCAAGGTATCATCAGTAGGATGGCTGACCTGGTAAAGAGGGCTTTAAACTAGGAATGAATGGAGGGAGAGAGTTACCAGCAGCCCTGTGAGGGAGTGTCAGGCAAGGTTGATAAGCAACTGGCCTGGAGTAATGTGACAGGAAGGGATCACAAAATCAAAAAAACCAGGACTCAAGCAAGGTCGCTGCCAGCATTTGCATGTAAGCAAGGAGGTACCTACAAGGCACCATTATGGAGGAACCCCCAAAAGCCTTTCTGGGAAATCGGTATGCTAGGTTGCCTCTGACCTGGTAAGGAGGGCTTTAAACTAGGAATGGTGTGATGGGGGAGGGGCCCTGGATCCCAGTCTCCTCAGTTGCTGGCTCCTGGACATATGAGCCCTCGAGGCCACAGCCCTACTCCAGTTGCTAGTACAAATCATTATGCATACACAGCTGGCAGCTACTGGGCAGACTGACTGACTGAGCCCAGCTTCTGGAGGGATCCACCTTGTACGTACGTATGTATGTTCTCACTAGTGGACCTCCATCTTGCTCAGCCAGAGAGGAGAGCATGATGAAGTCGTTGGTGCTGTCTGTGTTTGTGTGAGTGCTCTGAGTGTCTGTCTGTGTTGCTCTGCGTGGCTGGCCATGTATATATATCTGGTGTATATGTGTGCTGTGTGGGTGGGCCTGCTGGGAAAACACCTTCAGTCTTGCTACTGGTTGGACCTGAGGACACAGAGCAGCAGCAACCTCATCTTTCTTGGGCTGTTGGATCCAGCACGATATATTTTCCGCTAATACACATTGTCTTAAGGATTTGACTTTATTGGTAGCCAATTACTTTTCTGAATCATAAAGCAAATCACAGAACAAGAATTTCATACCTGGCTTTAAAAAAAAACAACCCTCACACACATACACACTGTTTAATACTTCAGAAGACAACATTTAAAAACAGTGACCAAATAAACACTAAAATAAATAGGCACGAAGACAAAGATAGCTTTCCTCTAAATAAGAAAGTAGCAACTACAGTTTTCAGCTTGCAGTGGTAAGACAGGAAAAAATCTCTTTTATGTTGCCCGATGTATAAGAGAGTTTACTTTGCTTTTAACTTTTCCAAAGGGGTTTAAAGTTCACTTTCTAATTATGAGATATGCCTGATACTCTAAGTATTTCCAAGTTGGCAAGCACTCCTTCCTAGAATAAAATCTGTATTTGCTGTATTAAAATTTAAAAATACTACACTGGTCTAAAGGATAAAAAAATGCATATCACATCCTTAAATAACCAGGAATCTGCCCATCCTCTGTTGAGAAAATCTGAATATCTAAATACAAAACTTATAGGAAAAAACCCTCTCCTTCCATGTACTACTGTGAAGTTTCCCTCCACAGAACAAAATAATCCCACCACATATATGGGAGGAAAAATGAGGGGTAAGGGAAGGAGAAGGATATCGTTCATTTTTTCAAGTTTTTTTGGGGTGTGTGTGTAAATTCTAGTGATAAATAAGACTCTTTATATGGAGAGTACACAATGCCAGCAAACAGATGAAGAGTTTATGTGATGTAAACACAAAACATCTGTAATGATCCTAAATGGGTCAGGAATAAAGAGAAGACAGATAAGGGTGACATTCTAGTCAATGTCTGCTACAGGCCACCTGATTAGGAAGAAAAGGTCGATCAGGCCCTCTACAGACAGCTAGGAGCAGCTGCACGTTCAGAAGCCCTGGTCCTCATGGGGGACTTCAACCACCCTGATATCTGCTGGAGGGACAACACAGCAGGGCATAAGCAATCCAGGGAGGTTCCTGGACTGCATAGATGACAAATTCCTGACCCAAGTGATAGAGGAGTCAACAAGGAGAGGCGCTCAGCTGGACCTCATACTCACCAACAAGGAGGGGCTCATTGGGGATCTGAAGGTTGAAGGCAGCCTTGGCTGCAGTGATTATGAGATGATGGAGTTCAGAATCCCGAGAGGAGGGAGGAGTACTAAAAGCAGAATCACAGCCCTAGAATTCAGTAGAACAGACTTTGGCATCTTCAAAGATTTTCTTGGAAGTGTTCTGTGGGTAAAGGCCCTGGAGGGAAGAGGGACCCATGAAATCTGGTTAATATTCAAGGATCACCTCCAAGCTTGAGTGGTCCATCTCAAGGAGTAGGAAGTCAGGCAAAAATGCCCAGAGGTCTGCGTGGATGAGCAAGTATCTCCTGGCCAAACACAAACACAAAAAGGAAGCATACAGATGGTGGAAGCAAGGATGGGTAACCTGGGAGGAATACAGAAACATTGTCTGAGCATGCAAGGATGAAGACAAAAGATAAAAGATAAAAGCTCCAATGGAATTGAATCTGGCCAAGGATGTCAATGGCAAAAAGAAGGGCTTCTATAAGTACATAGGCGACAAAAGGAAGATGAGGGAAAATCTGGTCCCATTGCTGAATGGGGCAGGGTCCCTGGTGACACAGGACGTGGAAAAGGCTGAGATGCTGAATGCTGCCCTTGCCTCAGTCTTTACTGGTAAAACCGGCCTTCAGGAATCCCAGGCCCCAGAGACCAGGGGGAAAATGTGAAGCAAGGAAGATGTATTCTTGGTGGAAGAGGGTCAGGTCAGGGACTACTTAAACAAACTGGACATACATAAGTCCATGGGCTCTGATGGGATGCACCCACAAGTGCTGAGGGAGCTGGCTGATGTCATTGTGAGGCCACTCTCATTAATCTTTGATTGATCGTTGTGACTGGCAGAGGTGCCCGAGGACTGGAGGAAAGCTGTTGCTGCTCCTCTCTTCAAGAAGGGTGACCCAGGGAACTAGAGGCTGGTGAGCCTCACCTCGATCCCTGGGAAAGTGATGGAGCAGCTAATCCTGGGAACAGGCACATGAAAGACAAGAAAGTCATCAGGAGTAGTCATCATGGCTTCACCAAGGGGAAGTAATTCTTGACCAACTTGAGAAACTTCTATGATGAAATGACTGGCCTGGTAAATGAGGGGAGAACACTCACTATACTGCTTGGACTTCAGGAAGGCTTTTGACACTGTCTTCCATAAGATACTCACAGAGAAGCTGTTCATATAAGGGCTGAATGAGCAGACAGGGAGGTGGACTGAAAACTGGCTGAACGGCCAGACTCACAGCATGGTAATCAGTGGCACAAAGTCCAGTTGGAGGCCAGTAACTAGCGGCATACCCCAGGGGTCAATACTGGGTCTGATCCTGTTCAACACCTTAATTAATGAACTGGACAATGCGGCAGAGTGTACCCTCAGCAAGTTTGCTGATGACACAAAACTGGGAGGAGTGGCTGATATGTCACAGGGTCGTGCTGCCATCCAGAGGGACCTTGACGGGCTGGAGAAATGGGCCAACAGGAACCTCATGAAGTTCAGCAAGGGGAAGTGCCAAGTCCTGCACCTGGGAAGGAACAACCCCATGCACTGAGATATGCTGGTGGCCACCCATCTGGAAAGCAGCTTTGCAGAAAAGGACCTGGGGGTCCTGGTGGACACCAGATTGAACATGAGCCAGCAGCGTGCCCTTGCAGCAAGGGAGGCCAATGGTATCCTGAGCTGCATTAGGAACAGTGTTGACAGGAGGTCGAGGGAGGTGATCCTTTCCCTCTACTCGGCACTCGTGAGGCCACACCTGGAGTCCTGTGACTTATTCTGGGCTCTCCAGTACAAGACAGATACAGAGCTATTGGAGAGAATCCAGCAAAGGGCCATGAAGATGAAGGGGCTCGAGCATCTCTCCTATGAGGAAAGGCTGAGGGAGCTGGGACTGTTTAGCCTGGGGAAGAGAAGGCTCAGGGGGGATCAATGTATATAAATATCTGAAGGGAGGGTGCAGAAGAAGACGGAGCCAAGCTCTTTGCAGTGGTGCCCAGTGACAGGACCAGAGACAATGGGCACAACCTGAAACACAGGCCACCGTTCCATCCGATCACCAGGAAACACTTTTTTACTGTGAGGGTGACTGAGCGCTGGAACAGGTTGCCCAGGGAGGTTGTGGAGTCTCCCTCCTTGGAAATATTCAAAAGCCATCTGGACACAGTCATGGGTAAACAGCTCTAGGTGGCCCTGCTTGAGCAAGAGGTTTGGACCAGATGACCTCCAGAGGTCCCTTCCAACCTCAACCATTCTGTGAGTCTGACATTCTGTGACAACAAGTTTGTTGAACGCTGTACTTCAGTTCATGGTTGTGGGCTCATATACAAAATATCCAGAGGGTAAAATTATTTAAAAAAAAAAACAAACCAAACAACAAAGCAGCCACTATTTTTCATAACATATGACATTTGGGCTTGGGTAAGTCATCAGCTGGGTATGGGAACAGGAAGTGTTGCTATAGATTATGGTGAGGAGGCGGTGATATTTGGGAGGAACTGAATACTGCTATTTACCTATACTCCATCCTTTAAGTAAATGGTAATTTGAAAATTGTGAATACTTTTTTATGTTTTTTTGTTAACAGTTGTAACATCCTTTAACAATACTAACGAGTGCAGCCGCCTTCCGCAGCTCAGGACTCCCTCTGGCTCGTCTGCTGGAGCCCAGTCTGGTGAACCCAGGCTTTATGCCCAGGCTGAAGGATGAGGCTGCTGCTTTCCCATTTACAGGTTCAACCAGTAGTGAAGCTGAGCACATATCCCAGAAACACACGCACACACAGGATACTGACACAGCTGGCTACACAGACTGCTACAGACAAGGTGCTGCCTTCAACAGCACCTACATATAGGACTCACATAAAACACAGCCAAGTCCCCTTCCTTCTCCTCTATGGCCAGTAGAGACAGAAATTCAACTAGCAAAGGCACACACATGACACTCTTTAGATCCACAAGCGCACACACACATTTGCCGATTCCCCTAGTACTGGCATTCCTGCCCTGATCCTAGGCCCTCTTACCTGCTTCATGGGTTCCCTACTCGCCAGCTAGTCCAGCTTGATGCTTGCTGGCAAACACAAATATGCAGCACTTGTCCCACAGGCACCCCACATTCGCAAATCCTCCCAGACATACCAGCACAGACCCTCCACACAAGTGATACCCTTGACTGGACTTGGGGCTTCCTACTCACCAGCTAGTCCAGCTTGAGGCTTGCTAGTGAATTACACACACACCCTCACACACCCAGTTTCAGGAAGATACAGACACTCTGCCCCCCCTAGCAGCTGGCAGCAGGCACATGGGCTGTGACCCACTGTTGCAGCACTATCCAAACTACCACACTGCAACATCTTTCACCATCTTATACCAGCATACCCTTCATACCAGTCCCTCTACTGCCTTCTCCTCATCTCACCTCCAAGGCATGTGTTCTCTCTCCTCTTACTTCTTCCACTCTACTCTCTCTTCATTGGCTCTCAACCACTTAACTTAACGAGCCACACCTGCACCTTACCTACATCGGCCAACCCACTGCCCCTGAAGCCAACCCACAGTTGTATATTATCAATGCTAATTATCCCAGCTTCATTCCACTACAACCCACAGTCCTGCTCCAGCCACTGGTTTTGAGTCCCTTACTTGTCTCACACATGCTGATCCCTCCCAGTAGCTGCTTTTCAGTACTCACCCTGATGTTGCCCCAGTGGCTGGCAGCCAAGACTCTCACCCACTCTAGTAGCTGACACCACAGGCCAGGGTGTGGCAGGTTAACATTGGCTGGCTGCCAGGTACCCACCAAACTGCTCTTTCGCTCACCCTTTTCAGCAGGACAGGGGGAGAAAATAATACGAAAGAGCTCCTGGGTCAAGATAAGGACAGGGAGATCTCTCACCTGTCACAGTCACAGGCAAAACAGACTCAACCTGGGGAAATTAATTTAATTTGATGCTGCCAATTAAAAATAGAGTAGGATAGTGAGAAACAAAACAAAATAAAACAAAACTAAAACCACCTTCACCCCACCCCACCCCTTCTTCCCAGGCTTGACGTACGGAATTAAACTCTATAACTCGAAAGTTATAAAGTAGGTATGTTTATTGCGCGCAGATGCACGGGGGATCGCTCCTCCACAAGCGTGCATGCCCGAAGTGACGAACCATCTCACATTTATACAATAAAACAAATGAATATTCAATTAACGCCTATACATATTCGTTACCTAAACCCCCTTACTCTCGCTTCGTATGTTAATTAGCTTATCAGTCCTTTGCCTGGAATGTGGTGGTCTTGCAGGTTTGTAGGTGATTCATGTCCTTGTGACCATCCGATCTTCTCCAGCAAGGAGACTTAGCACTCCCTCCCTCTAGATAGCATTGGAATGTCTCTCATCCTTTTCTCATTCTTTTTTAAATAGCCCCTTTGTTAGAGGAAGAAGGGCAGGCGTCTCCCCGTCTCCCCTTTGTTAGAGGAAGAGGGGCAGGCGTCTCCTCAAAACTGTAGTTGGCTCCTCAGAGCTGTGTGACTATGTGACCAGACACCGCACCCATGACTAGTCACCATACCCACATTCCTGAGTAGACATATACAATCACAGTCGGTGTCCATTGTCCCCATTTCACACTATTTCTCCATATCAGGCTCACCTTCACTCCTAACTCCTCCACCCATGAGCAACGCAGGAGGGCTGGGGAATGGGGGCTGCAGTCAGCTTGTAACACTTCATCTCTGCTGCTCCTTCCTCCTCACACTGTACCTCTGCTCCAGCATGGGGTCCCTCCCACAGGAAACAATCTTTCAAGAACTGCACCAATATGGGTCCTTTCCACAGGGAACTGTCCTTCAGTAACAGATTGCTCCAGCGTGGATCCCCAACGGGCCACAGTTCCTGCCAGACAACCTGTTCCTGCATGGGGTCCTCTCCACAGGCCACAGCTCCTGCCAGGAGCCTGCTTCTGTGTGGGGTCTCCACAGGCTGCAGCTTCCTTTAGGGTATATCCACCTCCTCCGGTGTGGGGTCGTCCACGGGCTGCAGTGTGGATATCTGCTCCACCATAGACCTCGGCTGGGCTGCAGGGAGACAACCTGCATCACCTTTGTCTTTTCTGTAGGCTGTAGGGCAATCTCTGCTACAGCACCTGGAGTACCACCTTCCCCTCCTTCTTCACTGTCCTTGGTGTCTGCAGAGTTGTTTCTCTCACATTTTCTCACTCCCCTCTCCCAGCTGCTGTTGCACAGCCTTTTTTCCCCTTTCTTAAATATGTTGTCACAGAACTGCCACCAGCATCTCTGATTGGCGATTGGCTCAGCTTTGGCCAACAGTGGGTCTGTTTTGAAGCTGGCTGGAACTGGCTCAGTCTGGCACAGGGGCAGATCATTTTCTCACAGAGATCACCTCTGCAGCCCCTGCTCTGCTCCCTTCCCTCCCCCCCCCCCAAAAAAAAAAAATAATCTTGTAAACCCAATACATGTATTTGCCTACACCCCCAGTCTGACTTCTGTACCTGGCACTTAGTCTTTGCAGCAAACATACACATGGGGTGGAGAGTGAGATTACACAGAGAGACAGCTGAGAAAGGATTTAATAAGAAGACAGGAAGGACTGCAGTGATCAGGCACAGGGCTCAGCTAGACAAGCATACTGACCAGCCCTGTTTTCAACCCTTTCTTTCTATTCCAGTCTGTTTCTCTCTGCTTTCCGTTTGCCCAACATGTCCGTCCCAGTCTGGTGTCCTGGATCTCCCCTGGTTTATGGTCTTAGTTGCAAAGTCCAGGTTGGTCTTCCCGGAAGTGGTGCCTGTAGTTTCTTGATAGCCCATCAATGAGTGTGAGTGGCAAGGTTTGTTTCTTCTCACTCTCTAGGTGTTTGTTTTGTCAGGTCTGTGTCTCTGCATATTTTGTTTCTGGCTTCCCCCTTTTCCTTAATTTCTCAACTGACAAGGTCCCTGATTAGATAACCTTGCTGGAATAAACATTCTCACACCTCCATATCCTTAACAGTTAGAGTGAGCAAACAGGTTTGGTTCTAGTCACTGTATCCCTTATTATTTGTTGGTCAGGTTTGTGTCCCTGTATATTCTGGTTTATGGTTTCCTCCTTTTCTTATTATACCCTTTTTTGCATTGAAAAGGTCTTTGACCAGATACCCTTAAAGGAACAAACACTGTCCTTCTGCATACCCTTACAAATATCACTCATTTATTTGGGTTTTTTTTTATATATAACCCTTGAGTCTTGTTTTGTTTAAATCTTTTTCACTTTTTTGATAGTATTTTGTTTCTTCAGGTTAATACTGAACATTTAAGTGTTTTCCCCTAGAGTGTTTTTAACTGTTACTAAACTTTAATTCTAGTCTCTCTCTCTCTCTTAGGCGGATGAAATTCCAGATGGAGCAGTAAAACCTCCTATGAATAAAATGCCTATATTCTTTTTTGGCACTCATGAGACGTAAGTCCTTTAGATTAAAGGGCATACTGTTTTAGTTGCAGGGTGTCTTTAACAGTAGCATAACAGTTTGCATCATGTGGTTGAAAATTTTGTGATTCAGTGGCAGACTATATTTTCTTAAATTAATCTCTAGCGGCGAGATAGGCAGATTGCTTTCCACATTTGCTGTGAAATGGTGTGGTTATAGTTGTATATTGGGTCTGGCTGAGCCCCATAGCAGCCCTCACAGTGCTGTGCTTTGTATTGGTAGCTAGAAAGGTGGTGCTAACACACCAGTGTTTTGACTACTGCTGAGCAGCGCTCACACAGCATCCAGGCTCTCTCCAACCTCCCCCCCCCCCCAGTAGGCTGGGAGTGGGCAAGATCTTGGGAGGAGACAGGACAGCTGACCCAAAGTGACCAGTGGGATATTCCGTACCATATGATGTCTGCTCAGATATAAAAGCTAAGAGAAAGGAGGAGGAAGGGGGGGCATTCATTCTTTTCCAGAGCAACCTTTGTGCATACCGAAGCCCTGCTGATGGGAAATAGAGAATAACATCTTTTGTTTTCCTTCACTTCCGTGCATGTACCTTTTGCTATTTCTTCATTAAACTGCCTTTATCTTGACCCACAAGGTTTTTTTCCATCTTATTTTCTCCCTCCCTGTTCTGCTGAGGAGGGGAGTGATGGAGTGGCTTGGTGGGCACCTGGCATCCAGCCAAGGTCAACCCACAACAATAGTCTACTATTCCCTGCAACATGCACTTTTTCCTGCTCAGTAAAAAAGCAAGAGCCTACCCAAAGTGGTATGATTGACATAGCTTGCTTGCTTTTGTAAGGGATTTTAATTATAGTCCCATGTATCCTCAAAACTGTGTTCTAAAGGAAAATGAAATAAAGCTGAAAACTATGGTATAGGTAAGTAGCATTTGAGTCCTTTGAGGGGGAGAGAGGGAAGGTTTGAGAAAAAGTGAAGAGGTGCATTGAAGCCCAAGTTCTCACCGCAGTTAGTTTCATGCCTGCTATTATGTGAAGTATCCAAGAAAGACAAATATTTTTGGCAACGCTAACATTTTGCAATGGAACGTAACATTTCCTTTGAAAGGACTTGATTTTCCCCACTTCTAAATATGTTTTTATGCTATTCTCTGATTATTATAGTGAAATTTGTCATGCTACTTCATAATGTTGTTCTACTGTAGATTACAAAAATAGTTAATTCAGTGTTAATTTCCTGTTTGACTTGTGGGGGAAATGCTGGGTTTGTTCCCTTTTTTTAATAAGATGCAAATAGTATTGTAAAGCAGGTCACAGAACTATTTGTTTGTATAATTGTTTAATTTCTTGTACAGTTTGCAGAAAGCTTTTTTTGTCCTCCTTCAGACCATTAAGAAATCTATAAAAATCTCTCTAAGCTGGTATTTCCTTCCTATCTTTTAAAATAAATGTGGTAGAGAAAATACAGTATTCTGATGAATTAGAAAGAAAGGATTATCAGCTCTCACTGACACTACTTTGACTCTTTAAGAAGCGACTTCTGTGTCAATGAGCTTTGTGCATGTTTGGCTCCTATAACCTGTTCACATCACTCCATATAGTTCTATATAGGCTCAATTATTTTTTGTGGTTTTGTGGGGAGAAGAAGCAAGGTTTGAATTCTGTTCTTCCCCCCTTTTTTGTCCTTGATTTATACTGTTCAATAGGTTTGTACTCTTTTCAGGATGTTTTGACAGTTAAAATAAAGCACCCCTTTACTTCTCTCCTTTTTAGTGTATGCCATTCTGGATTGCACTACTTGTTTTTACTGTCATTCCTGAAGGTGTATTCAGGAACACAGATCAAGTGTAGGGTAGAAATAAATTAATTTATATATAAACTTAAAAATTTTTGTAGAATTTTGAGAAGCACAATGACCTTTTTTCAAACGTGACTTAGGTTCTGAAATCATGTTTGGTTGCATGTAGATTATTGGCAAATTTGAAACCCTATATCCACTCTTTGATACTCATACAAAGCAGTTTTACTGAAATCTGGTTTTGATAATGTGGTAGACTCAGGGCTAGTGCATTTCAAAGTTCTCAAAAGTTTTCTTTAGAATATAACTTTGAAAAATGTTTTTGAATCTGTGCCTCTCATATATTGCAGTGTTGCAAAGTACTTCCTTTCTTCTGGAACAGGTGGCCCAGAGAGGCTCTGGGATCTCCATCCTCAGAGATGCTCAAAACCTGACTGGGCATGGCCCTGAGCAACCTGCTCTAGTTGACTTGGCTTTGATCACGGGGGTCTGGACTAGACAGTCTCCAGAGGTGTTGCTTTCCAACCTCAGTGATTCTATGTTTTTAAAGTATAAGCTTGTACTTTGATTTTCATTGTTGCTTTCCCCTGAGCTTCACCAAAAACTAAATTTGTGGCTTCTTGATATTCTTGGAAAAAAAGAAACCAACAAAACCCTAAGAGCCTATTTCTGCTTTTCAAGATATTTGCCAGCCGTCATCTTGTTTTAGAAATATTACCTTTTTCTAAAGGAAAACTATATATAAACTAGATATTTGTATTTTAACAAAGCTTTATGTGAATTTCTTGTGTGAGTAAATCACATAAGTGCAAATTTTAGCTAGTCACGGGCAGGCAGAAGGTCATGCTCTGGACTCAAGATCTTGGACCCTATACATCAGGGTGATATCTGTCCTGTTTAGGTTTCCTTGACCTTTTCTCCCTGTGTATGGGGATTTAACTGCAAAACCCCAGTAAGCTACATGACCTTAGTAAGGTAGCTAATTCCTAATATTTCTCCAAGTCTGAATAGTGTGGGTAGAGACTTGCAACTGTGGAAAAATGCTTCCTTTCAGAGCAAAGGAAAGTAAAGAAGCAATGTTTTCTCTTTCCTCTGGTCTGCCTTTCTCTTTCCCCCCCACCCCCCCTTTTGCTTTGGTTAAGTAGGCTTTGCGAGTGTGTGGATACCTGGCTAGATGCTCTCTAACAATCTTCTGCAAAGAGATGGATGATAACCACTGTGAAAGATTAGATTGTTTTACAGTACTGGAGTAGGAAATGCTTAAGCTTCCTAGATGACTCACCATTTCTCTTTATCTTATCTAAATGAATAAGGAGTAAGTCTCAAATACTTCATTATAGAGATGATGAAAAAAAATGGGGAGGTGAAAGTTAGGGGTTTTTTTGTTTGTTTGAACTTTACCATGAACTATCTCATAAAAACAGTAGCAGCATCTTCAAGCAATTGGGTCTTAGATTTATACTTTGTCAGACAGAGCTGGATATAGGCACAGGGATGAAAATGAGAACATTGGTCTCTGAGGTTTTCTGTTTTGCTATTAACAGCAGTTGGATTGCTACTATGAAATACTAACTCTAGAGGACATGGTACTACAGCAGAAACTTCTTGTGCCTTGATGTTCTGCAGTACAAAGTAGAATATCAGTGTTTAGTACTTTATTACCTTGATTTCCCAGGTCTGGCTTAGAAAAAAATTACAGTGTACATACTGCAATTTGTGGGGAAAGGTGCCAGTCTAATAGTCATAGTCGTGCAACTTGCACTACAGATAATAATGTATGGGGTTTAGGGTGAGGATTTTTTGCCTGCCTTAGGGGAGGCCAGTTTCTGTAGATGAAAACAAAGATAACAAGAAGCAGTTTTAAGCCCCAGATAGTGAGAGTAGATTAATTAATTTTTTCACATTTCTTTTTATGAGTAGAGATAGAGAAGAAATTTAAAATAATGAGCAATTTAACACTTCTACTAGCTAAATTATTGAGTATCTCTCTCTTCACATTTAACCCCCCCCAAAAAAAACTAATTAAAAACCACAATATAAAAAAATTGTAAGTGTGTTTCCAACTCTGTGCCACCTCATTTCAAAACACTATTAACTTAAGCAAAGGTTTTAGGCCTTTTTAAGTATCTTTGAACAGCAACATTATCTTTATCATTTTCTTCATAAGCTGCTTTTAATTCAGATATGCAAGATACTTAAAGACAGAAATGTTGAACATTTAATGTAAAACATTTTATAAAGTTGTATTTTTTTTTGTTTTGTTAGATTTCCATGTCTTTCAGGATAAACTATATAGCATTCTTACAAAGTTCTAGGCAATCATTCCATCCCAACTTTGTTTTCTCATCCTAGACATATTTGGTTTAATAATGTTGAAAGATTTTTCTTTGGCTTGAAGCCATATCTTCTTATACTCGTACTCATCATCTTGCATTATGTTTCCAGGATTAAGGAATATTTATTTCTTCAAGTTTTAGCTTGGTTTGCTAAGGAAGCAATGGCTCTTTCTGTACATCAGTCAGCTGCTCAGTTTTTAATCAGTTTGACAGTGGTGGGTAGCTCTGTCAACTGTGATCTTAACAAGACATAGCATTCAAGACATAGCATTGACTGTTTCTTGCTGGGATACTCAACACCTAGGAGAGAGCAGTGAGTGTGGTAGTATTAACGGAAAACTGGGTTTGTTGAAAGCAAAAGTTTAGAAGACTAAAGATGCTTCAGTAGCAGCACTTTGCTGATGACAGAATATCACTTCAGATGACTCATTAATTTTTCCTGATTCTCCTCCCCGTCCTGCTGGGGGCAGGGGGGTTAGTGAGTGAGAGGCTGTATGGTACTTGGTTGCCAGCTGGGGTTAAACCACAACAACCTTTCACCAAATAATGTAAGAACAACCCTTGTCAGAAGGTCTATCAACTATCTGGTTTTGGCTGTGGTCTTGGTTATTTGACTTCAGAGTAATGGCCTGTCACATTTTGTTAATCTTAGCTTTTATTTTGGCTGTTGAAATTACGTTATTTTGTGTTATATCTTGCTTTAAATCTTTATGCATATCAGTTACTAAAATCAATGTTTTATACTCTGTTCCCTCCTTGGATGAATAACAGTCAGACAACAAGCAGTTCATTCTGCCGTGGAGTTCTCCTTATGACCCTGTTTCTAAGCTCTAGGCCATGGGTAAGATGTGACAGTACCACCACCACTGGTGTCCTTCCTGGTTTGTAACAGTATCAGTGGGTTGGGTGTGATCGGTACCCTCTGCTCCTGACCCCTTATAATGCGGTTAGCATAACTAATGCCATTTTATAAGATGTCACAACCCCTGAGCAGGTCACGTATTCATTCTTTCCCTCATTATCGGGCCCTGAAGGTCCTGTGAACCAAGTAGACAAACCAAATATATTTCTTCTTCTCCCTACCAGCCTCAAGATTCCTGGGTGCCAGGCCAATTACTCCCCTCCTTACCAGCCTTGAAGGTCCCAGGCACCCGGTCAACCAGATGATGTTGATGACCCAATCACAGAACAGGGAAGCATAACAGCACACAGAGCACTATCTATAAAATCAAGGAGTTCCAGGTCCTAAGTGGGGACCTTGGACTCGAACTGCTGCTGGGCAGTGAGACCCATGAATCCCTGGCGGCCAGGGATGCCTCCACTGTTGTCTGCTTCCTCTGAGGCTTGAGTGAGTAACTAGTATTCTTTTATATGATTTTTTGAGTCTAGATTTTTATTTTTATATTGATACAGCAAACTGCCTATGAAGTTCTGACCCAATCTGCAGAGGGTCCAGGTGATTAGAAATCATAAGTAAAGTTGTATTATAAATTCTGCATTACAGTGCTTATAATTTGTGCTACATTGATTCTGCTTGTAGAAAACCTATGCCATTCTATTAATAAATTCTGTGCTAATTGTAAAAATCCTACTAAGAAAATAAAACTTTAATTGTAAGTACAATTTAGTGCCATCATCATTCTTCCAAGGATTCCTAAAAGAATATGTCTGTCCCCTTAGTGTTGGGTGACAGACCCTCTGGCATATCAGCCACTCCTCCCAGTTTTGGTGCCATCTGCAAAGTTGCTGAGGGTACACTCTTCCCCATGCATATACACCCAGGCTGCAGGGTGTTCCTGGGGCTACTCTGGGAGATATGTCCAGGCAGATGAACTCTGCCTGTTGGCTGAGCTTCAGGAGGAGGTGGGAAGACTGAGGAGTGTCTGAGAAAGAGATAGACCAATGTAGCTGGCCTCTGCCATCTCTTGTACACAAGCCAACTCAGCATGGCCACTATGGAGGTAGGTCCAATATCTGTTTGGCACCTGGATGAAGGCAGTGATACAAGGGTTAGAGAGAAGTTATTGCATGGAGCTGTAAGAGGAACCCCTCCTTTCCCTCTCAGCTACCTTTACAGAATAGGTATGAGACTCTGAGTATGGTAGAAAAAGGACATGATGAGATAGAAGAGGAGCAATCTGTGAAATTCCTTTCACCAATATCAGATCAACCAACCCTTCTCATCAAGAGCAGCATTAAGACCAGGTCTGAGAAGAAACAATGGTGAGTTACTGTCATAGGTGACTCCTTCCTGAGCAGAATGGAAGCACCCATCTGCAGATGAGACCCTCTTTTCAGGAAAATTTACTGCCTCCCTGGGGCCAGAATCAGGGAGGTCACCAGAAAACTGATGAGCTTAGTACAGCCTTCAGACTATTATCCATTCCTGCTATTTCATGTGGGTACTAATGATGTTGTGACAAGAAGTACATGGTAAAACAAAAGAGATTTCAGGGCCCTGGGAAGAAAGCTAAAAAATTCAGGAGCACAGGTATGTTTTCCTCAATCCTCCCAGTATTAGAGAGAGATACTGGAAAAAACAAGTGAGTCCAAGATATAAATACCTGGCTCCAAGACTGGTGCCACTGCCAAAACTTTGGAGGTTTAAATAATGGAAGAGACTTCAAGGCACAGGGTATGCTGGGGCCTGACAGGATCCACCTGTCTTGATGGTGGAAGCATGTCTTTGGTTGCACGCTGGTGGGACTGATTGAGAGGGCTTTAAACTAGAATAGATGGTGGGAAGGGGATATCATCAGGAGAGCTGAAGGTAAACCAAGGGTTGACATGACATCGCCTAAGGGTGGCAATGATAGTGGGAACATTTACACTGCTTCTGGGAACATGGAGGGCTTAGGACCACATCTGAAATGCTTGTACACCAGTGCATGCAATATGAGAAAGAAACAGGATGAACTGGTAGTGCTGGTTAGTTCCCAGAACTATGATATCATTCTTATTAGTGAGACTTGATGGAATGAGTCCCACGATCGGCGTGCTGGGATGGAGGACTACGTGCTGTTCAGGAAGGACAGGCAGGGCAGGCAAGGTGGAGGTGTTGCACTATATGTAAGGGAGAGGTTTGATTGCACAGCCCGTACAGTTAGTGGTGATGTGGTAGAGAGCCTCTGGGTGAGGACTGGGGTGGGGTGGGGGTGTGGAAAACAAAGGAGATGTTGCAGTGGGTATCTACTACCGATCGCCCAGCCAGGATGACAGCACTGATGAGTTCTTCTGTAGGCAATCGGGAGAAATCTCTGGATTGGTAGCCCTTGTTCTTATGGGAGATTTCAACTTCCCAGACATCAACCGGGAATATCATACTGCTAGAGATGAGCAGTCTGTGAAATTCTTGAAGTTTGTGGGAGATAATGTCTCGGCACAAGTACTCCGTGAGCCAACTAGGAAAGATGCCCTCCTGGAGTTGTTGTTTGTGAACAGAGAAGGGCTTGTGGGAGACGTGATGGTAGGTGGCTGTCTTGGCCACAGTGATCACAAAAGGGTTGAGTGTAAAATTTTCAGTGTAGTGAGAAAAAAAGGTCAGCAGAGTTGCTACGCTGGGCTTCAAGAGAGCAAACTTTAAGTGATTCAGGGAGCTACTTAGCAGTGTCCCCTAGGAATCTGCTTTTGAGGGCTTAGGAGTCCATGAGTGCTGGTCAGTCTTTAAGAACCACCTTTTAGAAGCACAGGAGAAGGCAATTCCAGTGTGTCAAAAGTCAAGCAAGCAGGGCAGAAGACCAGCTTGGCTGAACAGGGAACTCCTCGTGGAGCTCAAGAGGAAAAAGAAATTGCATGATCTCTGGAAGCGAGGTCGGGCTTCACAGGAAGAGTACAGAGCTGTGGTTCATATATGCAGGGAGAAGACACAAAAGGCCAAAGCTCAATTAGAGTTGAAACTGGGCAGTGTTGTGACAAACAAGGGCTTTTTAAAGTACATTAACGGCAAGAGGAGGTCTAAAGTAAACATTGGACCGATACCTGTTGAAGATGGTCACCTGACTAATAGCGATGCAGAAAAAGCAGAGGCATTCAATGCTTTTTTTGCCTCAGTCTTTAATAATACTGAGAGACTTCGGGCTGCCCAGTCCCCGGAGTCGGAGGACCATGAGCGTGGGAACAGTGACTTTCCATTTGTGGACACTGAAACTGTAAGGGACCAGCTGTATCATCTGAATGTACACAAGTCCATGGGGCCTGATGGGATTCACCCCAGAGTTCTGAAGGAGCTAGCGGATGTTACGGCAGTACCCTTCTCGATCATCTACCAAAGGTCTTGGGAGTCTGGGGAGGTCCCCGCTGACTGGAAGCTAGCCAACGTTATTCCAATTTACAAGAAGGGCATGAGGGAAGACCCAGGGAACTACAGACCCGTTAGTCTAGCCTCAGTTCCTGGGAAAATTATGAAGATCATACTGGGTACTATTGAAAGGCATTTAAGGAATAATGCAATCATCGGGCACAGTCAACGTGGGTTTACAAAGGGAAAGTCTTGTCTAACTAATTTGATATCCTTCTATGGTAAGGTCACCCACCTAGTGGATGAAGGGAAGGCAGTGGATGTAGTCTTTCTGGATACTGTCCCTCATAGCATCCTTCTGGACAAGCTGTCCAACTGTGAGATGAGCAGGTACATGGTGCGCTGGGTGAAGAACCGCCTGAACGGCAAGGCTCAGAGAATTGTAGTGAATGGGGCTACATCTGGCTGGCAACCGGTCACCAGTGGTGTTCCTCAGGACCCAATTCTAGGGCCAATTGTGTTCAATATTTTTATCAATGATCTGGAAGCAGGAATTGAATGCACCATTAGCAAGTTTGCTGACGATACCAAACTGGGAGGTGCTGTTGACTCTCTTGCAGGACAAGAGGCCTTGCAGAGGGATCTAGATAGATTGGAGCATTGGGCTATGATTAATGGGATGAAATTTAACAAGTCCAAATGCCAGATTCTGCACCTAAGATGGAGTAATGCCGGGCACGAGTATAAATTGGGAGAGGAGTGGCTGGAGAGCAGCCCTGCGGAAAGGGATCTGGGGGTGCTGGTTGACAACAGGCTCAATATGAGTCAGGAGTGTGCCCTGGCAGCCAAGAGAGCAAACCGCATCCTGGGGTGCACTAAACGCATGCCATGGTTTAACTGAAATCAATGGGTGTTGAAACTTTCGAACACTGGGATAAACATTTAGCAAAGGCTACCTGGCTGGTTGATACCAGAGCATCTGCCAGCCAAGCTGGTCCTGCCCAATCAAAGCTAGCTCAGGTCAGGTCACTGCTGCACTTGCACTGCTTCTTGTAAGGCTTGTCCTCCAATGGTTCAGGTGGTTCCTGCTACAGTCATTCCTATAGCATGAAACTCATATCATGGGTTGCAACAATGTAAAGGTATATCCATTACAATCTCTGTAAGGGACGAAAAAAGTTGACCTTGTAGAGAAACAAGGCTGCATTGGCAGAACCGTTAGTGTACAGATAAGTGGCCAAACTTGGCAGTGAAACCGCAAGCGTGTGAACAGCTCATAATGAGCAACTGCTTTGCTACACATAGACAAATTCCCAGGTGCTCTGCTGCACGTAGGCACATTCCAGGGCAGAACTTGGGTAGATAAGCAATTGTATATAACCAGCACTTATGTATGCAATAAAAGATCTCACTTCTTCACTGACTTGGGGTCTGTGCCTTCATATGCCACAAATGGCACCCGAACAGGGACCTGAGGGATAAAAACTACAACTCTGATGGCATAGCCCAGCTGAACCAGGGAAAAAGGGAAGACGGATACACAAGCACTCTCATCACCACTGCAGGACGGCAAGTGAGCGGCTGGGAACCACAGGACAATCATTACCATGGGAACAGAAAAATCATATGGATGTTTTGCAGAAAATTTTAAGGACTTATGGGGACAATGTGTCTCAGCTATCCATTGTAACCCTCTTGGCGTAGGCTCGGGACAATTGTTCTTGGTTCCTTAGAGAGGGCGTGCTGAATATCACCGTATGGAAACATATTGGGGATGAGTTGGGACAGCGAAACGGTGAGAAATCAAAGAGTTTGCTGATAACGTGGCAAGTATTTTCAACTCTTAGCCACTTACAGACTGTTAATGTGGCAAAACTTCCGCATTATAGCGCAGCAGCCTCATCAACAGCAAGCGGAGATAAAGAACAGCAGCCACTGTCTTTGCATAACGATCCTGAGCCTGATGATCCTTTCAACCCAGGCTTAGTAGATCCGGAAAAGGAGCCAGATCTCTACCCACCAGATAACAACGATGCAGGTGTAATCCCTGTGCTTCCAACTGAGCCAACAGCTCTGTTTAACCCTATGACCAAGGAGCCTGGACCGAAACAGCCAAAATCGCCCCCACCCACAGATCCTGCATTTTGGGCAAAACCAGCTGAGTTGTCACATTCCGGTGAGTCGTCCAAAGTATACTATGGTGCCGTAGATCAGCAGAAAGGAGGCTATGAGAAGGAGATGTGGAATTACTCAGTGCATTCCCCGTCTGGTACCAGGCGGGGCGACCAGCTGTGTGGGAGTAACTCCCATACAAAGCTGTAAAAGAACTTAGATGCTCTGACAACAATTTACAATTACTTCTCATGCAGCTCGCGGTTGAAAATGCAAATGCGGATTGTCAAAGAATTTTGTGTACACTTCAGAATAGTAACTTTGCATTAGCAGATATGATAAGGGCTTGCCAGAATGTTGGCACTGAGACCCATTGCGCAGATATACTTGCTGCTGCCTTGTCACGGCAAATGGTAGTGGCAAACGCACAATGAGGCTCTTGTTTTAATTGTGATCAAGTAGGTCACTTCAAAAAAGAATGTAAGGTGGTAGAGAGGAAAAAAACTAATGGGCCCAAGACTCCCTCAAGACCTTGCCCACGCTGCCAAAAAGGGCATCACTGGGCCAATGAGTGCTGTTCTAAATTCCATCAGGATGGCCATGCCCTTCCCCCAAATCAGGGAAACGGGAAATGGAGTGCGAAACTGCGGCATGCCCAGACAAAAAGTCCGGCAGTGATGACAGTCCAACAACAGCCGACTCTTGACAGTTGGCCTCAGACCTCTGGCTGGCCACCCGGTGCAATGCCAGAGTGGACTTGTCCGTCTCCCAGTCAATCTTAATCACTGATACCACTGTACATTTGCTCCCAACTGGAGTCTGGGGTCCCTGTCATGCTTTAACCCTGGCTGGGAACCAAGCACCATGCAGCCACTTGCTCACTTCCCCTTACCCTGAGGGATGGGGAGGAAAATCTGAAAGGAATGTAAAACTCAAGGGTTGAGATAAGAACAATTTAATAGGTAGAGCAAAAGCTGCGCACACAAGCAAAGCAAAGCAAGGAATTCATTCACTACTTCCCATGGGCAGACAGGTGTTCGGCCATCCCCAGGAAAGCAGGGCTAAATCACATGTAACGGTTCCTCGGGAAGACAAACGCCATAATGCCAAATGTTGAGCCCCCCCCTTCCTTCTTCTTCCCCCAGTTTATATATTCAGCATGACGTCATATGGTATGGAATACCTCTTTGGCTAGCTTGTGTCACCTGTCCTGGCTGTGTCCCCTCCCAATTTCCTGTGCCCCCCCAGCCCTCTCGCTGGCAGGGCCCAAGAAACTAAAAAGTCCTTGATTTAGTTTAAATATCACCCAGCAACAACTAAAAACATCAGTGTCCTCTCAACATTGTTCTCACATCATAGCCAAAACACAGCACTGTGCTACCTACTAAGAAGAAAATTAACTCTATCCCAGCTGAAACCAGGACAGGTCCCTTAGGGAATGACTGTAATGCGCTTTTGCTGGGACGCTCTTCAGTAACTCACTCAGGGCTGTTTATACTTCCTGGAGTGATTGACGCCAATTACATTGGTGAAATAAAAATTATGGCTTGGACCCCATCCCCTCCGTGTCATATTCAAAAGGGAGAAAAAATAGCTCAGCTTGTATTATTTCAAAATGTGGGTCCAAAAGGGAGAAGCAAAAGGCAAGGTGGGTTTGTGTCCTGGTTTTGGGTGGGATGGAGTTAACTTTCTTCTTAATAGTTAGTACAGTGCTGTGTTTTGGCTATGATGTGAGAACAATGTTGATAACCACACTGATGTTTTTAGTTGTTGCTGAGTAATATTTATACTAAGTCAAGGACTTTTCAGTTTCTTGGGCCTTGCCAGCCAGAGTGCTGGAGGGGCACAAGAGAGTGGGAAGGGACACAGCCAGGTCAGCTGACCTGAACCAGCCAAAGAGGTATTCCATACCATGGGATGTCATGCTTGGTATATAAACTTGGAGGGTTAGCTGAGGGGAGGATCGTTACTCGGGGACTGGCTGGGCATTGATCAGTGGGTGGTGAGCAGTTGTACTGTGTATCACTTGTTTTCCTTTTCCTTTTTCCTTTGGATTTTATCCTTTCCCCCCACCTTTCCATTATAATTGTTATTATTATTGTTATTATTGTTATTCTTACCTCTTTATTCTGTTTCAATTATTAAATTGTTCTTATCTCAACCATCAAATTTTACATTCCTTTCTGATTCTCCTCCCCACCCTTCCAGGTGGAAGGGAGTAAGCAAGCGTCTCTGTGGTGCTTGGTTGTCGGCTGGGGTTAAACCAGGACAGTTTGGCAGCACCAACCTTCCACATATTATGTGGGCACACCAAATTACTCACAACCAACCATTATTAACCTGTTATATTGAGGGAAGACCCTTTTCAGGCTTAGTGGACACTGGCGCTGATGTTTCGGTAGTTTTGCAATTGGACTGGTGGAAGAGTCGCCTTTGAAAGACCCCACATCAGCAATAGTATGTGTTGGGGGAATACAGCTGCCTAAACAAAGTGCCAGACCAATTTTAGTACTCAACCCTGAAGGACAACGAGGACATATCACTCCATATGTCATGCAAATCCCCTGCACTCTGTGAGGATATGATTTGCTGAGCCAATGGGTGGTTACCTTGAAGACAAATTTGTCCTGAGGGCCACTGAGGTGCAGCCAACGATTAAACTCACCTGGAAAACAGATACACCAGTGTGGGTGGAACAGTGGCCCTTGCGCACAGAAAGGCTGCACAAATTGCATGAACTGGTGCAGGAGCAACTCAAAGCAGGCTGTATTGTACCCTCCACTAGCCCGTGGAATACTCCTGTCTTTGTAATACCAAAAAAAGAGTGGCAAGTGGCAACTTCTACATGACTTGCGAGCTATCAATGCAGTGATTGAGCCTATGGGAGCTTTACAACCCAGCATCCCCTCTCCTGCTATGCTGCCAGACTCCTGGTCACTTATAGTGATTGATCTTAAAGACAGTTTCTTCGCCATGCCATTACATCCTGACGATGCACCTCGGTTTGCATTTAGGGTACCAGCAATTAATCATCAGGAACCCACCATGCGTTTTCACTGGGCTGTGTTGCCACAAGGCATGTTAAACAGCCCCACCATGTGTCAAATGTTGTAGCGCAGGCTATCAGTCCTGTTCGCAAAAGGTACTCGCAGGTTTTCATCTACCACTATATGGATGACATTTTAGTATCGGCATCATCCTCCTCATTGGTCACTCAAGCCGTGATGGACCTAAGACGATCATTAAGCAACGCCAGCCTCTGTATAGCAGAGGAAAAGGTCCAAACTCAAGCGCTATGGAGATATCTTGGATGGAAAATTGAGACAGATATTCTTCCTCAACCTTTACACCTTGCTACAAATGTCAGGACCCTCAATGACCTGCAAAAGTTACTGGGTACCATCAACTGGGTGCGACCATATCTGGGAATAACTACGCAAGACCTGGTACCTTTGTTTACCCTGTTAAAATGAGACTCTAATTTGTTGTCGCCGCGTACACTCACCTTCAAGGCCAAAAGGACTTTGCAAACCATAACCAATAACATACAGGAGGATCAGAGTCATCACATTACACTAACTTTGCCTGGTTTGTTGGTTTTGTTTTATAATGAATTTCAGCCTCATGCTCTTTTGTTTCAATGGGCAGCTGAACACCAGGATTCATTAAGGATTTTGGGGTGGATCTTTTTGCCTTACTCTTTTTCCAAAACACTGACAACTCTTATTGACATGTTGGTGCTCCTCATTCAAAAGGGTCAACATCGTCTGCAGGAACTTATGGCCCATGACCCAGCCACCATTTTTATACCTTTGGCCAAACAGGACTTTGATTTTTGGGTTAAGCAAAGCCTCTCACTGCAGTCTGCTCTGGCCAACTTTAGTGGAACCATTGCCTTTTCTATTCCTCGACATAAATTGCTTCACTCTTTAACTGATTTGTCCTTACAATTGAAAATGCATATTTCTCATGTACCTATCCCAAATGCCCTGACTGTTTTCATCGATGGCTCGGGACCTTTGGGAAAGGCTGTTGTATCATGGAAAAATGAGCAAGGGTACTGGGACTCAGATGTTATCTTTGTTACTGGCTCTACACAAATAGTGGAGTTAGCTGCAGCTGTTCGTGCCTTCACATTGTTCAGACAACAACCTTTAAACCTAGTTGCAGATTCTTTATATGTTGTAGGTATAGTGCCTAGATTGGAAGCTTCATTTTTAAAAATGGTTTCTAACCAACAGTTGTTTTGTTGAAACATCTTTTGTTCCTATTGGAGCATCACTGTTATGACTATTTCGTTTTGCATGTGCGGTCACACACCTCATTGCCTGGTCCCATTGTTGAAGGCAATAAGGTGGCGGACATTTTTACCACGTCTGTTGTTACCCCCGGTGCTTATCAACAGGCTAAGCTTTCACACGACTTTTTTCACCAAAATGCTAAGGCGCTGCAACATTCATATCACCTGACACAAGAATAGGCCCGGAAGATTGTGAGGGCCTGTCCCGACTGTCAAAACGTCAGCCCTTTACCCCTTTATCCCAGTGTTAAACCCTGTGACCTCCAAGCCCAAGAAATTTGGCAAACTGATATCACACATTCCCTTGTTTGGGAATCTTAAATATGTTCATGTTTCAGTTGACATCTTTTCACACTATGTTTTTGCCACTGTACCAGGGAGAAAAGACGTGACGTTTACCGTCATTGGCTTGCTTGTTTTGCTACCATGGGAGTTCCTGCTCAAATTAAAACCGACAATGGCCCAGCATATATAGCACAACACACATGCCTGTTTTTGCAAAATTGGGACATTACCCAAGTGGCAGGCATTCCCCACTCGCCCACTGGACAGGCTATTGTTGAACGAACTCATCGGTCTCTTAAAGACATGCTGCAAAAACAAAAAAGGGGGAATAGTGGTTTGCTTGTGAGTATTGATTTATGGTGTTTTATTAAAGTAATCATATTAATCACACAGTGAGTCCTAGTGTTTGGTTGCACCACCCGGGTCTATAACAACAGGTGAAGCGGATTCCCCACTCTGGGTAGCAGGCAGGAAGTCTGTTGAGTCACAACAGCAGCCCAGGTTATTAAGATATTGCAAATTATAGTCAGTAAATACTATGGCAGCAATAAATTATAACAACAATTAATTACAGCAACAATCAATATTATGGCAACAATCATTATAATAGCAAAACCTAAGTAGGTATATACTATTACAGCTTACTACAAACTTATCATTAGTAAAGCAAACTTATCAACAATTTAACAGCAGATATACTTGTGATAGATTACTTGCACAGATATATAATACTACCTCTGAGAATGCCTTGACTGAGACCAGGATGCAAACTACATCTGAGACCACGATAGCAGAGGCAGGGACCCAAACTGCATTTGAGGACACCATGGGTGAGATAGGGACCTAAACAACTACATCAACTGCTTCAGTAGTGAAAAAGAAACAGTGGACAAGGAGGTCAACAGGTGTTACCATCAATTAGTAAGGTGTCGTAGTTTAACCCTAGCCAGCAACCAAACACCACGCAGCTACTCGTTCATTCCCTCCACAGCGGGATGGGGGAGAGGGTCAGAAGAATAAAAGTAAGAAAACTCGTGGGTTGAGATAAAGGCAGTTTAAAAGATAAGGTAGAAGCTGCACATGCAAGCAAATCAAAACAAGGAATTCAATCACTACTTCCCATGGGCAGGCAGGTGCTCAGCCATCCCCAGGAAAGCAGGGCTCCATCACTCCATCACGCATAATGATTACTTGGGAAGACAAATGCCATAATGCCAAATGCCCCCCCCCCCCTTCCTTCTTCCCCCAGCTTATATACTCAGCATGATGTCATATGGTATGGAATATCCCTTTGGCTAGTTTGGGTCACCTGTCCTGGTTGTGTCCCTTCCCAATTTCCCATGCCCCTCCAGCCCTCTGGCTGGCAGGGCCCAAGGAACTGAAAAGTCCTTGACTGAATATAAACATTACCCAGCAACAACTAAAAACATCAGTGTCCTATCAGCATTGTTCTCACACCAAATCCAAAACACAGCACTGCACCAGCTACTATGAAGAAAATTAACTCTGTCCTGGCTGAAACGAGGACAGTATCCACCCTTTATTCCTGTCACGGGAAAGGAGGGGGAGATTTTATCAACCCCTAGCGTTTGATCTGTCTATCAGTGCCCCAGGAAAGCTGAGACCCTTGTGCCTGACCAGTCTGTCAGCATCCCATTATAGGGACCCTTCACTGAACAGTCCTGCTGGATCAGAGGGCAGTTCAACTGACTTGTTTAGAGAAATGCACCAACAGCATAAGGGGGACCCCTCAGCAGGTCTTCCCACTTTATTTGAATATGTTACCTGCTGCTGGCAACTGGTAGTGCCCACAAAGGACTAACACTAACAGTTTACAGAATAACACTATTAGTATAAAATCGTGACAAATCAAGATTCATGATTGCTAGTGATAGGTACTGTCTGCAAAAAGAAGCTTGAAGTGATATACAACCAAACTATAATCACTAATAACAGCTAGCATGAGTTAATTATTGTTGTGACCTGACAAACTTCCCACCTGCTACCCAGAGCGGGGAATCCGCTTCACTGGTTATAGACCCAGGAGGTACAACCAAACACTAGGACTCACTGTGTGATTAATATGATTACTTTAATAAAACACCATAAATCAATACTCACAAGCAAACCACTATCCCTGTTGATATAATGGAGGTAATGATCATATGCTGATCACCCTTGATAGTATTATAATAAACAACACACAGAAAGGTAAAGAAATAGACTACAAAGTTGATCGACACATTATAGTAAGCTACAAGCGGACAAAGTAAATAGACATATGACCTGCTCAGAGGGAAAGCGCTGCGTGACAATAAGGGATCTCAGGTCAGCTGAGAGGGAGCTCCATAGAGCACTCTCTGAGCTGAGATTTTATATCCTCACAGTCACGTAGGCTTTTCATATGGATAACTTTGATAGGCAAGCCTTTTTTATCAGTTTAGACACAACATGGAGGTGTTACAAAGCTGGATGTGTGCTCCCCTTTAGATGATAGATAGTTTTTGTGTTTGAGCTTTGTTCCCCTTGAGACGGAGGGTGTGAGTGAGGCATTGTTTTCACAATACACAGGAGGGATTGAGGGCCTCAGAAAGGAGAAACTACCCAGCCTACACCCAGTTCTGTTCCTCTCTTTATGGCTTCAGTGGTGTTTCCCTTCTTCAGCACACTTCTTTGTTGTTTTTTTCCAAACAACAGCCTGTACCTCACAACAAGTTGTCCAACTATGAGATGAGCAGGTACGCAGTGTGCTGGGTGAAGAACTGGCTGAATGGCAGGGCTCAAAGGGTTGTAGAGAATGGTGCTACAACTGGCTGGCAACCAGTCCCCAGTGGTGTTCCTCAGGACTCAATTCTAGGGCCAGTTCTGTTCAATAAAATTATCAATGATCTGGATGCAGGAGTTGAATGCACCATTAGTAAGTTTGCTGATGATACCAAACTGGGAGGTGCTGTTGACTTGCTGGAGGGATGAGATGCCATGCAGAGGGATCTAGATAGACTGGAGCATTGGGCAATCATCAATGGCATGAAATTTAACAAGAAATGCCTGATTCTGCACCTAAGATGGAGTAATGCTGGGAACAAGTATAGATTGGGGGAGGAATGGTTGGAGAGAAGTTCTACAGAAAGGAATCTGGGGGTGCTGGTTGACAGCAGGCTCAATATGAGTCAGCAGTGTGCCCTGGCAGCCAAAAAGGAAAACCATATCCTGGGATGCATTACACACAGCATAACCAGACAGTCAAAAGAGGTCATTATCCAGCTCTATTTAGTGTTTGTGTGGCATCACTTTGAATATTGTATTCGGTTCTGGGCCCCACAATTTAAGAAAGGGTCCTTGAATGTGTCCAGAGGAGGGCAACAAAGCTGGTGAAAGGGCTGGAAGGCATGTCCTATGAAGAGCTGCTAAGGACTCTGGGTTTGTCTAGTTTGGAGAAAAGAAGGCTGAGGGGTGACCTCATTGCTCTACAGCAGGGGTCCTCAAACTATGGCCCGCGGGCCAGATACGGCCCCCCCAGGGTCCTCAATCCGGCCCCCGGTATTTGCAGAACCCCCCCGCCCCCCCCACCGGGGGTTGGGGGGGAAAACCAAGCAGCCGCAGATGACTGCCTGCCCCTTCATCCGCGCCGGCCCCCTGGTTAAAAAGTTTGAGGACCCCTGCTCTACAGCTTCCTGAGGAGGGGAAGCAGAGAGGGAGGTGCTGATCTCTTCTCCCTTCTATCTAATGACAGGACACGTGGAAACAGCTGAATGCTGTCGAGGAGGTTCAGACTTGACATTAGGAAACATGTCTTTATCGACAAGGTAGTCAAACATTGGAACAGGCTTCCTAGAGAGCTGGTCGATGCCCCAAGCCTGTCAGTGTTTAAGAGGCATTTGGACAATGCCCTTAATAACACGCTTTATCTTTTTTTTAGTCCTGAAGAGATCAGGCAATCGGACTAGACAATTGTTTTAGTCCTTTCCCAACTGGAACTATTCTATTCTAACTAACTCCACAAAGGGTCAGAAAAGAAAAAAACAATTATAAAAAAAGGGAAAGTTATTTCAGTTTGTTGAGATGAGTGAACACATGACAAATTTGAGAGGATTTGAGAAAGTTAGTTATCTACCAACCTGGCAGATGAAAGACATGGAAAACCATATGTATCACAAGAAATAATTTCTTCTACTGTAAGCAAACAATTCATAAAAAAACCTGGTGACAATATGGAGAGGTTTGTGCAAACAACCTTTGTAATGTGCAGGGACAGGTGTGAGATTTTAAGGGTTATTAATGCATATGTGCATATAATACCAAATGGATTAGAGAGTCACTCTGTATATCAGTGGTGTACTCTCTTCTATAATTCTGGGTACTGTAAAAGAGATGCAGTAACAATAGAAGGGATTCAAAAGAATAGCATAACATGAAAAGACTTCTATAAGAAAAAGAAACTAATTCTTTGGCATAGTTAGCTTACAGAGGATATTCAGGAGAAAAGAAATTACACATTCCAAAACTACATGAAGTAATTTCTTTTTGCTTTCTCAAAATTACTATAAAACCAAGAGGCTATTAAATGACTGAATATCAGCTAATTAAAGGCAAAAACCATTATTTTATGCAAAATAGTAATAAAGCTGTGAAATTCATTGTCACAAAATGTCAATGCATAGGACTTCCTAAAAATAATATAAGCATGTCTTGTCAATGAAAAAAATAGTTTAAATATTCCAAGTCCCTGTTTCCAAGAGGCATGAAACTGTCATTAGCAGCTTGGGTCA
Source organism: Falco biarmicus (assembly GCF_023638135.1). NCBI lineage: Eukaryota > Metazoa > Chordata > Aves > Falconiformes > Falconidae > Falco > Falco biarmicus. The sequence continues at coordinate 1,949,989 of NC_079310.1, read as the reverse complement.
ATTGAAGAAAAATTCCCATTACTGGAATTGTTCACTGTTCTTTTGAAACACCTGACAGTGGCCACTGTCAATGAAAGGAGACCAGCCACCAGCTGTGTATATGCTGCCACAGCCCCACTGAAATGTGATCGATGACACAGATGAATTGAGGATGTGACTCCTATAAGGCTACTAACTTGACTTGAGCACTCCCAGTGTCCGTCCTTTTAAAATAAAAATTATCAACAGCTACTATATAAGACCATTTTGCAAACGCTTGTCCACAGTTAAAAGATGTTTGTGCAATCTTCAAGCACTAATCTTTTATGTCTTTTATTAGCTAGAGAGCTAGTGATAACCTGTAACCTTTTCTTGTTCTTCACCAGAGGGGGTGCAGGATTTTTTCTGAATCTCAATAAAACAGAACAGCTAGAACTCAGGCTAGCCATTGCTGAAAAAGATAACAAAAAATGTTTTTACAAATACATTAGAAACAAAAGGAGGGCCAAAGATAATCTCCATCCTTTATTGGATGCTGTGAGGAACATTGCCACAAAGGATGAGGAAAAGGCTAAGGTACTTAATGCCTTATTTTCCTTAGTCTTTAATAGTAAGACCAGTCACCCTGTAGTTATCATCAGTAGTGAATGGAGTTAAATCCAATTGGCGGCTGGTCACAAGCGGTGTTCCCCCGAACTCATTATTGGGGCCAGTCCTGTTTAATATCTTTATCCACGATCTGTATGAGGGGATTGAGTGTTCATCTGCTTGAGGGTAGGAAGGCTTTGCAGAGGGATCTGGACAGGATGGATCAATGGGCCAAGGCCTATCGTATGAGATTCAAATGGCTAAGTGCCAGGTCCTGCACTTGGGTCACAACAACTCCATGCAACACTACAGGCTTGGGGAAAGGGTGGCTGGAAAGCTGCCTGGCAAAAGAGGACCTGAGGGCGTTGGTCAAAAACCACCTGAATGTGAACCCCCAGTGTGGCTTGCCAAGAAAGCCAATAGCATCCGGGCCTGCATCCAAAATAGTGTGGCCAGCAGGACAAGGGAAGTGATTGTCCCCCTATACTTGGCACTGGTGAGGCCGCACCTTGAATACTGTGTTCAGTTTTGGGCCCCTCACTACAAGACAGACATTGAGGTGCTGCAGTACATCCAAAGAAGGGCAATGAGGGCTGGTGAAGGGTCTGCAGCACAAGTCTTATGAGGAGTGCCTGAGGGAACTGCGGTTGTTTATCCTGGAGAGGAGGAGACTCAGGGCAGGACCATATTGCTCTCTACAACTACCTGAAAGGAGGCTGTAGACAGGTAGGGATAAGTCTTTTCTCCCAGATAGCAAGTGACAGGACAAAAGGAAATGGCCTCAACTCACTATGTATATTCTTCTATTTCAATCTTATTATTAAAGCAATTCTACTATGCTGTTTCATAGCATCATAGAATCATTTAGGTTGAAAAAGACCTTTAAGATCACCAAGCTCAACCTTTAACACAGGACTGCCAAGTCCACCACTAAACCATGTCCCTAAGCACCTCATCTATGGGTTTCTTTAAACACCTCCAGAGACGGTGATTCCACCACCTCCCTGCGAAGCCCGTTCCAAAGCTTAACCACCATTTCTGTGAAGATTTTCCTGATATCCAATCTTAACCTCCCCTGGCATAAGTTGAGGCCATTTCCTCTTGTCCTGACAGAGGACATATGTGTCCTGGTTTCAGATGGGATAGTTAACTTTCTTCTTAGTAGCTAGTACAGTGCTGTGTTTTGGCTATGATGTGAGAACAGTGTTGATAACGTGCTGATGTTTTTAGTTGTTGCTGGGTAATTTTTATACTAAGTCAAGGACTTTTCAGTTTCTTGGGCCTTGCCAACCAGAGGGCTGGAGGGGCATGGGAAATTGGGAGGGCACACAGCCAGGAGTGCTGACCTGAACCAGCCAAAGGGATATTCCATGCCATATGACATCATGCTGAGTATATAAACTGGGGGAAGAAGATGGAAAGGGGGGGACATTCAGCCTTATGGCGCTTGTCTTCCCGAGTAACCGTTACAAGTGATGGAGCCCTGCTTTCCTGGGGATGGCTGAACACCTGCCTGCCCATGGGAAATAGTTGTGGTGACGCAGGTCAAGGTGGACTAAAAAAACACTATGTCTGCATGGCTGGGTTCGGACAAAATGGCCTTTATTGTTTATACAAATTATTTATATATCTTAGACAGTACATGTGTCAGACCCTGATAGGTTTTTGTGTTCTTCTTCTTGCTTGCTATTTGCTGTTGCTGTAGGTGCCCGTATGCTGCGGTTCTAAGTTCCGGTTCTTCACACCCTGTTTACATACCTGACAATTTGTGGTTGTCTTAAAGGTACACGGCTAAGTCTTTGAAGTCAACTAACTTGTCTGCAGACCCGCTGCAGACCCCAACAAATAGTGAATGAATTCCTTGCTTTGCTTTGCTTGCATGCGTGGCTTTTGCTTTACCTATGAAATTGTTCTTAGCTCAACCCTTGAGTTTTACATTCCTTTCTGATTCTCCTCCCCATCCCTCTGGGTGAGGGGGAGTGAGCAAGTAGCTGCATAGTGCTTGGTTGCCAGCCGGGGTTAAACCACGACAGTATGGAATGGAATATTTCAGAAATACTGAAAAGGTGTTAATGGAAAACTTTAGCCAGAATATGCAGGTTTAATTAGGACTTATGGAATAGGATCTGAGTAACGGGAGACATTAAAGTTCACTTTTTTATCCAGCTGTAGCAGGACAAGGGAGTGGGTAGGGGAAATATCTTCTTTGACCTACACAAAGGTCTTTTCTGCTATAAGATTCTGTGGCAATATTTTCCCACTAGTAGAGCTCCACCAGTGGCTGGAGTATTTGTATTGATAGGGTGATGTGAATCTATCAGTCTTCATCTGTTGCCTAACTCCATCCAAAAACAGTCTTAAAACTCTGCTGGTGGGCAGAATTACATTTCTGCTACGGCTCCATTGCTGACAAAGTAGAACACCTATACCTATAAAAGTGGCAGCAAGGTGCTTTTGGAAAAACAATTTTAGATTCAGGCCAAGTCTATCAATAAATGCCCTGATCTGCACATTTTACATGTGTTTAACTTTAAAGCACTTGAATAGACCTCATGCACATTCAGGAACTCTAGTTAAAAGTATACATCCATGCATAGGCCTTTTAAGAGATAAAGGACAAGATATTTGGAGAGTTATTATCATTAATCAAATGTCAAAGTGAGAGGAAAAAGCAAAAATAAAATTAAGAAGAGGAAGTCTGAGTCTTGTAGCAGAGTATCACAATTTGATAACTCTATTTTTTTTTAGCTTCCTTGGTATATCTTTGTTCCAGGATAGGATGTAAAAAGAGGTTTTTGTCTCATTTTAAATAGACCATGCCAGGTTATGGTTTTCTTATTTTTTTTATAACTAGGTATTTTAAATAATTAATTTCCTGCTAATTTCTGTGGATAACAATCTCACCCCAGGATCATAGAAGGAATATTTGACTAGTTTTTCTGCTAGCACAATGTTGCAACCATCTTTTCTCACAAATTGATAACTGACTGCTATAATCAAATCAAGCTCAGAGAAGTTGGTCTCTCCTTGTTTGATGTTTGATACTTCTGTTTCAGACCCAGATAAGACTTTTTTGTGTCCTAAATCTTGTTGATTGGATATTTTTAAATACTAAACCAGTTGGTGTATAAAAAGGCTATAGCTCCTCCCTAGAAACTTTTCATTTCTAATCCTAGACCTTCACACCCACACCACCACTATTACAAAGGCAGGTAAGTTCCTGATTCCAACCAATTACGGATGATTTACTTGCCTTCTGTGCATCTGAAAAATCCATATTTTCTTAAAATTAGGTTTTATTTTCACTTGCCTTTTTATTCTGCTACATGCCAATAAATGTGTATTTTACTTGGTCTAAGCATAACTGCATTTGACTCATTGATATGAAGCCTTTGCTTGCTCAGACAATATATCTGTCATTCTGAAGGAAGGAAAAAGAGTGAATTGACCATCAGGAAGCAAGGCAAGTATATCAAGAGAGCTACTGCCTTCTTTGAGTATATTGCCACTAAAATTTAAAAGCAGAAGAAAAAATGATTGAATTAAAGTATCAGACAGTCAGAAGCAACTCTGTTCTCAGCATAGAAGTAATTGCTGCATTGTTCCACTTCAAAAAAAATAAAAATTCTGTGATGCAACAAGAAAGTCCTTTTAGGAATGAATTAAGCAGTGAAGACATTGTACCTAGCACTATATTACACAAAGAGAGGCTACATGGCATTGTACTATGATGCAAAGACTTACTGCAATGCTGTCCATCCGGAGCACTGCTAGTATTATTGCACAGAATATTTTCTGGACTCAAGTGAGCTAAAATCTAACTGTGCTGAACTGGACTGTAATCACATTTACCCTGGAGAAACTAAGTGACAATGAATTATTATTTTATTATGATGATGATTATATCAGTATATGAAACCTCTCTACACAGAACAAAGAAAATCAGTGGCTAAAATGTAGAAAATAAAATCTCTCTTACTTAAAATTGCCTCTGTTTCATGGCAGATAAGATGAAAAAAACCAGAAAGGGGCTAGAATAACCAAAGGGAGTAATGCTAAGCCAAACTCCCTCATACCCATTACCACTTATGCGAAAAAGACCATAAACAGTCTTTAGCTCAGTACTAGCTACCAGTCACTATTTACATGAAAGCTACTTCAGAGGAAGCAGAAGTCCCACTCTTTAGAAAACATTCTCTTCTTCTGAGAACATCTGTCATATGCTTCTCATAATGGTGGGCACTTCAGCTTGTTACAGACAAGAGAGCAAAGGAGACATTTTGCCCTGAGAATGAAGCAACAATAAACTTGCTCCTGTTTTGTCCTTTGTAAGGGAGCACATTTTTTTTTTATCTAATGAGTATAATATCAACATGAGTAAACCTATTTTAAAACTTTTGCAGCCTTAAGGCATGTGATTACCTGAACATCAAGAGTTATAGCAAGCTTTTTGGGGAGTTCATAACTTCAGAACTACAGTGATTTATTGACAACACTGACCGTTGTCTGAGTTGCTTGCCAGGATGAAGGCCAGTTCCATTCATGACAGACTGAGGTTATCGAGGGGGAGAGGAATGGATCCTGTCATATATCCTTCATCAGGTTTTCATTTGTCTGTGAGTTAGGGTTTTGGTAGCAGTGGGAAAAGGGTCTCATCTGAATGTTTATTTGTCTAGACTGAAGGGCTCTGTTCATTAAAAGGGCATGTGTTTGATACCTGAAAAGGAGACATTGGCATGAGTGACTCAGCTCACTGACATGTACTGCCAGTCAATTTTCCTGAGTAAAATTAAGATTTTAGAAGCAAATAAATAAATAAATAAGTAGATACAAATACTAGATAGAGCACTCCTGATCTCTGAGTAGTCACATGGACAAGCCTTTGAAATCAGAATGCACGTCATGTGCATGTTACCCCAAGTAGAGAATCCTTCCAATTCACTGTTGAGTCTGTGTGCTTTGTTCAGCAGTGCAAAAACAACTAGAAGAGAGAGATCCTACAAAAAATGTATCCACATTATACCTCCATGGAAAATGTCAACAATTAGTCGTATGAGTGGGGATTTGCAAGACCAGGACTTTCTACTGGTGGACAGATAAATTGATTTGCTCTTTTGCCTCACAGTAACAAATTCACATATAAATAGCAGGTACCAGGGTCCTCACATTCAAGCATCCTGAAAACAACATTATGCCCAAAACTCAGGACTTTTAATTTCTAAAATGCCATTCCCTCCAGTGTCAACAAAAGAAAATTTATTCTCTAAGGAGCATTTTCTAAAGGCAGAAAACCTCAAAAGCCATAATCTATTAAACTACTGATATATTCAATCTGCCATCTTAGAAATGCATAAAACATTTGTGAAGATGGTACCTTTAGCTTTATATTCTCTAAGCCAGTCTGAGAAAAAACTAATAAATTTAGGAATAATGAAAACTTTATAACCATCAGAAGTTCTAGCACTGCAGCCCAGAACTTTGAAACACTCAACAGATGCAAGCAGCTTCTCAGTAGTAACTTACATCAGTTTTACATTTCACATATTTATCAATTTGTGTGGGTGCATGTGTGTGCACTAGAGGCACAAGCCCCTGTCACTGGAGCCAACGGAGAGATTGTGTTAGTCCCCAGTGAGTGGCAAGTTGTTGTCTTTGCTAAAAAAAAAAAAAAGCTCTCAGTCAGCACACTACAGTTGCAATAACTGAATGAATCCTTTCTGATGGCACATACAGTCTTAGAATAACAGTTAAAATATCAACCCATGGCTAATATTTATCTATGTGGCTTTGTTCCTTTGTGTGCTTCTCTTAATATAATTGATGAGCACTCATTAAAAATCCTCCCTTTTCCAAAAATCTCTTAATAACAACACAGCCATCCTCACAACCCAGTTGTGTCTCACTCTATATTAATGACTTGGATTGAGACTAAGTAAAGGGGATGTTTTTTTCCCATTAGCACTATCTGATGCAGATGTAACATGGTGAATGCAATATAGCCCTTCTTGCACTAACTCTTTATACTAGTAGGAATCCACTTTTTTCTATGCTTTCTGCAATGTGATGGGTGTTTTCCTTAAAGGATTTGACAAATTGTTACTTCTATTGCATTAGTGACAAATTCTCCTTTGAAAGCTTAGCTAGACACCAGAGCCCGAGGAGCTGCACTGTCCATATCCAAGAGAGCCTATAACTGAAAACTAAAAAAAGTTCAGAACAAAAACTTATTTCATTAATAATTCATGAAATCCCAACAGAATAGGACCTATTAAAAGAAGATATCTATAATAAAGCTATAATAATGTTCAAAAGCAGCTTATGCCTGTAATTGTTCTGACAGATTGTATTGGGTCTGTCTGAGAAGGAGTTAACTTTCCCCACAGCAGCCCTCATAGTGCTGTGCTTTGTATTTGTAGCTAGAAAGGTGTTGATAACACACCAGTGTTTTGGCTATTGCTGAGCAGTGGTCACACAGCATCAAGGATGTATCTCCAACATTCCCCCCCTCACCCCTCAAAGGCCAGTAGGCTGGGGGTGAGCAAGAGGTTGGGAGGGGACATAGCCAGGACAGCTAACCCAAAATGACCAAAGGGATATTCCATACCATATGATGTTTGGTCAGCTATAAAAGCTAGGAGAAAGGAGGATGGGGGCCATTCATCATTAAGGCATTTGTCTTCTGGAGCAACTGTTACATGTACTGAAGCACTACTTCCCAGGAAGTGGTTGGACATTGCCTGTTGATGGGAAGTAGAGAATAAATCTTTTGGTTTTCTTTGCTTCTGCACATGACCTTTGCTTTTGCTTTATTAAACTGCCTTTACCTTGACCCATGAGTTTTTTTCTGTCATAATTTCTTCTCCTCCTGTCCTGCTGAGGAAGGGTGTGATAGAGCAGCTTGGTAGGCATCTGGAATCCAGCCAAGATCAACCCATCACAGTCCTTTGTGGAGCCCAACTTGGGTCATGAGGAATTCAAGATAAAGAGAGTAATTAAGAGCCGTAACAGGCAAAACACGGACTGAACTCATCTAGAGAGCGAAGAGCAGAATGACTGTAGGGAATTTCGTATTTTGTAAGTTTGTAATTGTGGTGAAGGGACGAGGGGTGAATTGTGTGTAAATTGTCCACTTTTGTCGGCATTGTGATGTTATTTTGATTTTAGTGTGGGGTATTCTTTTTGTTGATGTAAGTAAAGTTTGTGAAGATTATGTAATGAATGTGGATTTTAATAATAATTCTTAAATATGTGATTCACAGAGGCAAGGGGTGGAATGGTGACCCAGATGGGACTGATACCAAAACTTTGCCATACAAATCCAATACACATTGATAGGATGGCACTGCACAGCAAGGTCACAGTATGCAATAAATGTACTGAAAGCAACTGGAGATTTCCTTGTGGGATGTGCTCCACAAGACAGATGCGAAACGCCAGGTGACACCTTAGTGCTTTCTGAAACATCTTGGACCCAATTGATGTATGGAATTAGACTCTATAACTCGAAAGTTATAAAGTAGGTATGTTTATTGCGCGCAGATGCACGGGGGATCGCTCCTCCACAAGCGTGCATGCCCGAAGTGATGAACCATCTCACATTTATACAATAAAACAAATGAATATTCAATTAACGCCTATACATATTCGTTACCTAAACCCCCTTACTCTCGCTTCGTATGTTAATTAGCTTATCAGTCCTTTGCCTGGAATGTGGTGGTCTTGCAGGTTTATAGGTGATTCATGTCCTTGTGACCATCTGATCCTCTCCAGCAAGGAGACTTAGCACTCCCTCCCTCTAGATAACATTGGAATGTCTCTCATCCTTTTCTCATCCTTTTTATAAATAGCCCCTTTGTTAGAGGAAGAAGGGTAGGTGTCTCCTCAAAGCTGTGTGACTATGTGACCAGACACCACACCCATGACCAGTCACCATACCCACATTCCTTGAGCAGACATATACAATCATGATCGATGTCCATTGTCCCCATTTCACACTATTTCTCCATATCAATCCCCCCTTTTCAATCAAACTAAGTAAATTCTTTTACTTAAGCAGTCTTCCCGAATGATATAAAGCATCATACGTAAGTGTTAACCTTTTAAACATTCTCCAAACCCACAAATATAACATAATGGTTAGTATTAAGGAAATTCCTAAACTGATCAATAAGATCACAATGGGGTGTACCAGAGTGTTAAGAATTCCTGTTGCAGAGGGTGACCAGCCAAAGAGAGTATCCCACCAATTATGGTTTCCATCCTGTTCTACCTTTTTTAAAACTTTCTTGATCCCCTCTACATCATGATGGATCATAAGAAGAGTTTCATGTCCCTTTTCTTTGGTTTCTTCCAGTATACGTTGTAAATCTGCATGTCTTATTAGTTCTTTTATACTGCTTATATTTAGTCCTATGGGGGTAGGAATTATTATCTGTGATAGGGTAAAATTGGATTTTAAGAATTGATGACACTACTGGGGCTGAGTAACTAAAATCGCATCCTGTGATAGTAGTAAAATTACAAATACAATAATTTGAATACTGTGCAGTCTCTTTTACCTCCCCATCTATGGTTATTGTGTTACACTTAGTTCTCAAACACGCACATCCCTTCCCTGCATATATAATTACTGTTTTCAAGTTTGCATTTGGTCGGGCCTCGAAATGACATATTTTTTGATCTGTATCTAAACAAGTATCCTGAGCCATTATAGTATTGCTTTCACAGAGGAAGCCCTGCTGTTCTCGCATAATACAAGATTCTAAATCTACTGTTTGCCACTTGTCGCCTATCTTTCTGGCCCATGTTCTATGTTCAAAAGGGTATAGGAGCACCCCATTATGGTTAATTCCAAGGGCTACAATGGGGTGTATGGTAGCTATTACTGCATTATGTATGGTTAATACAAAAGCTGTGATTGTGTGTGTGTTGGGGTCGTAGGTGAAGTTCACCATACTCCACCATGACTGGAGTTTTCTTTCTACCTCCGTAGCATTGTCCCAAACCATCTTTCGAATTTCCGTAGGAAATATGCCTTCCTCTCCTTCTCTTATTATGGATGCAGCTATTGATTGCATCCACATTTGGGCTTGGATACAACTTAGAGCCAGGGCGACATCGTCCTGTAAACCACCTAACGCCTTAGTGATGAGTTGATGATCTTCCATGTTTATTTGTTCCCACCTGGGGAGTACCTTCGATATCAACCATTGGTGTGCCCCTAATGCTAATAATGAAGATTTTAGTGGTTGTTGTAGTTTTGATAGATCGGCCGTGGTGGCGGCTAGTTTATTCATTATCACCTCTGAGTCTATGTAATTTAATACTCCGAGTCCTGTTCCCAACATTCCAGTTACATCTCTCACTATTCTGTTTCGATAAATATTTCCCCTTTTTCTTAACCAAGTTGTCCATCCCTCATAAGAGGTCCGTAAGAAGGGGGAACAGGATGGCTTAACATCAGAAACATTGACTTGTATCTGTAACTCTATTCTTTTAAGAGACCATTTGACGAGCGAGGGGAAGCGCGCGGCCGACTCAATATGAGTGATAGAGCAAGCTTCGATTTATCAGTCATGGGTATGTCCTGGCTTCCCGCATCGATAGCAGGGGAAGTCTCGGCGCGTGGTGGTTGCTGGCTTTGGGGGCGCGGTAGCCCCAGGGGGGCGCAGAGGCGCAAGCGCTGCAAAAGCCTGACTTTGGGCTTGCACTAAATCTCTCCCTACTGCTTGGATTGCTTCCACTAGCAAGGCTTGCTGACCTACTGGCACCCAACTCATTCGCTCTAGCATTGTTTCTACAGAAGAATCTAAGGGCAGGGTTACTAAAATGCCTTTGGTGTAACTGTTACTATTCTCCAGAATACACTGGCACAATAACGGCCCTTTCATAAAGTTAGGTATATCTGGTGGGCTCACTGTGGAGGCCTGACTCATTCACTGTACTACGTAACTGACTTAATATTTTCCAATCAAAGCCTCCCAGGTTCCCTGTCTTTGGTTAGCGGCATTCATCTGATACGTTACAGGGAAAGCTTGTGGAGGGTTGACTTGCTCAGCAATATCAAATATTCCCTGAGCAACTGCTTCTTGTGCTATTTTTTGCCAATTAATGTGCGTAGAACGCACCAGTTTGTTTACTGTATTTTTTGTTCCTTTTTTTTTTTTTTTTTTTTTTTTTTTAGAATTTTGTAATGACTGCCCACTGCTATTTTCTTCCTCAGCAGCACTTTCGTCAGATATGTCCCCGCCCTCTGGCCCCCCCGAGGCTACTGTGGCGGGGGGGGAGGGGGGGGGCAGTGGACACGAAGGGTCTATAGGTGGTACAGTGGGCTCTATAGGTGGTACAGAGAGCACTGTTTGTGATAAAGGGGGTATTGGAATGTAATTTTCACATGGCATAATTTTTCCTGCATTATCAACAGTGTAAATCACTGGATAGGCTTGATGATTAATTTGAGCTACGACATCAAAGTCTTTTTGTTCCATCGCTTCTCGGACTATTTTGTCCCAACCGACTCGAATTAGTCGTGGCTGCGGGTGAAGGCAAGGAGGTTTAAAAGTTTTATTAGCTGAATCAGTTTTTAACTTCCCATCGTCTGCCCTCTCATTTTTGTCACATGTCTCCTCCTCAGTTTCACTTTCTTGTGATTCTCCCTGCACCTCCTCTTGAGGTGGTGCCGAGGGACAAGCTTTTTCCTCTGGAGGAGGAGGGGGAGGAGGATGGTCTGAGGGTCGGCGAACAACAGGAACAGGGATTCCCGAGGCAGGGGGGGTAAAATAATCACCTCCTGCTGTAAGACACCCAGCAGCCGGGTCAGACCGTTCGAGTCGGCTGGAAGCAGCTGCTGCCATTTGTTTTTCAACTTTATATCTTTTTAAACAATTAATAACTTCTCTCCAAGGTTTCATTAATTTCTTAGCAGCTTTATCATCATCAGTTACTGAATCCCATAAACAATCCCCATAATTACGCCATTCTTCTACTTCAAACATATGCTCAGGATCTGCAAAATATCCTTTTGCTCTACCTAATGCAATTAACGCGGCCAGATCTTTTAAAGGGCCTACTCCCCGCTTTTCTAAAAAGCGTTGTAAAAGAGCGAGTGCTACCTCTTTTTCCATAGTGCGCTTTAAACAGTTCTTTTCCTTGATTAAGATGCAGCCTTTTCCCTGGGTAGTCACTCACGGACGGCGAACCTTTCCTTGATTAATGTTGGTTCAAGCATGGATCGGGCACGATGCCAGCATCAGTCGATCTTTGCTCCCTGGTCGCTGCTACCAGTGCTTCTCCGTCCTCGCTGTCCGGTGAAGAACAGGGATTGGGGGTCCCTGTTCGGGCGCCACTTTGACGAGCGAGGGGAAGCACGCGGCCGACTCAATATGAGTGATAGAGCAAGCTTCGATTTATTACGGCGCGATTATGTCTTATATACAGTTCCAGTTAATTATGCCTACTAGTCATCTGCTGATTGGCTGAGCTCTAAAGGGTTACATTTTCATACGTCCTCCTACTTGCGGTTTCTGCGGATAGCTAGCTACATATTTTTTTTTCCTCTCTTGTCTACGCGAATTCCTCAAAGTTATTTACAACATTAGGCACAAGGTCAGTGTTTTTCTCAGCTTCCTTATCAGCATGCCTCAGCATAGCTGCAAGGCCTGCTTCAGCTAACTTACGCTAACTTTGTTTCACAAAGATCTTTAAGGGAGTCATGGCCGTGATCACACAGCCATTCTGCAACAACCATTCTGGGTTAAACAACATTTGTTGCTGACCTGTATTTCTGATTACATATGGTCCAATTGTACAAATTTTTGGATTTGGTTTAGTTAATTTAATATCAAGCGTTAATGGGATTGTTGTAACTGTGGTGGTGGTAGGAACAGTGGTTAGTATGATTGTTATTTTAATCTTATAAATCAGAGCTGTTCTTGGGGATTCCTTTCCTAGGCATATTATAAAGATGGGCTCGTTTAAGTTAAAATTGTGCCAACATTCCCGTGAATTAAAGCACATGGTTGTATTTAGAAGGGTAAATTCCTTATCTACCTTTCTGACATTAATCAGGGTGTCTCCCGAAATCTTGGTGTTATCCTTTTCATTATATGTTTGACACCCTACTTTTATCCTATCTCCTAATTTTCCCCATAATCGGTCGACTTTGTGTACATCCTCCCGGTCCCATTGATTCCTTTGGTACACCTCATTTTCAGAAAAAAACTACCATAGCTAGTTTCGTCTTTGAGTCCACCTTTCCCATTATTCCAGTGTGTTTTTTCTGGGCATGATTCCAAGGCCAGTTATCAGGCACTTGGTTGTAGGCAAGAGAGAGGGTACAAAAAACCACAAATGATTTAAACCCACTATTGATCATTTTAAGAATCTAAACGTTCCTCATATATACATATAAAATCTGTTTTGATCAAAATATCTTTGTTTGAGTTGGGGCTTACCGATAACGAGTTGGGCAAGACTGGCCACTGGCTCAGTCCCAGACTCTTTTGTTCTATATTGTTTGTTGTGGTGCCCTTCCCATATGGTGGATCCACAACCGCTCAGGTTCACTTACTTGTCACCCACATTGTTCCCATTTGTCCGAGTAAATTTGAGTTTCAGTTCTTTTCTATCTGGGGTTACTTTCCACGAAGTTGCAGGGGCTTTCTTAATCCGGGTATGATGAATCCAAGAATTCTGTCCCTCAACCTTGATTGCAGTGTAGGTGGCGAGTAGGACTTGAAAAGGTCCAGTCCACTGTGGTTCCAGGGTTTTATCTGCAAAACACTTAACGTATACATAGTCCCCTGGCTGTATATGGTGAACAGGTCCATCCAGACTCCTACTACGTGTTCCCATCACATGCTTCTCAATTCTTATTAATTGTTTGTTTAGTGCCACCATATAGGAAGTCATTGTTTCTTCACCAATCTGTGAAGACATCCCCTTTTGCACCCCACAGGGTCATCCATATAAAATTTCAAATGGGCTAAGCCCCTCTTTTGCTCTTGGTCTAGTTCGTATTCGTGTAAGAGCTAATGGCAAAGACTGGGGCCAAGTTAGATTTGTTTCTTGACCTAACTTGACAATCTGTTGTTTGATTAGATGATTCATCTTTTCCACCTGGCCACTCGATTGTGGTTGGTATGGGGTATGCAATTGCCAATCTATTCCTAGATGGTGGCTGATCTGTTGTACTATTCTGGACACAAAATGTGGTCCTCTATCCGAGGACATTACCGCTGGGACTCCAAACCTAGGTATTATCTCTTGGAGTAGTATTTTGGTCACTTCCCGGGCTTTAGCAGTTCTGCACGGGAAGGCTTCTGGCCAACCTGAAAAGGTATCTGTTAGTACCAACAAATATCGATACCCCCCTTTTCTAGGAAGTTCCGAGAAATCGATCTGCCAATGTTGCCCTGGAACATTTCCTCTCCCAGTTTTTCCCAACTTTGGCCCCTTGGTAATCTTAGGATTAGTCTGGAGACAAAGGTCACATTGTTGGGTTACTTGTCTAATAGTAGTATACAAATTTCATGCTATTATGTTTTTAGTGAGATCCTTATATAGAGCTTCTGCCCCCCAGTGCCTTTTTCTATGTTCTTCCCGGACTACTGACCATACCATGTAGGAAGGAATCACTATTCTCCCATGTGAGATTATAGCCCACCCTTCCTCATTATATGATCCCTCTAGGTCAGAAATCAGTTTGCGATCTTCTTTAGTATAGTCTGGTTTACCTTCTAGAGATATTTGTCCATCGGGTATTAGCGCACCCTCTACCTTGATTGCTTTTCTGGCTGCCTGTTTTGCTTCCCTGTCCGCCAGTTCATTTCCTCTTTCCAATTCTGTGCTCACTTTCTGGTGTGCCTTAATGTGCATAATTGCCACCCTTTCAGGAAGCTGGACCGCATTTAGGAGTTTCAAAATTTCTTCCGCATGTTTGATGATTTTTCCTTGGGAGTTTAACAGTCCCCTTTCTTTCCATATTGCTCCATGAGCATGTACCGCTCCAAAGGCATATTTAGAATTAGTCCAAATATTTATAGGTTTTCCCCGAGCTCTCTCCAGAGCTCGAGTAAGGGCTATGATTTCAGCCTTTTGTGCCGAAGTGTCAGCCGGTAGCGGCCCCGATTCTATCACTTCTTCAGAGGTTGTAACAGCATATCCGGAATGTCGCTTTCCATTCAGCATATAGCTGCTCCCATCCGTGAACCAATGTTCAGCTCCATTAATAGGAACATCCTTGAGATCTGTCCGACTAGAATAAGTGGCTTCGATTGTTTCTAGACAGTCATGATCAACTGATTCTCCAATATTCCCATTAAGAAATGAGGCCGGATTGACGATGTTTGTAGTCACGATCTCAGCATCATCTTGTTCTACCATTATGGCCTGGTATTTTAGGAATCTCTGTGGGGAGAGCCAATGCCCCCCTTTTGTTTCAAGGACTGCAGACACTGTGTGGGATACTAAGACAGTCATTTTCTGGCCCAGGGTAAACTTCCGGGCCTCCTGGATGTTTAGGATGACAGCTGCTACTGCTCTCAGGCAACCAGGCCATCCTTTTGCAGTGGCATCCAGCTGTTTAGAGAAGTATGCCACTGCCCGTCTGTATGGTCCCAAATCTTGTGCCAATATTCCTAATGTCATTCCCTGTTTCTCATGGGAAAATAGGAAAAATGGCTTACTCACATCAGGAAGTCCTAGTGCTGGTGCCGACATCAAGGCTTTCTTCAGTTCATGGAAAGCTCTGTCTGATTCAGCATCCCACTGAAGATCCTTCTGATTAGCTGCTATCAGGGAATATAATGGTTTAACAAGCAAGCCATAATTACATATCCAAAGCCGGCACCATCCTGTCATTCCCAGGAATGTCTGTAGTTCCTTTACAGTTCATGGTCGGGGGGCTTGGCATATGGCTTCTTTTCGGGCCTTCCCCAGGACCCGTTGTCCGGCACTGATCTCGTACCCTAGGTATGTGACCTGTTGTAACACCACCTGTGCCTTCTTCTTAGAAACCCGATATCCTTGTAGTCCCTGAAAGTTCAACAGACTCACAGTCCAAATAATACAAGATTCTTCGGTTCTGGTTGCAATAAGAAGATCGTCTACATATTGTAACACTTTCCCTTCTCCTGACGGTGGTTCCCATAACTCCAAATCCTTTGCTAATTGGTTTCCAAAAATTGTGGGGCTATTTTTAAACCCCTGTGGCAACACCGTGCATGTGAGCTGGGTCTTTTGACCGCTTTTGGGATTTTCCCATTCAAAAGCAAAAATTCTTTGGCTGGCTTCGTGGAGGGGGAGGCAAAAGAAGGCATCTTTTAAATCTAAAACTGTGAACCAAGCTAGGTCAGGTGTCAGGGTGGTTAGTAAGGTATAGGGGTTAGCTACTACAGGATATAGATCCTCTGTTATTTTGTTAATGGCCCTTAAGTCTTGAACTATCCTATAGGACCCATCAGGTTTTTTAACTGGGAGGATAGGTGTGTTAAATTCTGACTCACATTCTTTTAGTAGTTTCAGTTCTATGAATCGCTCTATGTTTGGACAAATTCCTTCCCTATCTTCCCTTTTCAGTGAGTATTGTTTAATTCTTACCACACTCTGCTCTTCCTTCAGTTTTACTATTACGGGTGATGCATTCTTGGCGCTTCCCGGTATGTCAATTGCCCATACTCCGGGATATACCTGATCAATAATTCTGGTATCAATTTCCCTTTTTATAGGAGTACTGGCCAAAGATAGGCTCATAACCTGTATGTATTGATGATCATTTACCTCCAGAGTAACTTCCCCTTTTTTAAATTTGATTGTTGCCTCTAATTGTTCTGATAAGTCCCTACCAAGAAGGGCCTTTGGGGAATTTGGCATAAATAGGAATTTATGGATCCCTATCTGTTTTCCCAACTTATATTTTAAAGGTTTACAAAAATAAGCCTTTTCAGTTTGGCCAGTTGCACCCTTTACTGAAACATAATCATTTCCCAAAGGCATTAAAGCTTGGTTAAAAACCGAATAGGTAGCTCCCGTGTCTATTAAAAATTCCACCTCCTCCTGTTCTTCTCCTAATTTTATTTTTACTAATGGGTCGGCTAGTCAATTTTCTTCTTCTATGTGAGCTATTGTTTTCCCTTGATTATTGCGCCATTTAGTGTTTTCTTGATGTCGGTGTTCAGGGCATTCGTTTTTCCAGTGTCCTGTCCTTTTGCATATTGCACACCGATTCCTACCCAGGGGTGTCAGCCCACGCCTTGATTTAACTTTAGATTTTCGATTCTCATTCTCTCTTACTACTGCTAATATTTTCTTTTGGTCCTGCTTGTAACCTTCTTCTCGATTACTAAATATTCTCCATGCTTCCTCTACTAATTTTTCCAAGTCTTTATTTTCAGGAGGTCTCAATTTTTGCAACTTGCGCCTAATATCCCCCTGTGATTGTCCCAAAAAGAGGGATATTAGTTGCTGTGTGCCTACCTCCGAATTTGGGTCCAGAGACGTGTGCCGGCGCATTGCATCTCTTATTCTGTCTAAGAATTCTGAAGGTGTTTCAGAGGGACCCTGTCTAACCTTGTATAATGCTGCCCAATTTATTGTTCTAGGAATTGCTTTCTCCATTCCTCTGAATATCCATTCCTGGTATGCCTGTAATTTTCCCATTTCAGCGGCGCAGTTTGGGTCCCATTCCGGGCCCAACAAAGGAAACCATTCTCTATAAATATCTCCCTTTATATTATAGTGTTCCTTCGTGAGATCCCCCGCTGTTTTTATGACTAGTTGCTTTTCAGTTTCAGTCAAACAATCTAATAATAATTGTATATCACTCCAGTCAGGATTGTGCTGTTTTATTAGAAATTTAAAATTCTGTGCCGTCTTTATCGGATCATTACGGTATTCTCGGGCAACCTCTTTCCATTCTCTCAGATCAGCGCCCGTGAACGGAACTTTTATTTTCATTGTTCCTCCGTCCGGATTTATGGCTTCTCGGAGGGGTGCCTGTAAGATAGACTTCTGTCTGGTGCGTGAAGACACCGGACTATTTGGAGCCGTAATGGCGGGTTTTGTGTTTCCTTGTGTGGGAGCGGGTGTTTGGCTTTCTTTAGAAATAACTTGTGGGATTTCTTCTTCTTGTTCGCCTGGGGGTGGACTGGGAGCCCCGGCCGAACCTTGTCTCTCCACTCTATAAGGTGGATTGAATAAATCATTTAATTTGGGCTCTTGTTCTCCGTTTAATTTGATACACCTTTGTCCAATACTACATGCTGAGGAACATCTTTTCAACCTTCCTTTATGCTCCCTCCTATCCTCTCTTTGTAGTGCTAGTACGATAGGATCCCGAGGGGGTACTAATCCACAGTCCTTTTGCCACTCAGGTTTGTCCTGGAGGACGAAGAACGTGTCTGCATATGATACTTCGTCCCATTTTCCCTCTCTTCTCAGAAACAACATTAATTGCAGGAGAGTGTTATAAACTAACGTTCCTCCCTCCTGAGGCCATTTCGCATCACTCCCTGATTTATACAAAGGCCACCACTGATTACAATATTTAATCAATTTCCTTCTATTTTCGGTACCACCCTGTCCTACGATATCCCTCCAATGTTTTAATATACAACCCAAGGGTGATTTTTCACAGGGCTAACTTCTTCCATTTCCCATTTCGCAATTTTAATTACTTTGTTATTCTCCGGCCACCTTAGCCACCCAAGGTCGGAAACGCGGATAGAGCTCTTTACTCGTTTTGCACTCAAACGCGTGTCTCAAGCACTCTTGCACTCACACTCAGTCAAAATAATTAAGCTATACACAGAAAATCAAAATGTGCATCTCAATCACACCATTCACACTCTCCGGGCAGCCCTCAGTCACACAAGCAGTATGTTATACAGTACCGTGCACTTGTGTACAACCAATAGGAACAGTGACAGTTCACAAAGTATGCATTTCAATGAACAATTGCCAAAAAAACCAAACAACAAACAAAACCCCAATTTTTTCCTGGTCTTAAGCAGAGTGTTAAGTTTTCCGGTATTTGCCTAGAATTACCAGAATATTATTATTTTTCAACATACATTTCATAACTCCAAGTTTTCAACATGTAACAAGACAACACATAGAACAAACAAGACACAGAGTGCTATTTCAGTTGTTACATTCTAGGAATTCCCCAATTCTAAACCTAAAGGAAGTTTTTAACTTCCCCCTTTTTTTTTTTTTTTTTTTTTTCCTACGCAAAAGTTTCCTTTTTACTTTTGCTATGAGGTCCCTCTTGTTACTTGTTACTGTGAGATTCCGCCTTATTCCGTCCTGCCCCCCGCTTTCCATCACGAGGCCTCCGGGCTTTTAGGAATGGCAGTAACCTCGGGTTTGCTCGATCTGCCCTCAAGATCGCTAGCGGCCACCCCTTGGTCAGCAAACCCCCTCCCAAGGTACCTTTCCTCCTGGGGACTACGCTGCGCGCCGGACGTCTCCCTGCGTCTCACCAGCCGCCCCGTTTCTAAACATACTGTTTTATCCGTGGATCCAGGGGTTTCTCTTCTGCTCCCGGGTGAACAGCTGAGAAGAGGAGGCTCCTCCGAGGAAATATCCTGGGGCGCGCCTAGGAGCGTCCGCTCTGCAGCTGGTCCCTCAGCAGAGCAGAAATCCTCCTGCCTGGCTCGTCAAACTGACGTGCGGAATTAGACTCTATAACTCGAAAGTTATAAAGTAGGTATGTTTATTGCGCGCAGATGCACGGGGGATCGCTCCTCCACAAGCGTGCATGCCCGAAGTGATGAACCATCTCACATTTATACAATAAAACAAAAGAATATTCAATTAATGCCTATACATATTTGCTACCTAAACCCCCTTACTCTTGCTTTGTATGTTAATTAGCTTATCAGTCCTTTGCCTGGAATGTGGTGGTCTTGCAGGTTTGTAGGTGATTCATGTCCTTGTGACCATCTGATCCTCTCCAGCAAGGAGACTTAGCACTCCCTCCCTCTAGATAGCATTGGAATGTCTCTCATCCTTTTCTCATTCTTTTTTAAATAGCCCCTTTGTTAGAGGAAGAAGGGCAGGCGTCTCCTCAAAACTGTAGTTGTCTCCTCAGAGCTGTGTGCCTATGTGACCAGACACCGCACCCATGACTAGTCACCATACCCACATTCCTTGAGCAGACATATACAATCACAATCGATGTCCGTTGTCCCCATTTCACACTATTTCTCCATATCAAGATAAACAACCAAAATAAATGACACATGGCTTAAACATATGCTTTCAATTTCCTTAGAACTATTAAATGGAAAATACTGCTCTGTCTTTAACTGTTTTCATATATATTATTCAATATTTAAAGTTAGAACTGGATCATGTTTCCGCGGCAATTAATGTAGAAACAAAAACTCATTGTTCCATAGTCTTATATTAATTAAAAACTGTAGTAAAACTAAAAAACCCTATTTAAACATGTTATTTAAATATCTATTTCAAGATTCAGGAGATTCATCCAAATCAAAAGATGAAAAATACCAAATATCATACAAGTCCTACCAGATCGTCTAGCACAGGCTAAACTAAGCCATTCTTTCTTTTACCAGAATGCTGGAGGTGTCAAACGGCAGTTTGGGCTTACCTCCCATCAAGCGTCTATATTATCGCTGTATGTCCTGACTGCCAAAGGCATTCTTTTCCGTCCATAGCAGGAGGGGTTAATCCTAGAGGACTACAGAGCTTACAACTATGGCAAATGGACGTTACACATTATCCAGAGTTTGGTAAATTAAAATATGTCCATTCCTCTATTGACACCTTTTCAGGTGCTCTGTTTTCTTCTTGTCACACAGGAGAGAAAGCTCGCGATGTCTGCAAGCATTTGATGCATGCTTTTGCCACCTTGGGCATACCCTCCCAAATAAAAACGGACAACGGTCTCGCATATATCTCAGCTGCAACAAAGGACTTCCTTGCCTCATGGGGCATAACTCACATTACTGGTACTCCTCATTCCCCTACAGGTCAATCTTTGATTGAACACTCTCATCAGTCTTTGAAACGCTTACTACAACAACAAAAAGGGGGAATGGGGACTGCAACCCCTGAGGAACGACTAAAGAAAGCTCTGTATGTTTTCAATTTTTTGAATTGTTCTTTAATAGATAATAATCCTCCGATAGTTCGGCATTTTAATGCGAATGCTTCACTTGAGGCATGAATTAAACCTCCGGTGTTGGTCCGTGATCCAGAAACAGGTAAGATTATGGGACCATATCCTCTTGTGACATGGGGAAGACGTTATGCTTGTGTTTCCACAGAAAAAGGCCCCAGGTGGATTCCGGCAAAGAACGTACGACCCTTCCGTTAATCCCTACCACAATCATCCGGTGAGGACTCCGATCATCCTCCGGATCATCCCCTCGATCAACAAGCTTCTGAACCTTCTGGGATCATGAATAACTGAAGCAGTATAAACTGAATGCTGTGGACTGAAAATGTAGAGAAGTATCAGTCGCAGGAATTTCTTGTACTATATGCGGGCGCTGTAAGCCTTGGGTCTTATGTGTGTGTTATAACTGTAAAAAGGAATGGTGGTGTAGAGTAGTATTAGCCAAACGATGGTGTGAAGGCTGTCTTGTTAATGAAATTAATAGTTAGGTCCATGTAGCCTCGGATGCCTTTCTGTCCTGACTCCTAATACATCTATGATTTTACAGCACCGTCTCTCTCATAGGGCAAAGCGTGGCATTCATGCATATGCTCCCGATTGTGATGACCACGTGGAGTTTTGGTCTTTTAGCCAACGCTTTGCTGCCTCCTTTTTTAAACCTGGAGCGGCCGCTGGAAGAGCATTAGCGACTTTAGATAAGCTTGGCTACTGGCTTGCTAAAGAAACGAATGCTACTAGCAATGCATTGTCTGGTCTTTTATTAGATGTAGACAGTGTTCACCATGCTTCACTGCAAAATAGGGCCGCTATAGATTTTTTGCTTCTAGCGCAAGGACACAGCTGTAAGGATTTTGATGGCATGTGCTGCATGAATCTCTCTGACCATTCGGAATCGGTTCATGCCAGCATTCAACAACTTAAAGCTGTAGTCTTTAAACTTTCACAAGAAAACAGCTGGGATTGGTTGGATAAATTTTTTGGAGGATGGGGGCTGTCAGGATGGTTAAGAAGTTTAGTGAAGACGATTGTTTATGCCTTAGTCGGTTTTGTCTTCTTGTTACTCTTTTTACCCTGTTTGTATATAGGAATTTATGGATCCCTATCTGTTTTCCCAACTTATATTTTAAAGATTTACAAAAATAAGCCTTTTCAGTTTGGCCAGTTGCACCCTTTACTGAAACTTTTACTTGGTGTATAAAAAGGCTATAGCTCCTCCCTAGAAACTTTTCATTTCTAATCCTAGACCTTCACACCCACACCACCACTATTACAAAGGCAGGTAAGTTCCTGATTCCAACCAATTACGGATGATTTACTTGCCTTCTGTGCATCTGAAAAACCCATATTTTCTTAAAATTAGGGTTTTTTTCTTAAAATTAGGTTTCTCAAAATTAGGTCATGAGAAACCCACGCAATGCTACAGCCTTGGGGAAGAATGGCTGGAAAGCTGCCTGGCGGAAAAGGACTTGGGGGTGCTGGTTGACAGCCGGCTGAATGTGAGCCCCCAGTGTGCCCAGGTGGCCAAGAAGGCCAACAGCACCCTGGCTTGTATCAGAAATAGTGTAGCCAGCAGGACTAGTGAAGTGATTGACCCCCTGCACTTGGCACTGGTGAGGCTGCACCTTGATTACTGTGTTCAGTTTGGGGCCACTCACTACAAGAGGGACATTGAAGTGCTGGAGTGTGTCCAAAGAGGAGCAACGAAGCTGTTGAAGGGTCTAAAGAACAAGTCTTATGAGGAACGGCTGAGGGAACTGGGTTGTTTAGCCTGGAAAAAAAGGAGGCTCAGGGCAGACCTTATCACACTCTACAACTACCGGAAAGGAGGTTGTAGCGAGGTGGGTGTTGGTCTCTTCTCCCAAGTAACAAGTGATAGGACGAGAGGAAATGGCCTCTAGTTGCACCAGGGGAGGTTTAGATTGGCTGTTAGGAAAACCTTCTTCCCTGAAAGGGTGGTCAAGCATTGGAACAGGCTGCCCAGGAAAGTGGTGGAATCACTGTCCCTGGAGGTATTTAAAAAACGCGTAGATGTGGTGCTTAAGGGACATGGGTTAGTGGTGCATTTCAATGTTAGGTTTACAGGTGGACTTGATGATCTTTTGAGATGTGTTTTCCAACCTAAATGATTCTATGATTCTATGAATGCTTATAGCCCTAAGGAAGTCTGTTAAAAGTAAATTGTATCCCATCCCAAGTAAAAGCAATTTTTCTTTTATCCTCCTCTTGCAGTGGCACCATAAAGAACATATATTTTACATGTCGTATCACCATCCAGGGGTGAGCAGCAGCTTGTAGGATAGCAGTTAATCTTACAGTGTTTGGGACGGCAGCCGTAAGAGGAGCAGTGTTTGCACTTAACTTTCTATAGTGTAGGGTTAAGCGCCATCTCCCATCTGTTGTTTTAAGTGGCCACATGTGGAGTGGCTGGAAGACAAGGGACATATTATGAGCAATCCAGATCAAGTAACTTTGTTGTAATAGCAGGCTGAGCAGGTCGAAGCTGTAACAAGCTGCAGGTGTTTTGAAGGACATATGCAAGGCCAAGGGAGACAAAGAAACTGTGTATTCACAGAGAGATAAGAGAGTTGGACAGAAAGATCAGAAAAAGCAGGATGCCTGCACAAGGGGGGAGCAGCGTGTGGGTGCCACACCGGGACCAATCATAGGGGAGATGGAAGCGTGTGAACGAGTAGTTTTAACCTATCACCTTTACATAACAAAGCCTGAGTAGCGTGTGTATTTTTAGCTGGGGGTATAAATTGGTGTGGGTCTATTAATAGCACCTGTAGAGTATAAATTGCTGTGTAACCCTTAATAAAGTGGCACTAACTTGATCACATTGGTCGTACAAGTTGTGTCCGAGCCTTCCACGTCAACAGCCACACTGGGGAATTATATGAGACTGCATTTGGGAGATCACGTATGTTTTTCTAGGTCAGCTATGAACTCTGCAATTCCCATCTGGTCAGCTGCAGAGATAGGATACTGAGGGACATTCATTATTTTTGAGTCAGGCAGTGTGGATGCAGCTCACAGCAAGCAAACTATGCCAGTTCACTGACACACACGGGTAGCTGCTAACCAATTATGCTCTCGGCAGCCAAAAGACCAAACACTACTGTCCGGCATTTTCCAAACTCGTCCTTGTAATACATCAAAGCCTAAAACATTTTCCTTCCCTGAAACTACTGCTAATTGGTGCCTTGATATCCTTTTCTCCCCTGGCAATAACAATTTTACTTTAGCTACAGGGCATATTTAACTTTTGCTGGTAAATCCTATTATTTTAACCCTTTGTCGGCTGGGCTTAACATTAATTCTTTGAGCATCCAAATTTGAAAGTATTGAAATTTGAGCTACTGTGTCACTTTAAAATGTCTCTAGTTGTCTTTGGGGGCCAATTAGAACATAAATATGAGGGCCATCTGTGTTACCTCTTTGATAATCTTCCATTGCAGGGTTTAAGAGATCGGGGAAAGTGTCAGGGGTTCTGCAGAGTCTCTTTTACTTGCCAGATCCATCTGGTGTCTGCATCAGCTCAGGATTGCCCTGCTGGTGTTGGTTCATCCCACCCCATTTCTCAACTATGATTTACAATACCATGCACCACATCTGTCCAGGTCGGGATGGGTCGGAGGTGGGAGTGCCTGTCCTGACCCTCCTGAGCATTATGTTCTATGTTTTGTCTTATTTCATAACTTTTTGCAATGAGGCAGGATTTTAGAACATCAGGGGCTCCCCTTATCAGCAGTCTCATGGCTTAGGGACCTACAGGGGCAGAGACAGGGATAGCCTCCAACCACCACATCACCCATAAGTTTTTCTCTGTTCATAAACAGTAGGTCAAGTGGGGCATCTCCCCTGGTTGGCTCACTTAACAGCTGTGTCAGGAAGTTGTTCTACACACTTCAGGAACCTTCTAGACTGTTTCCTCTCCACTGTGTTGTATTTCCAGTGGACATCTGGTAAATTGAAGTCTTCCACAAGAACAAGGGCTAGCGATTGTGAGACTTCTCCCAGCTGCTTGTAGAATACTTCATCTTCGTACCAATCTTAATTGGCATACTCACTTCCCAGTCCTCCTACTTATCAAACTCAACCTTTTAAGGCACATTCTTATGATAAAACGCCATGGTGCATCACAATGCCCAGACATACAATTTTAACGGGTGTGGGGGAAACAAGCCAGGTTCCTTAGATGGTCTCAAACCTGATCTCCTACAGTGGGCGGTTCTTCATTCTCCCAGTCCCTGCCTTTGCGTACTGCAACTTGGGCAGTGTGACTGGAGCACTTGTTGGTGAAGACCAAGGCAAAGAAAACATTGAGTATCTCAGCCTTCTCCATGTCCTGGGTAACCAGGTCTCCCGTTTCCTTCCAGAGAGGGCCCACATTTTCCCTTGTCTTCCTTTTATTGCCATCATACTTATAGAAGCTTTGCTTGTTTTCATGTCCCTGGCCAGATTTAACTCTATCAGGGCTTTAGTTTTCCTAACCTCATCCCTGGATGCTTGGACAATTTCTCTGTATTCTTCCTGGGCTACCTGTCCTTGCTTTCACCTTCTGTAGGCTTTCTTTTTTTTTTTTTTTTTTTTTTGTTTTTGTTTGTTTGTTTGTTTTTTTTATTTTGTCCAGGAGCTCTTTGTTCATCTATGCAGTCCTCCTGGCATTTTGGCCTGATTTCTTCTTTGTTGGGATGAATAATTACCATATGCACCCCTGTTGTACATAGCCTGAGAGCAGGCTGCTTTTGTAGCAGCAGCAGAAAGTTCACTTAATGATCTTATTGGTATAGCACTGGGCTCCCCGCTGTCCTGAGGGTCTATGCCCCCTCCCTGATATGCTACTCGCCATGTAATAGAGTGTGGTTCAGTGTTAGGAGCTGGTCCCTCCTGGTCCCCAAAAGCCATACACTTCACTTTGATCTAACATAATATGATCACCTCCACTTAAGGAGACATGCCACAGATATTCAGTCTTGCTTTTTCCAGGCTTCCACCCACATTTTTAGTGCAGATTGGCCATTTGAAGGGGGTCCTATGGAATAGCCTTTATGGTATCTCTCTGGTTGCTCCCTTGAGATCCAGCAAATATCTCAATTTTAATAATAGGGGCTACCTTAAATTCTGATTCATCTAATTCACTCTCATCACAAAGTTCTTGGTGGGAATCGTCCCAAAGATCTCCATCCCAATCTTGCAGGGAAACAATTAGCTTACAAAGTTTCACAGGATCTAGCAGACTGGGAGCCAAAATTCTCATAAATTCTAGTTTATCCTCAGAATTCCTGCATTTTTATTTTTCCTCCACTAAATGTTTCTGCAATTGCTCTATTCACAGATATAACAGCATTTCTTGTTGCTTTCTTTGTTTAACCACATCTTGTAACACTCTCCTGTTCTTTAAATTTCTTATACTGTTATGAAGCTCCCAAACACATTCCAAATATTTTGCATCTTATCCTCTTCTCTTTACCATCTTTCAGTTTCCCTCTTACAAGGTTTAACTGTTCTTTTATCTTATTCCAATTATCCTGCTTTTCTCATGCCCAGTCATCTGAAAATTTTGGTGGTGTTAACTCCATGCCTCTGTAAGTAGTCAGTGATTGAATCTGCCATGGTGCTGACTATGCCAATTTTTGTCGCAGGTGAATTATTAAAAGAAGTCATTGTTATGGAGCTACCTAAAAGGGGTTTATTAATCATCAAACAATAATCAAATGGTAATTAATCAATGACTGAATGAAAATCAAATGGCAATCTTTTGTCTTCTTGTTACTCTTTTTACCCTGTTTGTTGCAGTGTCTACAAAAGTGGATAGCACGCTCTATGAAGAAAGTTCTTTTTGTGCAACAGGAAGGGGGAGATGTGAGACAGGGCCTGAGAGGCAAGTCTCCAAGTATGGTCCAGCTGATAAGTGGGGATGTGCTGGAGCTTGTCAGCCATAAACCTTGGGAGGACAGCTGTAAACCTCGGGAGGACAAGGAATGTGAATAGATAACAACCCACAGGCCGAGAAAAGATAAGGGAATGAGGAACTGATGGTGCCAAGAAGTAACATGTTGCTGTTAATTGATGACTGTAGAAACTTACTTAAAGTGTTCTTTGTTTGTAGTTAACCAATTAGGGATTGCCTAGTATGTAATGCTTAGTTTAAAGAACCAATCTGTTTAAAGAGCTTGGCCTCTGATAATATATATAAACTTGTGATTGTATACAATAAATTGACATTTGCTTGCATCAAGCAGTGTCCCGTCTCTCATCGCGGCACCTCTGGATGGCACCCCTGTCCTTCAGGTGTGTCAACTGCACCACTCAGCTTGGTGTCATTGCAATTTTGCTGAGCGTGCACTCAATCCCATTGTCTATGTCATTGATGAAGATACTGAAACAGCACTGGTCCCAATATAGACCCCTGAGGGGCACCACTTGTCGCTTATCTCCATCCAATTCCTTATCCACCAAACAGTCCATCCATCAAATCCATATCTCTCCAATTTAGAGAGAAGGATGTTGTGTGGGACAGTGTCAAAGGCCTTATAGAAGTCCAGATAGATGACATCCTTAGCTCTTCCCTTGTCCGCTGATGTAGTCACTCCATCATAGAAGGCCACTAGGTTGGTCAGGCAAGACTTGCCCTTGGTGAAGCCACGCTGGATGTCTCGAATCACCTCCTTGTCTTCCATGTGCCTTAACATAGCTTCTGGGAAGATCTGTTCCATGATCTTCCCAGGCACAGAGGTGAGGCTGACAGGTCAGTAGCTCCCAGGGTCCTTCTTTCTATACTTTTTAGAAATGGGTGCAATGTTTCCCTTTTTCCGGTTACCAGGGACTTAACCTGACTGCCATGACTTCAAATATGATGGAGAGTGGCTTGGCAACTACATCAGCCAATTCCCTCAAGAGTCTGAGATCCATCTCATGAGGTCCCATAGACTTATGTATGTTCAGGTTACTCAGGGGGTCTCTAACAGTGGGAGGGACTTTGCTCCCCAAGTCCCTGCTTTGCAGTCCATCCACTTGGGAGGTGTGGGATGAGAGAATGCCTTTGAAGACTGAGGCAAAGAAGTTGTTGAGTACCTCAGCCTTCTCCTCGTCCATTGTTACCAGTTTGCCAGTCAACAGAACAGAATAGATGCCTTCATTTTAAATGTGTTCTTCATGGTGAGGTGAGACAATTTGGCCTGGTTGGAGTTCCCACCTCAGCTCTGGCAGACACAGCTCCCTTGGTCTTTTCCTGGGGAGATTTTGCACTAATGAAATTTCATTATCTTGAAGCAAGGAAACAGTTTGCTTGGTGATGCGATGAGAAGTTAGCTCCTTTTTATCTATAAATCTGCTTGCTGGTTCTGACAGGTGGTGTTTCATGAAACTACCTGTGCTTAAAAGCACACAAACAGAAGATTCCAAAGAGCATAACGCCAAAGTCAAACAATACAGTCCAGGCACTAGAACTAAAAATTAGAAAAGGATTTTTGCATGGGTGGGTGGAGGGCATGTATAATTTTTTAAAACATCTGTCTTACATTAATGGTTGAATGATTTCAAAACTGAAAACTGTTTATTTCTGTCATTGTTTATAATTCAACTTTCACATCTGTTGTCAAAATGCTAATACTTAATGTGCAAACATCACATAATGGAAAATGATTTCTCAGTATCAGTACTCTTTTTTTAATTTTTAAAAAAGGCAAACTATGAAACTATTTTTATAAGACATCTTACAAACCATTAATGTAAAATATATTTTCGATTAAAAAAAGTTTATTTGGAAAGCTTCAGGTTGTTCTAGTTAATTAGTAACTTACAAATATCAATAAAATTCCAACCCATTTCTAATGCTGAGAGGTACAGATGAGAGCAGAACAACTTTAAGAAGTTTAAGCACATTTTATTAACAATGCATCCCTTTGATAAGATTACACTTCAGGAGGCTTTTAATGTGCATAGAGATGAACTGTACACGCTATACAAAAAAAGAGGAAAAAACTACACACACAAAAAATCAAGGTAGGCAATATCATTTTGGGACAAACCTCTGTTTAAATTATACACAGCTCAATGCAATATTCTTATGGAAAAAATATAAATACTTTTTCTTTCTATATTACAGGTATACAATATAAATCAGATTTCAATGTCTGTTCAGTGACCTACAACCACTAGAACCTCCAAACATGTAGCAGCGTGTTACTAAAAAAAAAAACCAACTACCACCACCACATGGGACAGGGGAATAAGTCTTGAGATTTTTCTTGATCCCTTCCCTCCTCAGAATGATTAATTTACATCATCTCTTGTAATGCATTTTTAGGGATGCTGACAGCCCAGTATTGAAAGAATTTTTTCAATTAAATCTAGAAGACATCTGCCTTCCCCCCCCCCCCCCAAGACATTTATTCCTGTGCTAAAACACCCTATTCAGTAGCAAAATGGCATGTTACGCTTTTTTGGCATAAATTACATTTCTCTAATAAAATAGTGTATTTTACAAAGCAATTCAAGCAAAATGTGCAATTTCTGCATGCTGTGGCATTGCTATCCATCTGTGTTACAAAAATAGTCCAAAGAAAATCCACATTCTTTACTGAACATACAAATCTGTTCAAAATAAAACTATCCAGGGAACCAGAATCAGGAGTTAATAACCAAGGAGATGGGGGGCTTCTAGCAAATTACAAACGTGGTTTCTAGCATGTCCCCAAAGGTCTTTTACAGTTATCAGATTTTACTCTCACCTAGTATACCTTTAATAAGCACATGATAATAGAAGTGTAACTGGGAAAAAAAAAGTTATGGGACTTGCTTTCAACTGGCTCCACAGCAAAGCCCTGAATAACAGGACTTCTGTGCAGCCCTGTCAGGAGGCAATAGGAAACCTCAGAGATGCTCTGAAGCCTGGCAATAATTCTTTCACTATGCTCAGCTTGAGCTCACACTTACAAGGTAATACCAGCTTCCTGAAGTCCAAAAAGCCAAACACCAAGATCAGGACATAGACTAAGAAGCAGCAACAAGTCTTTCATCTCTCACTAGGCTTTGATTATTACCTATTTGTCAAATTTTTCTCTTGAGGCACCTAGTAAAGGTGCTATAGGGTTTTTTTCAGCTTCTCACTGCAAATTACAACTCTCTCGTTCAAGACCACTAGATATGTTTTGAAATAAGATGACAAAAAGACAAGCAGTATTCTCACTGCTGCCTTTTAAAATGTTTACAGGGGCAGCTTACCTCAATGTGCCAAGCCACTGTACCCTAAACTACTGAATACTTTAACACTTCATTGTGCCTTGGGAAAAAACCACTGCCACCAGCCAATGAGAGCACATTTAGGGTACATAGGTCAAACAAGAATTGTCAGATGAGGAAAAGTGACTGTTTCAAATACAACATGCCAAGGGCCCAACATACGTCTCCAGCTCCAAGCAACGTCCATGACAGCTGGGAGCATTCTGTATCTCTGAATTTCAGACAGCTGAAAAAGTTTCTCTCTCCAAAAGGACACTTGCAGCACCCAGTTTTGTCTTCCTCCCCACTCAGTGGAGAGAAACAGACCCTTGTGGAAGTAATTGGGGAAGTCAAGTCAAATGCTAATATAAAATTATAATTACTGTTGCTTCAAAATTTGCTACTTAAGGCTTTTCACTACAATTATTAGTACTATTTGATGCTTGATCACTAATCCATTGAAAATTCCAATTAAAACTTTGTTTTTATAAAAGGCTGTTTCCATGGAACTTGGAAAACACTCATGTCTTCTCACAAAAGCAGCAATGATTAAATGTATTCAAGTTTAATTTATAAAATATTAATTTATCTGATACAAATAATGCTTTTTAAAGGTTTTTAGTTAAGAGTAAGACCAAAATTCATAGTATATGAGCATGAGTATAGAAACTGCAAACACGTGCATATCATTCAGGGAAAACAATCTGATTTCAGCATTTTAAGTTTAAATGATTTGTTATTTCTAAATTAAACTGTAGTGAAAATCCTTAACTGGTTCAGATAAGATACATGTACGTAAGTGTAATGAAATTGGAGAGACTGCTAATAAAATTGTTTACAACTATAGTAATATTAAAATAACTTAAAGGAAACCTCAGATTCAGAGGCTTTTCTTTCTGTTTGAAGTTAACCCCCCCCCCCCCCCCCCCAGGTAGCGTTATAAACAATACAAAAACCAACAGAGAAGGGCTAACATTAATCCCCTGGTGTCCATAATTACAGCACGGCTCCCCATTGCTGGCAATGGAATGCACCCTCATCTCTCCGATTCCTGGTATCCAGGGACTACAAAGCAAGGCATCATTCTGCTTCTCTGGAACAGAATCAGAAGTCAATCATAAAAGATGTCTCTGTGTGTTGTCCTTTTTTTTTTTTAATTTATGGCAAAATATGAAATGAAAACTTGTGGAGGTGTTCAGTGCTCAGCTCTTGCATATAATAGCAATTACTATTATTAAAACTA
Source organism: Falco biarmicus (assembly GCF_023638135.1). Classification (NCBI taxonomy): domain Eukaryota; kingdom Metazoa; phylum Chordata; class Aves; order Falconiformes; family Falconidae; genus Falco; species Falco biarmicus. The sequence continues at coordinate 1,918,808 of NC_079310.1, read as the reverse complement.
TGGTAATATTTAATAACTCCCCAAAGGGCACAAAAGACTGGGGCAGTAATTGGTTAAGGAAAAGTTTTCAGTTCAGTCTTCAGGTACCAATAGCTTCTGGAACAGTCTAGAAAATGATGCTCTAAAGCTTTTTATCTAGTCATTCGGAGGTTGTTTGAGGATTTCAGAAAGTCTATATGCAATGCACTGCATGAGACAGTGGTCAGGATTCAGCTGATGTATCAATTACTGGCTGTTTTGTTGGTGTTGCTAAAATAGCCTCTGCTTCCTCATGCATCTAAAAGACAAAGACAGATAAAGTATTAATGTCACTAGAAAAACATCATAAAATGGTTTCCTTTAAGACATATCTGAAAGCATTCAGAACATGAAACCTGAACCCAGCTGGCACATTTTAGTGCATTCAATGCATCTGAACTTTCCACTTACTTGTAAGAACTGTACATCTTGAAATAGCTCCTGAATGAACCTTCGAGATGGAAGTCGAAATGTACAATGTGCTAACAAGTAGGACACCTCAGAGTAAAGGCATATGTCATCAAATGCTTGGGGATATTTCTCCTTAATTCTGATCAACAGGAAAAGCAAAATTTTAAGTCTTGAACAATTATCATCATATTTTTAAAAACTGTTCAATTAAATTTTGATTGACATCATTAAGAAAATAGAACTCTTCAGTAATAGGCGTTATACATTCTGGATCTGATGAAGCAAGAAAATCAGAACAGAAAGCATTATTTTGTGCCAAACTGGAAGAATTTCATATTAATGAGATGAAACAGAATATATAAATTGAAAGTTGCACAGAATCTCTGAGATCACCTAGTCTTAAAATAATGATGTTGAAAGAGAACAGTATATCAAAGAATAGGCATCCACATGTACAGCAGTAATAAAAAATACTAAAAGCTAACTTAATTACCTGTAAGCATTTTTAAAACTAAAATTAGCATTTCTGCATTTTCTTTTAGCAGTTGTATGTCAGTTTCCAACATCACTAGCCCATATACCTACATTTTTTATCATCATGCATGGTCCCTGGATTTATATTCCTATATTTTAACATGAGATTTTCTATAAATTAATTCCAGTAGTTGTACTCTTGTTTAAAGCAGATTTGTGTTTCTCAAGAAGTTACTTTCAGATTGTTATTCTGGTTATCTGATATATATTATTTGGCACAAATAACAAAAAAGAATTATCATTTCTTTTTTAAAGATGCATGACATACTGGGTACGTAATGAAACATCACTACAGTTGAATTATTGATTTGAAAAATAATGGGGAAGAGTAAGAAATTAAAGACAGAACAAACATATTAAAAGGCAAATTCTTTGCTTAGCTTTTACATTACGTTCAATCATCCCCAATGACCTACAATTATACCTGCCTGACAATTTTTTGAGAAGTCAGAAATAAGGTGAATCACTATCTCAGAGATCTTTGCAAATACATACAACTAAATGTTGCTAAAACATCTGAAATGTATTTAACTTACGTCAGAAGTCCTGTTTCATGACCCTTAGTTCCTACTGAACTACTCAAATTGATTACTAAACGTAAGACTTCTTTCCGCAGAAGTATTCTGCACACTGGTGTATCATCTGGGATTGATTTTACTCCTAGAAAAACAAATTCAGCAGTATGGAGTTTAACCAGAACAGTCTTTGATTGTGCTAATCTTATGCCACATAAGTCTGTTTTAGCATTACACACACACACGAGTACATATTTATGCGTGTATTCTGAACTACCACAAATGTTCCCATTAAAATTAAACCAAACAAAAATATTATTTTCATTAAATTTAACATGGAAATATTAAAAAAAAAGGTAAACTAGCATTTCATAAATGCTGTGTGACATTTAGAAAAATCTGTGAGATTCAATTACAGTGCTGTCTCTATCACTAAATCATGTTACAAATTGGGTGATTACCTGTTCTGTTTGTATCAGATACTGGCGAAGTTAGCAACCAGCTACTTGATAAGAAATTAAAATAATTCAAAATGTAAAACACAAGCCTAAAAAAGAAATGTCTTTCTCTTTACAGAAATTCAGTAATTATTTTTTTAAAGTGTTTGTTTTGGTTTTTTTTAAACTACCAACACTCTGGGGGAAAAAGGCAATTGATTATAATGTCAGATACAGAGCTGCATTTACATTACCTGCAAAAAAGTCATAAAGCTAAAGCAGAACAGTTTGAATGTATGCCATCTGCCATAGTCATTGATAATGCAACTACCTTCCTGGATAATGATTAGGGCATCCAAAGAGGGGCTTTTGCGGTTTTTTGTTTGTTTGTTTGTTGTTGGTTTTTTTAAATTAAGAGCATTACTTTGTTGCAGTATATATAAATATTATTTTTCCACAATACCTAAAAAATACTTTAAGAGTTATAGTCTCTAATAATCATAAGGCTTTCAAACTTACCTAGTACAAGATCTGTACTCCTGATGCTGCTAGATGAAACACGGGATACTGCATCACTACAGCTTGAAATTCCAGAAAATTTGGAGGAATGCACATCTAAGTGATTGTGTATGGTCTGCCCACACCAGTCAGTATATGGAATGTCTGAAAAATATGAGAGAAACAAGATTTTGCATCTTTGTTATTCACACTTTTCCTCACTTCAAATGCTTTTCTTATTTTTTAACAGTGGTAAGCATGCATATGGTAACTATCAGCATATAAACCAGCTGGAAACTAGATGTTTGATTTTGGACAAATCATACTCAAAACATCTAAAAATAACATTTTTAAAAAAATCTTATAATACTCGAGTGAAAATAATCAAATTTTTAGCACTGACAGAAGCCTAAAAAACTGTAATCACATGTAGAACTCATGTAAAATAGAGCATGGATATATCAATAACATAATAAAGATGCTCTTGCACAAGCTTTTTGTTCATACAATTACCGCAGGTCTTGCAGAAAGGGCTCTGACTTCATCAACAGAAAGATGTGACAGGTAAGATACTTCTGGGAGGTTTCACTATCCATAGCCTTTGGTGTTTTGGATGTAAAGAGATGAATGTAAAATCCAAGCTTTTAATTATTGTGCAGTTAACAGTACCATAGAAAAACAGGTCTGAAGGGACTTCTGGAGATCAACTAGTTCAATCTCTTGTTCAAAGAAGGGCTCACTTCAAACTGAGATCAAGTTACACTGCGAAGAGTTTTTCCCCTTATGTTTAACTGGAATTTCCATTCCTATAGCACATATCCATGGTCTCCATCCTTCAGCTTTGTGCTTCTGACAAGAGCCTGGGTCTGCCTTGCCTGTAATCCCCTCATGCTAATTGAAGACTATAACTGGAATTTTATTTGCCATCTCTTCTCAACACTGAACTTGAGCTCTCTCAGACATTCCTCACATTTTGTGCATCTTCCCCCTTGACAACAGTACTCTTTATGTGTTACTACCTGAATGCATAACACTGTTGTAAAATGGTAAGGATTCCTACTAAGAAATTGGAATTTCCATTATGGGATTATCTTTTTATGTAACTGCAAGCTCTGCAGAGGAGGTTAGGAAGAAAATCATTCTGAATCTGTTCTGAATCTCAAAATATGAAGAAAGATGACTAAATCCCAGAAGTTACAGCTCAACTGCAACAGACTCCTCAATCAGATTTCCTTTGTTTTGTTTTACAGTACAGACTTGCTTTGAAGTCAGACTTTTCATTGGTTTGACCGCAAACCTCATTTTTCAGGACATCAATTTGTAAGTACTAAATAAGCTTCTGAATTTTATATTTTTATTAGCTTTTAGAAATATTAAACTACTAACACCACTAGAAACAGAAAAGATGGAAACAACCATAGAAATACCATTGGTTACATAGCGAGCTTATTAAGGAGAATTAATGTCAAGGTCAATAGTAAGAAAAAAATCCCCAAACCACCCCCACCCCCAAAAAACCCCAATCACTCTAAACCCACCAACAAAACTCCTTATAGATTCATCAATTTTAAAGATTAACAAAATTCAATATTTTTATTCAGTTTTATCATACTTTCCCACAAGGAACACTAACCTGTATGACTATATGAAGAGTTCACTTTGTTGTTATGCTGGTAATCCAGTATTTGAATGCAGACACAGTAAAGGCAGTTCTCATCTGTGTGCTCCTGTAGCCCTGTATCCTCTGTATTTTCTAAAAACTGAGAGGCGTCTGAACGGCTGGTATTCATTATTTCTGTGAGACTGATCTGCTGTCGGAGCGTCTGAAAAGGACTTTTGACAACATCACTTGTACCTGATGGAAGACCTGTATATAAGCAATTAGACATCAGAAAAAAACCCCCACACAACAAAGAGTTAATAAAATATTATTTGAATTAAATTTCCCCTTTTAAGCTTTTTAAGGCTGAGAGGGGGGTGTGTGTGTGAAGATCTAGAAACTTTTTTTTAATGGTTAAGCTCCAAAGATTTGTTGGCATTCGGGAAATAAACATCACATTTTAGCCCTGTCTTATCATATATAACGAAACATTGCAACGGACAGAATACAACCTCTAAACAAACATACTGTTAAGAAGATATGTGGTAAATCCTGACATATCAACATTAGTAATACCCATGGAACATTAATATGTTACGAATTTTCATAGTAACAAACAAGATTAGTACAACAATATACCAGATGTATAAACAACATATGCACCAATGAAACCAGAAACATAATTTAAACCCCTGTAACTTAGTGCCTGTAATAGGATGAAACTAGACTCAACAATGCAGAAACAAGCCAAAGACAATGTAGTGACATGCCCTTCCCTGGGTGGAAATTACCAACAAATACAATCTTAAACAGGCGCTACTTTACACTGAAACAGTAAACTACAAAACCACACTTTCGGGAAAGTCATCTTTATATATTACATTAACAACACAAAAGAAAAAGAAATATCAGTAAGATGTGTCTTTTAGGATGTTCAAAGTGCTTGCAATAAAATTCCAGTTAATTAAGAAGCAAGACAATAGTTATCCTATACTACTTTAGGACCAGTACTGATGTTTCTTTTTCAGTTGTCCTACTGAAAAGATACATATTGATGCCCTACAGATTTTTGACAACTCTGGAGTAAAAAAACAAAAGTGCATTCCAGAACAAGCCAGGCATTACTGAGCACTTGCAATTTTCTTGTACCATGTTCCATCACCTCCACTGATCAAATGTCACAGAAACATCACAGAGAGACAAAATTTACTTTCTGAAATACGCATCTAACACTGTTATTGGCTCCTATAAATTCACGTGTAATCAAAGGGGAGTCAAAATATAACAGTTCAATATATATATGGCATACATATTTTATCTTAGCTTAAATTGTTACTTTCTTTAATGCAGTATCACTACCAGTTTTCAATTAACATTAGCTCATATTATAATCAAAGATATGTAGACTTTCCTTCTTAGTTTATTAGAGCTGGATCAAGCTTTGAAGCAACACCACATTGTCTTGAACTACATAAACCAGGGAATTAATAGCCTGCTATCCTGAATCCAGAAAACAGCTCTCAAAAATTAACAGCTAAAAATAACCTTTTCTGTAAAGAAAAATCAACAAATAAACCCCAACACTTCACCCCACCCAATGTACAAACAAACAACAGAAAGGTACAGAAGAGGAACAAAACTAATACCTTCTGCATCAGGTGCAAAGACCCTAGCTCCAGAGTCATCAAATGGGGGTGTAGTTTTCTTCTGGAAATATGGAATTTCCTTTACCTAGAATATTCAAATGAAAGTTAAAATAAGCACAGGTGGAAATAACATGTTGTCAATTTTTTACTTCAGGAAAAAGATCCAATTGGAGGAAGAAATTAAGAATGGGCTCCTAAGTAGTAAGGAAAAGCCAATGAGAAAAACATACATTTGTGAATGAACATTTATTAAGCAAGGCTTATGAACAGTCAGTAAATAGTAAAACATAGTGGTGACAGGCTGTAAGGAAACCAGTGACCCAGAAGTGGCTATTAATGATCTGTCCACAACCACTCTACAACACTGGAGAGCTCGGGAACGTAGAGCAAAACCACCCAGACATCTAAATTGTTGCCTGTAAGATGTTATCTACAAAAACAGTTGAGAGAAAAGAAGTGATGCAACATAAATATGCCATAAAGACTGTGGAGGAGAGAGAAATGAAGTAGTCTTTTCATAAAGGGGAAATAGAAGCAGGTATGATGGAAAATCTTGCATTTGCTCTATCTTTAGTAAGAAATTTAGGTTTGAAAGGCAAAGACTAAGTAAACTAAAGATAAGGAAGCCACTGATTTACCTTTGACATAGACCATATCCTGGTTTTGATAATTAGGTAACAGAATATTAAACATTGTGATGCATCAGTTTGTTAGATGGGAATGTGTTTTAACTAAGTAGAGAGAGGAAGACAATTGATACTTAAGATAAACTGTTTTAATTTAAAGAAATATACCTGTAAGGTTAAGTAAAGACAATATATTTTAATGCTATGATGATAAATATACAAATAAAGTAATATTAAATCAAGATCATGGTAGCAGAAAGTTTACTGTGGGATTATGCACATAATTTATGGTTGACCAATGAACATATGGTTGGCTAAAGAGATATTAACAAATGCCCACAGACTATGCTAATTTTAGTATAAAAGCTAGCTGACAACTAAAAATCTTATGACAGCTTATTTATGCTACAACTGTTGAACACACTTCTAACCTAGTGTGTCATTATTTGCCTAATAATACAAAACAGACTAGCACTTTTCTGTAAAAAGGGTTAGAAAAGTAACTCTTGTTCTCCAAAATGCATTCCTTGAAAGTACTACATCCAGTTTTCCTCATTTCTGTAGATCTAATCTATTCTGATGATAATGCAACAGTTAACTACCTTCCAGTATGAAAATGCAAATTAATCTGTTATCACATACATACCTGGAATATTTCATTGATATTCACTGGGAGAGCAAGGCCAAGGTAATCATCAGAGCTACCATACGTAGCATTAGAAACCATGGAGCGAACAGAGGAGGAACGCTGAAGTGTGGTTTGGTTAATAGGACTTAATAAATCTTCTTTATCTAAAGAGGCATAACTTAAAGCTTTCATGAACCTGTAACATTGAAATAATAAATCACAACCTTGGTAAATGTCTCATTCTGGCACATTACAAATAAGGAGGACTGCTGACACAAAGACTATCCTCATCTTCCCACTGTAAAACCCAGAGCTTGTTACAATATCAAATTACAGCTATAGGCTCACTGCCTTTGTTCTGTCTCATGTTGTATTGCATGGATTGGTAGTACCTCGGGTAAAAATTTGTGATTTTTTTTGTTTGTTTGTTTAAAGTCCTGGGACAGGGACTTGAAAGATAGCAGGATGGAACTTCTGCTTAAGGGGTTGCCAACCCTGTAAAAACACAAATTGTCTCCAACTTACCAGGCTTTGAAGATTTACAGCCCAGACACAGTCAATAAAGATTTAGGCTTTTAAACTGTTAGCACAGAGCTTGAGCCTGCTGAGTACCAGAGATGAGAGCAAAGAACATTTTTTTTCCTGTATTCTAAAGAAGCCACCCACTAGGTCACCCAAGCACGGAAGAAGAATTTGCTCAACATGAACAAAGAATAAACTTGAACCTGAGCAGTGAGCAGAGCTGACTGTGACAAGCAGCCTGAGGAACAAAGAAAGAAATAGGTTGGGAAAGGAGACAGGAGAGAGGAGGCTGGAGAACAAGTCCTCAGTGCTGATAAAAGTCCTGATAATGGAAATCTCTCTTTTGGCCATCTGTCATTTTACTTCTCATTGAAGATAAAATGCTTTCTGCTAATCAACCTAAACAGGTGGTCTATGCAGTGGATTAAAGCTTCCTAGTAAAAAGAGATGCTCCTTAGGAACAGTAAATTCATATTATATTAATGCAAATTATTTTAAATTGGAAGGTAAATACAGTGAACGTTTTATTTCTTGAGCTGGACTTTTTGCCTTAGAAATAATTTTCTATCATTTTTTTTTTTTTTGTTTAGATGGGCAATTAAAATGTCTTCTCATCCATAGCAGCTTAACAGATTTATACCAAGATAAAAATAAATTATTATGGTTTTACTATGTGTTGTTCAAGACATTATTATGCGATGGGAATGTGCAGAACGCAGATTATAGGACATCAACAGTTTTCTTGCTACTAATTCTGACCAATGCTAATTAAGGTAGCAGTGGACTTGCAATAAAACTCAAGCCATACTTCAAAACCCAAAGTTACCAATTGCATTAGTTATTTCATAATAAAGTATTCTATAATTACTCTCAATATAAAGATATATGTATTAATCCTAAACATTTGTCCCTGCTTCTGTTGGAAAAGCTAACACATATATCATCAGTAGTGATAAACACTGATAAGTTTTCATGAAATCATGTATGCAGGTGGATGGGGCAAGAGCCACGATCAGGATATGAGACATGCACCTTAACGTTTTTGGTTGGTCTTTAAAGACAGAGGTGGAAAATTTATCCTCATAAAATAATTTGTGCAAAGAAATAAGCCTTTCAAACTTTTGAACGCATGGAAGAACTAGAAACATCACTGAAGTCAATTTACAGCTGCTACTTGCTATGAATACCTGAATTTGTGAATGAAGCATGAATCAAAGAAAATTTCTGCAGACTGACAGAAGAATAGCCTTAGAAGACAAAAAAGGACAGAATATTTCTTTCCAATTTATTATTAAACAGCAGTTAAAGACAATATTTAGCTGGAAGTAGTAACATACTCTGAAATTAAAAGGACCACAATTATGCAGTGGAGATACTGAGCTATAACCAATAAGAAAAAACCCCATATACTAGTTAAATCACAGTCTTTCCAATCAATTATATCAGTAACCAAGACAATCTGACAATCTTTTGTAATATGTACATCTGTAATTTTTTTAACCTTCTCAGATATGAGCACTCTGGTCATTTCAGTTAAACATTAAAACAGGTCAGCTCAAATCCTTGCACCTAACCACTGATATGAGAGATCATGAACAACTAAGCACCATGAATACCGTTAGTATTACACTGCATGCTGAGTCTCAGGGTGAAAGTCCACTGCAGGGAGGCTGCTTTACATATCAAGGGCATGACTGCAAGGAACCGTACAGCATGACTACAGCCAGAACAGAATCTACTGCTACTGAAATGACACTGACTTGTTCCTGCATTAGCACAGGAAGCCAGTGACAAAGCAAGGAACAGCACTTCTGATTTCCAGGATGGTGCAGCTTAACTACCGAATCATCCTTAATTTAATTGGCACACACAGTCTAGTTCCAACTTAAAAGAACAAAGGGAACAAAACTTATCTTTTATGGCATCTTTGCAGAATCATGTGAAAATATAAATAAAATTAATGTTGCTCTTAACCAGAAAGGAAACTAGTAGTAATAAACAGGCACTACAGACATTCAACTTGGTATGTGGATTGAAATTCAGGGACCAGCATTTGCTCTTCTGTGCAGTAAGGAAGACTAATGTGCTGGTAAATTCCCCCCTTTCTCTCATGTGAGACAGGATATTCAGGTAAATACAGAGATAGAAAGTGTCTTTTCCCTTTCAATAATTATCTGAAAATCCAATCCACTAGCTAAAAGCTGATTTGAAAGGAAAAGTTTGGGAAGTAGAAGAGCTTTTAAGAGAAAAGTTGTTAAGCACTGACTGTAGCTGCTGGAACAGTGTCAATGTCACAAGCTACAGATATATAACTAATTAGTCTTCAGAAGAGCTAATATTACTCAAAAATAAAGAGGTGACACTGCAATCTAAAAATTAACCCTATGAGTAAAATCTTTGCTCTGTTGTAGCTAAGAAGCCAAACTCACATTCATATCAGTGGTACCAGTTTCTCATCACTGGCCTCAGTGCCACAGGGAACAGCAATATAGCATACTGGCAGGAGTCCCTGTCCTAAAACCTCACCAAATGACATTGAAAAAATTCTCATCTGAAATACAGCTCTGACTGCACGAGCAATTTTGTGTGATTGTAACTTCAGCAATGTTAGCAGTACAGTTGCATTTAAATATTAAAAAAAAGTTAAACAGGAAACAAATGTGATAGAAGGAAACATACTCCCCTTTGTCACTAACAGCATTAAAGGGACTGAGGACAGCTATGAAAGCTGGGCTTCTCTGACAGCACTTAGAAAATTCAGACTTCTCATTAGCCTATTCTCCTCCTAATATTGGTACTGCTTTCAGCAAAGTTATGAATCGTCCTGCAACAACTGTCACTTTTAGATGAAGATGGAAAAAAATATTAGAAAGATACTTTTCTTATTTAATTGCTCTTACATCTTTGAAGCAAGAAACAAGCACATAATAATCCCTTACCGGCTTGGGGTCAGCCGAGAATCCAGGCTGCCAGACTTCATGGTAATAGTGTCAGTAAACAGCACATCCTTTGCTGGAGATGCTAGGGCTTCTGAGTGAGACAGTGAAGGATGCATTCTCTGCTGTTGTAAGCGTTTTAGTGTAGCATAGCCAAAGGCATCTCGGGAACTTGCATAGCTAAAGTTATAGTCAGCAAGATTTTTTATTGTAGCAAAAGAAGGAGCCTTAAGAGACTGGGCTCTTCGGGGAAGCGTATGAGAAGTCCCTGGGAGTACCAGGGATACAGAGCTGGATTTTGAGAGAGTCAGGTGGTTAGACTGTGGTGTTGAACAGTGACTTGGTTTAACTGTTTTTGTGCTTACCACAGTACTCAAACTTCCACAGTCAGTATCTATGTTTGTAGTGTCCACACCTACAGTCTCCCTTGAAGGGCTAGAGCTCATTGAGCTTATGCCACTTGTTGTAGTATCTGTATTAAAACTTAGGCTACGACTCTTGAAATGTGTTTGTGTAGTACCATCTCCTATTAGCCTTTCTCTGCTTGTGTTTTCCTGATGAATTTCATTTCCAAGACCTTTTGGCAGCTTTAGGTCATGTTCTCCAATACTTGGAGTACAATCAGTATCTTCCATGTGCTTACTTCCAACAAAAGAAGTTTCTAATCGTAAAGCCTGGATTTTAGGAACTCTGAAAACAGGGTTTAATTCTTCCTCAGCAAGAAAGTCTATGCTACTGGAAGTTTCTGTTGCAGTACGATTTCGCCTCAGGCCTGATTTACTGTCCGATGTCAGCTTTCCTCCTTTTGGATCACTGCTACTTTTATGTTTTTTATTAGGTAGAGTAAGAGAGCTTAGAATACGGTTTTTCACAAGTCTGCTAGAAGAAAAAAAAGGAAAGGGACTACGGTCTTTGTCCTTTGAAGGTCCAGGTCTGTCATAAAATATTTGTTCTGCATCTTCAGTAATATCTAGGAAAAATGTACTAGTGGAAGTACTACCAAAACGGTCATCCTCCATGATGAACATACCTGAAATTATATGAAAATTTGTCACTGAAAATGGATGTTTCTTCAAAGTGTATAAACTATGTTGTGAAAAAGTAAGCAATTCTATAAAAGCTAAAGTGGGAGACACTGTGTTTTACCACAATTTGAATTCAACATTTTTTCTGCAGAACTTAGTACTGTAAATTATCTTCAGGTGTACTTGAGCTGAAGAAAAGCCACACTATCTTATTTCAGTGCAAATATTCAGCTACTAGGATTACAACTGATGCGTTCCTTTAACGATATCTAAATATGCTATATTTCTGGATTTAAATTTCAAATATCAATAGCAAAATTAAAATGTATTAAATACACAAAATATACAAGAATTTAAATACAGCAATACTATATATATGTGTGTGTATACACAGAATATATATTCAAAATATTCCTTTATTCCTTTGAGGACAAACAAGTAAATGTATCTTTATACCTAAAGCATGGAGATTTCTGAAGGGTATTATAGCAAGCTGCCATAACTTGACATAAAAACCTAGTAACTTACCCTAATGTTAAAATTTATTTCTACACCAAATGTAAATTTAAGACACTGTTCTCTTCCCTCTCACTTGATTACATCTCTCTGAATGCATATAACTGTCCCCTGGCTTGTACTCTTCTTTCTTGCAATACCACCTTTAAACCATTTCCCTGAACCTCATCCTGCCAAAAAATCAGTAAGAACACCAAAATGCATTTTTGTGGTGGTTTTTTTTGTTGTTGTTTGGTTGGGGTTTTTTTGTGTTGTTGTTGTTACTTACTTGAAGGCATAGATTCACTTTCACTGTTATGCCTAGAACTGGTGGACTCAGAGTTCAAGCTAAGAGTACTGGGTATAGAAGAAAGTTCATTGCAGAGCTGCTCCATGTCATCAGGGACCACTGGCCAAGGCTGTCTACGACTGTGTCTGACTGCATCCCAGTTATGATGCTTCAAAATGTCACATCCTTGTTTAGTTTTGGCTATTAGACCAAGCACGTAGACACAGGTTCTGTATTTAATGTATATATAGAAAAAAAGCAACAATAATAGCATCAAATTTAGCTAAACTTATTTCTCTCCTGAAAGGAAACAGTTTCAAAACAATTCAGCAGAAACTTCACAAAATTGCTAAATAGCTTTTTGTTCCTGATTTTTATTTGCAAAACAATGGAAGCTTAAGAAATACACTAAAATACCTGAGAACAATACACTAATAAAAAATAAAAAATAATTATTATGAGTGCCAAATACATAAAGTAGAAAAGTACCTTTTTTTTTTAAAGGACAAACATTAATGCAGTAGCAGTATTAGGCAAAAGATCATCTATTTGAATAAAAATTATAATTAATAAATAGATTCCAACAGAGATATAAGTAGCAAATATTTAATTATTTTTTTAAAAAAGGAAAAAAGTAGTATGCATCTTTTTTCATAAGTTTCATTTGCTTACTGCATGTTCTTTTAGACTTCCTATACAATTCTGAGATTGTATAGGACTGGGATTGTTCAATGATCTTTAAAAATTTATTTTCAAGTAAGTAGCAAAACTATATTCACATAAATTAGGTAAGGCTATTTGAAAACCTACTGGAACTACCATCTGTAAATTTTATGTATAAAACAGATACACATACCCTCTAATGGAGAGAACCTCACAATGTTGCGCAAGTGCCATTATATCAGGAATTACATTCTCCTCTTGAAGCAAGTTAAGACCCCAATTTGATGATCCGATATTGCCCTGGAATAAGACAGTTTGTCAAATAAGTTTTGATTTTGATGTTGATGTGATCTGCAGCACTATCAGTGTAAAGCTTTTGACATCTTTGTTTGGTGGGTGGTACAGTTTCAAGCCATATCTCCTCAAAGCAATTAGAGATTTGAGCACCCTTTTGGGCATTTCCTAGTCATGCAAATCCAAAAAAGGACTCAGGACACCATGTATAATACCTAAAACTGGTCACAGTTTACTACATATTCCTCATTTTACCAATTCTAGTACACTTAGCAGTATGATCTTGAATTACTCATTTTACATTCTTCTTAAACAGGTATTTTATTACATACCTACAATATCTTCCAGTAATAGTCACCTTGGATAAATGTTCCAAAATAAACTTTGGGGAAGACAAGAAAGAGGTAGATAAACAGTTGAGGTGGCAAAGCGACTTTAGAAGTGTAGCTTGTATAGGCACAGACACTAGGTTTTCCTCATATTATCCCAAGTATCAGGGATGTCATGACCATATATATTCACACGCATCAACAGTGGCAGCCAATTTTCTTCCAGAAAAACTGAATTTTGGAACACCACAATAAATATATTAAAAGTAGAAAAATAGATCACAGCAAGTGGCAACTACTGGTTCCATAGTAATACTGTTTCTATACGTGGCAGTCTGTTATTTTTATTTGGTTTAAAACAAAAAAAACCTCAAAAAAACCAACAACATCCCCTGCCTGCCTGCCCCTCCCAAAAAAACCCAAACCAACAAACCCACAAACAAAACCCCAAAAAGAAAGACAAACTGACTATTAAAAGACTCAGAACAAAACAGGTGCAGTGAACAATTTTCATCTGAAAGTCCAGTTAAAGTACTTTCCACTAATCTGGAAAATCACACACATTTTATGACAAAACCCCCAAAGAATGATTTTAAGGGATTTTGCTTAGTTATTTCAGAATCAAGTGACATAACAGAACTCAAACAGCTGCAAAAAGATTGTAAATCTATTACTAACCAAGGCCCAAAGGGCTGCTTTCAGCTGCTTAATACCTTCCCATTTATCCAGAACTGGGGAATGAACAGTGTAACTTAGATCTGTAACAATATTCTGAAAGAGAAAAACAGAAGAAAAAAAAATACTCAGTTGAAAATTAAAAGGAGACCTCAGTAAAACAAGTTCTCTTGCAGTTTTAATAAAAATAAAGTGCTAATTTAAAGTATGTACCCTAAAATAAAATAGTGGTAGTTCTAGCATAATAACCGTAAATTAACAGCGATAGTAATGCAGGTAGAAAATTTTAACGTTAACATCAGGTTAATTCAGATTTCATAAAGAGAAAAGATTAATCAGATTAACACTCTACAACATATAAGCTTTCTCTTGAACTTTTTAACTATTATATAGAATTCATTACATCATCTTGCAAACTCACATTAAAAGTAAATTTATTTAAGCTACTATGAATTGGCTTAGGGTTTGTTTTCTTAGCTCTTCAGGATATTAGAAAGATTTTATTCCCTCATCTCCATGTTTTTGTATGCATAAAAGGATAGGTACAGTTTTACTTGTCAATATACAAAATTCACTCACACACAGACTGAAACATTATTTCTGTTGATGAGTTGATTTCCATTCTAAGCTTTGGTAGCCATTTTAAGAAAAACGTTGCAAGGTATTTCTCTGATATTTGTGCTCAGGAAGGAATTTTACATGAGATGGCAAAAACTGTCTTCACAACTTTTTGGCCCCATGTAACTTGAGACTTTCATAAACTACCTATTTTGCAAAGACTGTTTAAATTCCATCTCTTTTAAAACATATTTTAAAAGGATTATAATACTCTTTAAAAATTGTTCAAGTTATAAGTAGTTATTATTATCCTTACCTGAGACTCCAATAAATAGCAGCCTGTTTTATGGTGCACCAGTTGGCCATAAAGGTGAACTGGCAGGTAGACATGTGGTCGTTGTAATCTGGTAGAAAGAGAAATCATGTTTTCTCAGCAATTCTGAAATTTTCTTTTAAAATACACTGCAGTGTAATGCAATGAGTTACTGTTGAGTTTTTTTCAGATGAAGAGGATTCTTTTGGAGAGTTTACCTTTGGTTGCTCCGACGAACATAGTTATCACCATCAACAGGTTTGCGATAAGTTGTAAGTGCTTCATTAAGTTGTTCTTCAATCAATTCAACATACTTTAAATTATATTCCTAAAAGATGACAAAGGTTGACAAAATACACTGAGGTGGTACAATTCAAATGGTCCTTAAGGAAGGCTGAATTTCTTTATGATTTGAAGGTGAGGCTCATCAAAATTACTGTACTTCATACATACAATGAGTTTGCAGAGAGTTGACAACTGATTCCATAATTATTTCAGTGAATTTATTAAAAAAGGAAGGAAAGAAGGAAGTATTCCACATGTGACTAACCCAAATAATCTCAACAGATCACCATGCATTTCAGTATTCCTAGAGAAGTGACAGCTTGTAAGTTATTAAAAAAAATGCTGAAAAGCCTACGGGAATGAAACCAAGCATTTGTAATGGATTATAAAAACAAAATAATGTATGAAGAGTTTTATTCTAGTCATGACAATGAAGTCTTTTTCTTAATGGGTCATGTGTTCCTATTTACTTCCTAACAGCATAAGCTCTTCATGAGATCTAGATTTAACTTTAATTAGCGACAACAAAGACCAATTGTTCTCAGGGTACCCAACCCCCTAAGCTGGAACACAGGGATGGGGAGCAGAATGAAGCCCCCATAATCCAAGGGGAAATGGATAGCGACCTGCTGCTCCACTTAGACACACACAAGTCTATGGGGCTGGATGGGATCCACCCAAGGGTACTGAGGGAGCTGGCAGAGGAGCTCACCAAGCCACTTTCAGTCATTTATCAGCTGTCCTGGCAAACTGGGGAGGGCCCAGTTGACTGGAGATTAGCAAATGTGATGCCCATCTACAAGAAGGGCAGGAAGAAGAATCCAGGGAACTACATACAGGCCTGTCAGTCTGACCTCAGTGCTGGGGAAGGTTATGGAACAGATCATCCTGAGTGCCATCACATGGCATGTGCAGGAACACCAGGTGATCAGGCTCAGCCAGCATGGGCTTATGAAAGGCAGGTCCAGCTTGATAAACCTGATCTCCTTCCATGGCAAGGTGACCCACTTAGTGGATGAGGGAAAGGCTGTGGATGTTGTTTACCTGGACTTTAGTAAAACCTTTGACACTATTTCCCACAGCATCCAGTTGGCGGCCAGTCACAAGTGGTGTTCCCCAGAGCTCAGTATTGGGGACAGTTCTGTTTACCATCTTTATCAACGATCTGGATGAGAGGACTGAGTGCACCCTCAGGAAGTTTGCAGACACCAAGTTGGGGGGAGAGTGTTGATCTGCTTGAGGGAAGGAAAGGTCTACAGAGGGATCCGGACAGGCTGGACCAATGAGCTGAGGCCAATTGTATGAGGTTCAACAAGAAGTGCTGGATCCTGCACTTGGGTCACAACAACTCCATGCAATGCTAGAGACTTGGGGAAGAGTGGCTGGAAAGCTGTCTGGCAGAAAAGGACCTGGGCGTGTTGGTCAAGAGTCAGCTTAACATGACCCAGCAGTGTGCCCAGGCAGCCAAGAAGGCCAATAGCATCCTGGCTTGTATCAGAAACAGTGTGGCCAGCAGGACAAAGTAAATGATTGTCCCCCTATACTCACCACTGGTGAGGCCACACCTAGAATACTGTGCTCACTTTTGGGTCCCTCACTTCAAGAGATGTAAAGGTGCTGAGGAATGTCCAGAGAAGGACAATGAGGCTGATGAAGGGTGTAGAGAACAAGTCTTATGAGGAGCAGCTGAGGGAACTGGTGTTGTTTAGTCTGGAGAAAAGGAGGCTGAGGGGAGACCTTCTCACTCTCTACATCTACCTGAAAGGAGGTTGTAAATAGGTGGGTGTTGGTCTTGGTCTCTTCTCCCAAGCAGTAAGTGATACTGCTGTATGCCCTCCTTGCTGCCCTAAAGATCTTGAACTGCACCATTTCATGCTTAAGGGCAGCCTTGGCTGCAGGGACCATGAAATGGTGGAGTTCAAGATCCTTAGAGCAGCAAGGAGGGCATACAGCAAGATCACTACCGTGGAATTCAGGAGAGCTGACTTTGGCCTCTTCAGGGATCTGCTTGGTAGAGCACCATGGGATAGAGCCCTGCAGGGAAGAGGCGCCCAAGAAAGTTCGTTAATATGCAAGGATCACCTCCTCCAAGCTCAGGAGCGATGCCTCCCAACAAAGAGGAAGTCAGGCAAAAACACCAGGAGGCCTGCATGGATGAACAGGACAAACTCAAACACAAAAAGGAAGCCTACAGGGGGTGGAAGTAAGGACAGGTCGCCTGGGAGGAATACAGAGAAAGTGTCCAAGCAGCCATGGATCAGGTTAGGAAAGCTGAAGCCCTGATAGAATTAAATCTGGCCAGGGACATCAAGGGCAACAAGAAAAGCTTCTATAGGTATGT
Organism: Falco biarmicus; assembly: GCF_023638135.1. Classification (NCBI taxonomy): domain Eukaryota; kingdom Metazoa; phylum Chordata; class Aves; order Falconiformes; family Falconidae; genus Falco; species Falco biarmicus. Next base: position 1,901,170 of record NC_079310.1, on the reverse strand, counting down.
CAGCGATAAAAGGAAGACTAGGGAAAATGTGGGCCCTCTCTGGAAGGAAACGGGGGACCCTGGTTACCCAGGACATGGAGAAGGCTGAGGTACTCAATGACTTTTTTGCCTCAGTCTTCACCTGCAAGTACTCCAACCACACCGCCCAAGTCACAGAAGGCAAAGGCGGGGGACTGGGAGAATGAAGAACCACCCGCTATAGGAGAAGATCAGGTTTGAGACCATCTAAGGAACCTGAAAGTGCACAAGTCCATGGGACCTGATGAGATGCATCCACGGGTCCTGAGGGAACTGGCGGATGAAGTGACTAAGTCACTCTCCATCATATTTGAGAGGTCCTTGCAGTCCGGTGAAGTTCCCAGTGACTAAAAAAGGGGAGACGTAACCCTCATTTTTAAAAAGGGGAATAAGGAAGACCTGGGAAACTACAGGCTGGTCAGTCTCACCTCGGTGCCCAGCAAGATCATGGAGCAGATCCTCCTGGAAACTATGCTAAGGCACATGGAAAATAAGGAGGTGATTGGTGACCGCCAACATGGCTTAACTAAGGGCAAATCATGCTTGACAAATTTGTTGGCCTTCTATGACGGGGTTACAGCACGGACGGATGAGGGAAGAGTGACCGATGTCATCTACCTGGACTTGTGCAAAGCATTTGACACTGTCCCGCACGACATCCTTGTCTCTAAAATGGAGAGACATGGATTTGACAGGTGGACCACTCGGTGGATAAGGAATTGGCTGGATGGTTGCACTCAAAGAGTTGTGGTCAGCAACTTAAAGTCAAAGTGGAGATCGGTGACAAGTGGTGTTCTTCAGGGGTCTGTACTGGGACCAGTGCTGTTCAAAATCTTTGTCAGGGACATGGACAGTGGGATCGAGCGCACCCTAAGCAAGTTTGCCAATGACACCAAGCTGAGTGATGCAGTCGACATGCTGGAGGAAAGGGATGCTGTCGTCCAGAGGGACCTTGACAGGCTAGAGAGGTGGGCATGTGCAAACTTCATGAGGTTCAACAAGGCCAAGTGCAAGGTCCTGCACCTGGGTTGGGGCAACCCCCAGTATCAGTACAGGCTGGGCAGAGAATAATGGATTGACGGCAGCCCTGAGAAGAAGGACTTGGGGGTGCTGGTGGATGAGAACCTCAACATGGGCTCGCAATGTGTGCTTGCAGCCCAGAAAGCCAACCGAATCCTGGGCTGCATCAAAAGAAGTGTGACCAGCAGGTTGAGAGGTTGAGAGGTTGAGAATCACCTCTCTGCTTTGCTCTTGTAATACCCCAACCTGGAGCATTGCATTCAGCTCTAGGGCCCCCAACATAAGAAGAACATGGACCTGTTGGAATGAGTCCAGAGGAGGGCCATGAAGCTGATCAGAGGGCTGGAGCACCTCTCCTATGATGACAAGCTGAGAGAGTTGGGCTTCTTCAGCCTGAAGAAGAGAAGGCTCTGGGGAGACCTTATAGCAGCCTTCCTGTACTTAAAGGGGGCCTACAGGAAAGGTGGGGAGGGACTCTTTATCAGGGAGTGTAGTGATAGGATGAATGGTAATAGTTTTAAACTGAAAGAGGGTAGATTTAGATTAGATATTAGGAAGAAATTCTTTACTGTGAGGGTGGTGATGCACTGGAACAGGTTGCCCAGAGAAGTTGTGGATGCCCCATCCCTGGAAGTGTTCAAGGCCAGGTTGAATGTGGCTTTGAGCAACCTGGTCTAGTGGAAGGTGTCCCTGTCCATGGCAGGGAGGTTGGAACTGGATGATCTTTAAGGTCCCTTCCAACCCAAACCATTCTATGATTCTATGTTTGTATGATTAGAGGAAACAGCCTCAAGTTGCCCCAGGGGAGGTTTAGATTGGATATTAGGAAAAATTTCTTCCCTGAAAGGGTTGTGAAGCATTGGAATAGTCTGCCTAGGGAAGTGGTTGAATCACCATCCCTGGAGGTATTTAAAAGACATGTAAATGTGGTGCTTAGGAACATGGTTTAGTGGTGGATTTGGTAGCGTTAGGTTAACAGTTGGACTTGATGATCTTAAAGGTCTTTTCCAACCTAAATGATTCTATAACCAGAGATGACAGGAATCTTGAAAAGCAGTATTCCTTTCCACACTTCTCTAGAGAAGACCTTACACAACAATCTACTTTGACAAGTCAGGAAGTCACGACTGCTGAAATATTTGCTGGAATATCTAAATTATATAAAAGGCCTGGGTAAATCAAAAGCACGCATGTACAGAGGAGCTATGGAACTTCTAGTCCCTGTCAACCATTTTCAGCAAAATCATAAGTCACTGAGGTAAAAAAATGTATTGGCATTAGCAATGCAGATATATGAATGTACACTATTTTTAATACTCTTTGACGTTCTAAACCTGCATATTCACACTCTTCCTCTTCCTACTTTCAAGCAAACACACATTTTATTCTTAGCATTACCTTTTGCCACTTTTCCATTTGTTTTGTTACATAACCTCTTTCATTTAGATAAGAAAACCCCTTTGGAATGGACAGAAATCTGTAAAGTAACATCAGACAGTAAGTACTCCACTTAAATTGCATTATTTGAATAAAAAAAACAACTTATTGTTTCCACAGTGCAAAGTCAAACAGCATATTCAACATTTACCTTAGGAGTAGAAGCAAACCTTTGTCTCCAAGGTGAGAAAGAGCTGGTTTCATTTGGATAAGGGCATGAAGATTGGCCTAAAAGAATTAAAAATGCATAAAGAATATCCAAGCACTATATAATTCTGAAAACTATAACAATTACAACAGTCTGCAAGCAATGAGGTAGCAAGTTTTTCATAAAAGTATCAAACAGCACTAACCTCATCCTAATATTATCCCCTTTACAAAAACTATAATTATCAAAATATCTGAATTAGTCTGAATTAATATTTAAAAGTAAGCATGATCCAGAAGTCTACATTTTCTTGTCATTAATACTGCAGTATTTTCAGTAAGGGGTCTATAAACTATTATGAAGTCCATCAGTGACAATCAAGAAAGAAAATAATCAGTAGCTTCTTGCATACTTTTATTTTGCTGTTGGGCAGAGGGTGGGAAACAGTTTACAGAGTAGCATACCAAAGAGAAGTTGAAAGGGGAAAGGATGCTCACCTTGTCTTCACATGCCTCATCTAGAATATCAAGTGCCTCAGAAGAAATAATTTTATTTTTATCATGTAACTGGGTCACCAGTAACTCAATCCCCCAGTTGCTGAAGAACTCTACATTTGCTCTCAGTAATACTCGTAAGTGTTTTGTTGCATACAACCTGCAGCTCTGCAAAAATAAGGAAAATACTTTTTTGAATGAAAGAAAAATAGCTAATGTAGTTAATGATTTATCACTTTTAAAAATACATTTCAATTACCATATTTTATAGCAAGTAACTGCATTGCACACCTTAATGCATCAAAACTACAGTCTACTTGAAAGCTATTTCTATCTTATCAAATGGGAAATTTGAGTCTGAGATCACAAGTAATCTGGTCACTGCAAATCTCCTTGGAAAGCCCTTATCAATTAGTCATTCGCTGTGATGGCATCACATAAATTCATCAGAATACTCAGTAGAAATACCTTGTAAATGACCAGTGCAATTGTATATACTATCATGTATGTAATGTTTTGAAAAAAACAAGAAAATCTTAGAATCTCTGGGGAATTTATTGTAATAAATTTTATTTCCCAAAAGTATCTGATCTTCAAAGCTTCTCAGAAAACCTTCCAAATATAAAAATGTTATTTTCTGTAATATGATAGTCTCCCAACACTTAGTTTACTACTATGAATTTCTCTAAGTGACAGCAGAAAGTACCACCTTGTCAGTTCCTTGCCAAATAAACAGCACAAACAGATTAACATAATTTTTATTAGAAAAATTACATGCAAAATAGAAGCAAACAGGCTTAATCTACAAGAATTTGCTCTGGAGTAAGCACAGAACAATCCTGAAAACGTATGCTTACCGGGAAAGGTGTTATCTTTACTTAGACAAGCATAGCTATAAAAGACAAAATCCTTCTTCAGGTCTTCAGTCCTTACACCTTTAAGGCTATGATAGCTATAATCAAGTACATTTTTTATATGTTAAATTATAAATTATCTGTGATGGGATGCATGTGAATATCTTTAACAGATAGGTGAATTGGTCCAGGTTGGACAGCACTACCTAGGTTAACAATATCTTCTGTTTTGTTGGTTTTTTTCCCCCCTCCAGAAATACTTGGCAAGCAGGACTTGAAAGAAAATGGGAGTAGGAAATGTCAATGTGCACAGTTAATTTAAAAAATATTGTCTTGTTATTTCAATTTCAAGTATCATGTGCACATTTCTATTTATTCAATATACAGAGGCTTATTTTTTGGAAGGGAGGTGGGAATGATGTCACACAAGTACCAAGAATGACTGTGGCAACAGTGATTTGCAATTCTAATCTAGGCTGCACAACTGTTTTGAAATGGCTTGCATCCCATTTGTGGTATACCTTGTATATGGAATAGAGGACTAGCAGCATACCTATTAAAGATGAGAACAAGAGCTACTATGCTGAAATGATCACTTGATCTAGATGTTAAGTCTACAGAATAACACAATAACGTGAAACCAGAATTCAGTGTCATTGTAGTTCAAGTGTTAAAATCTGTCTATAAAAAAAAAATCGTTACTACTATAACTATACTGAATGGGATACAGAGAACAAAAGATAATAATCTTCACTTCCTGAAATACTTCCTGAACATAAATTAATCTATCCAGATAGCTAGTGCAGAAATAGCACAATTTATTTTCTGCTTGGGGAAGGAAAAGATGAAGCAAAATCCTGGAATGTTTTTACTTTTGATGGGAAACAAAAGGAAAACCAGTGTAAAGGATATCTGAGGAAACAGGCATTCCCCTCTTTCCCCCAAGCATGAACTACATAAAAAACATAGATAAAGCCCTGTACTATATCTGTCAGAAGATTCTTACTTTTAATAGTAAAGGTCTTTGTGACCCACAGAAGTGATGACACAAGTCAGAGGTCACTATGCTCAGATGATTACATAAAGCTCAGCATAGATGCCAGTAGATATAGGATAAATCTACCTCTTGGTCACTCATGAAGAAAAAAGGTCATGAACTGCAGCACTTGAGGAAGCACTGGCTACTCTGCTATTTCTACCATGAGCTGGCAGAAAGGCAACTGAGGCAGTATTAATTTGCTTCAGCATGAATGACCAAAGCACATCTGGAAGTAGGTTAAGATGTTCTTCTGATTCGCTGATCTGTAAAGATATTGCTCTGTAAATGTTTCTGTTGTATATAGTCACCCCAAAAAAGCTACTCTCCCCTTCTAACACTAAACTGACTACAGAAATGACTTTTCCTTCTTCTGAGACACGCATTTGCAATGGCTAACAAACCTGCTTCACATCTTTGGGTAACTGCAAAAGGTGTATGAGGCTATAACCTCAGTTAGCTCATGAAATAGAGCATCTTTAGCTCTTAAATAAAGATACTAAAAGTAAGATATTTCATTTAAAAACTTCTCAGGGAATTAAAATTTCTGTAGGGAAGAAGCCTTACTGGAGATGGTCTTTCTCCCTTACAGAACACATCTTTTTAGAAATTATGCCCAGTTCCATGCATTTTTATTGTTTTTAAACATAATTTAGAAGCCAGAGGTAGCATACAGAATCAAAAAAATCACAATTTGTCTTCTAGATTCTGAATCAATACAAACCGTTCCATAGGCATTTGCTTACTATATGGGGTCTACTCATCCTACCAGATCCTCATCAGAAGTCCTTGAAAAGGGAAGTTGGAAGGGCTTGCAAGTGCCTTCTTTGAATGGAACTGCATGTTCATTTTTAATCTTAGGATTCACTTGTCCAAGGTGACAGAATGACAGTTTTGGTAATATTAAAAAATATATACTCCCTGTGGGACAGAGTAGTTGAGTGGTATAAACTGCACCAAGTTTCAATATTTTCCTATTGTGCTTACTAAACACAAAGGAGTAAATCTTTGTTTGTTGTTGACCATGCTGCTGTTTCAGAATTCCAGATGGTAAACATCAGAAAATGGCAGATACCTTCCCCTAACATCTAAGCAGACATACTTCCAAATTATTCCTCATTCAGTGAAACTGCCCATGCAAGTATCTGTCAGTTCATTATTTCCATATTCTTTCTGGTATCTTATCCTCTCTGAATTGACTACTACTTCCACCTCACACAAATATTTTAGTTTCTGGAAGAGACTTGTAGTTTTGCCAATTACAGTAGCTCAAAAATACCACTTATACCATTAAGAATACAGTTAATATCAGAATAATCAAAACGTTTTATCCTTTGGATTAGCTCTTTATGCTTTGATCTTCTATTGGGAGCACAAACACCAGAAACAATAAATACAAGCATTTTGTCCAAGAGATGATACTGGCAATATTCTGTACACCAAGCATTACCAAAGGGTTCTTTGAAAGGTCAGCATTTTGCTTTTTTGTCAAGTAGTAGTTAATGACATTTTCTCCTCAAATTCTCAGCAGCTCATTTTCCACCATAAGAATTTATGCAGCTGGGCACATGTAAATCAGGAAAAGAATTTCTTAAGGAAGTAAATAAATTTTATCCAAGTATGAAATCATCAGTGGTTGATGCAAATGTAGATCCATTTCTGCTGGCTGAGACAGTCCATTCTATTTGTGCTTTTCTTCTTTTAGACCAAAAATACAAAATATTTTCTTATGAATTCCAAGCAGGTCAACTAATTTGGGAAACAAAACACTGAAGTGTTTTTATTTATCCCTAAGGATTCAATACACTATCACAAAGAAAGTCAGGCTCTATTTAAGAGGTTCAAACAGTAAATCTTCCTTCTCTTATAGTATCCTGATAGTAAAAGATTCATTTACATCTGTGATAAACAAGATTTAATTTTTTTATATTTCTTAAATGTGTTATACTTTTTGTTTTTAAGAAAACATTCAAGGGATTCTCATGGTACTGCAGGGTACAAAAATCAGGGTACAGTCTCATCCAGTACAACACTGAACAGGAGAATTTAAGTCACAACACATCTCAGCTGTGAGTTTTCCTAGAGATCACTATTGTTAGAGACCTGCTATACCTGACTGCACACCTAACTCTGGCATTAAGGACTACTGACCTATCAATGCACATATTTTATAAATTAAACTGAAACCTTTCTCATAAGTTGGTGTTAGGCAGTTGAGAAAATATATCCTAATAATTTCTATTCTTTTACATTTCAAGAGACTTCCAAAAATAGACAGTTATTTAATCTCTGCTGTTTCCCTAGACAACGTTGCTAGATCCATGCATCAATGTGAGACTGGGAAACAGAAACATTAGAACTCAGCAGTCATAGGCTACTAACATAGGCTAAGACCTTAAAACATCACGGATGTGAGTACCAGTGTTTCTAGCAAGAAAGATCTCCATCTTTAATTATTTAGGTTGGAGTTCCAAAATTTGAGTTCTTAAGTTTCTGAGTCTGTATAATGTCTCTTAGCTTTCTCCAATGGGTTTTACCTTGACATCTGTCAAGCTTTGGCATTAAATACTCATGGTAATACCAGTGCAGCCTATTAAAATTCAGATCATGATCTTCAATCCTTTTCACAATCCCAAACAGACCAGAACTGAAATGGATAAACCTGTAGGCTTGTCATGGCTTAAATCTGGCCAGCAACTAAGCACCACAAAGCACTCGCTCACTTTCCCTCCAGTGGGGTCGTGGGGGAGAGAAAATCAGAAGGGTAAAAGTGAGAAAACGTGTGGGTTGAGATAAAAACAGTTTAACAACTACAAAGAAATAAAAAAAAATGGAAAAAAAACACACAAAGAGAGAGGAAAATAAACCCCAAGAAAAACAAGTGATGCAAAAGAAACAATTGCTCACCACTAACCAACCAATGCCCAGCCAGTCCCCAAGCAGTGGCCCCCCATTTTATTGCTGAGCATGACATCATATGATATGGAATATCCCTTTGGTCACTTGGAATCAGATATCCCAGCTGTACCCCCTCCAAACTTCTTGTGCACCCCCAGCCTACTCGCTGGCAGGGCAGTGTGAGGAGCATAAAAGGCCTTGACTCTGTGTAAGCACTGCTCAGCAATAACTAAAACATCTCTGTGTTATAAACATTGTTTCCAGCACAAATCCAAAACAGCCCCATACAAGCTGCTATGAAGAAAATTAACTATCCCAGCCAAAACCAGTACAGGTCTCTACAAGCTTTCTTAATTTCTAAGGTGCTGGAGAGTGACATCTATCCTATTTGCAACTGAAGTACAAGAAGTATTTACTACCCATTGTTCATTAAGCTGAACTACAAATAGGTGGAAACTGTATTTTTAGTTATCATCACTAACAGCAGCAGAAGCTCTCTTTCTGGCTTTGTATACGCTTGGGACCGTATGTTCAGACACTATCTCCACCCCACTTCAAGCCAGTCTGCTTACAGCTAGTGATACCTGTATCAGAGTTGAATGTATTCTGGTTTGTTTCCTTTGTTTCCTCCTGGGAGGCGGTGGAGGGAGCCAGTACCCATTGACATGAAATCTCAATAGAAACAGCTAAATGAAATTCCACTGTCTAAACAGCTTTTAACCAGCAGTCATCTAACAGAAGCTTAGAAGTCTAATAAAGACACAGGCATATCATCACAACATGTGAATTTCTATTTCCTTGCTCAGACTAGGCATAAAACACCTTTGGAGAAAGGATATCAAAGTCATCACTTCTTTGAAAAATTACTTAAAAATCAGTCAGTAGGGAGTCTTACCCTCTTCTTTCAATGAGTCATTCCTTCAACCCTAACTATCTTTATTACTTTTAGACTCCTCTCTTTACCTATAAGAATTATCACATCTTTTAGTCTTGGAAATATCCTTGATTTCTTTCTTTCCCTCTCCTCTTCCTAAATAAGAGATATTTAAAGCTAGTGTCTACCTTATTCCCTCTTGTATCTACTTTAGAGCATACTCTGCCTTGTCCAAGTGAGAGGAATAGCTTTCCCTTAAGTACTGAAAGTTCTTTCCTAGTTAGATTTCAACTTAATAATTGTCATTTCCCTGACATTAATGTTTGTCTACTATGCTACACCTGATTTCTCTTTTCTTAAAGGTTCAAGAGCTTCCTTTCCTAAGTCTGCATGTTATTTCCACTCACCTTTAATTCAGAAGTGCAAATCTCAATGCCTACTTCTGAACCACCCCCTTGTTCCAGGAGCTATACCTTCTACTCAATTCCACCACAGTAATCTCAATCATTATGAAAATAGTATATATCACTGGAAGGTTAATCTGCTTATTCCTGCTAGAAATACACATTTCTGTTTGTGAAAACAGTGCCTTCACCATTGATTTAGGATGTCCACTGACCTAGACAATAATGTTATATTTGGTTTATATTAGATTTACACATTTAAAGACTTTAGCTCCCTTCATACATGAGAGAAACATCTGTTTGAATGACTTAATTTCTTGAGCACAAATACAATGAAGGCATGAAGTCCACAGCAAATTCAAAAGCTATATGAATAGGAGTTTCATTTCTCTAAACACAAACATAAAAACCTTTCTGCATATATATTATCTTAAAGTCACACACCTTGAATAACAACATAAACTTCTAGTGGCAAATAACAATGGAACGTAAGTTGAATCAAACTTACATCAGTAGCTGCTGTCAGGATTTTAGAAAGGATGACTCTTGCTAACCCATCTCTGCTGTAATCCAAACTAGAAACAGTCAATTTTAACAAGTGATCCTGGTTCTTCAAAGAACAAAAGATTAAGGAGACTGGGGGGGGGGGGGGGGGGGGGGGGGGGAGGGGAGGAAATAAAAATTAGTATTTGAATCCACTCAAACTCACTCACTCACTAATTTAAACTTGAATACTCTGAATTAGATTTTCAGTTCCATAAATGCAGAAGAAAACAAAGTAAGGTCTTACATGAAATGGACTGACTTTAAACTGTTACAGCTGTTAGAGTCAAAGGGAGACCAAATAATGCACTAAACTGCAAGGGAAAAAACCACACCAAACCAACACTTTTTTAAATTGCTATGTAACAGTCTTGTCAGTATACTTGGATGTTCATGAAGCTCTGTGAACAATTCCACATTATAAAACATTCTGTGTATACAGCTTGACATAAGGTTAGTCCTATTAACTGTATAGATTTTATTGTAAATGAAGTTTTCTATAGCCAGTAAAAAACTTGCATTCTAATAAGCAATGAAAACAACTTAAAAAAACCCAGAGTACATCAAACCACCTGAATCTTCTCTTCAAATTTACTATATTTCAAATAACTGGCCATTGGCCAAATTACTCCCAAAGGAAGGTAAATTTATTTGTACCCAAAGAAAATTTTGAACTGAAGTTTAGGTACAACATGCATCATCACATTTCACACACAGTATGATACCTACCAGTTTGTTGAGGTTTTGTTGTGGTTTTTTTTGTTTTGGTTTTTTTTTGGTGGCTTGCTTTGTTTGTTTTTTTAAACATTTCAGTACAGTATCATCTTTCCTGATACTGATTTCTGTCAGATAGGTGTGGACAGGAAAAAGTAAGCTATTTTGTAACACAATCACGCATATCTGTTCAGTAAGACAGACTAAAAGGCCAACTTAAAAAAACACTCAAAACCTGCACAACTAAGGATCTTTACTTGAAAATAAATCAAAATAATTTTTAAATTTTTCAGCTTTACAGACAGTGGTCCTCATGCACAGTTTACAAGTTTCATAACAGTTATACCCGTAAGTACAATTCAAACAGAATAAAGACACTCACCACTGAAACACATTACATTTTTCAAGCATTTTCACTCATGAGGTTGACAAGAGAGAGTACCAAAAAACAGAAAGTAGTGCTGGCTAAGGGTATTTAGTAACCCATTATTTTGAAGACAATGTTCAGGTTTCGTTCCTGATGAAGAATTGAGCCAATTTACAATATCTTTAACCAATTCCTCCAGGTAACCTTGTCCATCCTAACAAAACAAAGAGTAATAGCATTTACTAGTAACAGAACTGGGCATCTCTTCTTTACCAAAATCCATCATTTAAAATTCCTTAAAATGTACAAACACAATACAGATACAAAATAGAAATGCTGTTTGGCAAACACAATTCAAACTAAAGAAAAAGGTTCAAGGCAAATAAAAGGAGTTTAGCTTGAAGACATCTTGGGACCAATTCTATTCTTTCCAAGAAAAGGATCATTCAATGACATTTAATTCTGGCCCAAGGCATAAAAGTCTTTAGCACACAAGAAGAAAGGAGGCAGACAAACAAAGGATATACATAGAAAAAAATCCAAACAAAAAACTCCCAACAGAAGCAAACAAAAAAACCCCCACAACCAAACCCTAAGTTGCATTTAATAAAGCTGTATTTAATGAAACTCGTACTTAAACACAGTTGTCTTCCCAGTGTCTTATCTGGACAATTCAAGATTTTAAGTTATATTTCTTAATTACGCTGATCATTTTAGGTTTAACACCCAAAGTCTACAGAAGTCTTTACTAAAATTAAGTTTTTTTCCTCTAAGTGGCGTACAGCAGCACTCCTCATTCTATCTCCAGTCTTGTAGCTGAAAATTTCTTACCTCTTCTGATTCAAGAAGAAATTCAGTAAACTGACAACCCACCACAGTGAGCTGCTTAGCCTTGGCATAGTCCAGATCCAGGTTGGCATACAGTTTACTGCTAGGCTTGTAAAAATATAGCAATCTTCTTACAAACCTATGGAAAATAAAAAAGAACTTGTTATATTTCAGTAAGATGAGGACAGTCTCACATTACAAAATGATACTGGTATAAAATATAATTTATCACTAAATTAGCTTATTGGCAATAAATGTTCAAAAGTTATTAAAAAAGAATAGCAAGTATCAGTAATGAGTCTATCCAGACACAATTTCAGAGATGCAGCTGTACGGTCTATGCCATGATGTAAAATAAGCAAAGGAACTCAAAATCTCTGTGCTCTTAGAAGCCATAGCTTCGTTCTCATTCTCATGCTTATTTATTCTGCTATAGTTTATCCTGTGGTGGGTTTCAAAGACCATACTATCTAGACTTACAAAGAGCTAAAGACGAGTCTGTCTTAATGTTTATGTGACATGACTTTTCCTTAGTTAAGAAAGAAATAGTTAACGCTACTGTAAAAAAAAAATGGCCTTTTTCTGGCAGAACATTTTTTTTCAGCAACAGTATTTTCATTCACCTCACAAACATTTCTGAAGCACAACACAGTGATCGCAAATGCAGACTCTCAGACTTTTTGAAACCATGGTGAGCAATATAGTTTGAATTTCACATTGCAGGAAAAAATTTCAGCAAAGAGCTTCCCCCATCAATTCTTAGTAAAAAAATAAACACATTTGTGCTTTAAAAGAATACAGAATGTTCTGTCTGAAAGTAGATATGTCAAGCATTAAGAAAGTTTAACTAAAGTACTGTCTTTAGTTAAAAAAATGAGAGTAAGCCACTATCCCAACTCCAAACACAGGACCAATTATAAAGGAAATCTGAGGGCTTCTTTAAATTTTGTCAAATGAAGTGTATTTTACTCTGGGTTATTAGCAATAAATATATTACATATATTTGCACACATTTATATGTGAGTGTATATATACATGTATACTTAAGTGTATATATATGTATGTATATATATGTACATGTGTATACACACACTGCATTAACTGTATCTCTATGAAATGATCTATTCTATATCAAAAATATCTTGAATTTCACTTTAACAGCCATAAGATCATCACAAACACACTAACAGTAAAAGAAAAAAAATCAACTTATGGAAGAACAAATAAATTTACATTTCAAAAACAAAGTGGATGAAAATTTTTTATGATCAGCAGTGAAACTAGAGAGATTTGGTGGTTAAATAGTTATAATTCAACAAGAACAACAGCAATTTAAAGCCATTAAAGCATCTAACCCACAATCCTGTAGAAAGGATCAACCAAATGAAAAGGTTTTAAAAAAAAATCAGAAAAAAACACAAATGTAAAATTAAATTATGACTATGATTACAATGGGACTACTACTTATGCTGGGAATATAAAAGTTGCCTGATTACTTTGTAGGAAAATGTAAAATTATGCAGCGTGAGCCTTTCAGGATATGTTTTTCCTTTAGGTTTTTCCTCAAATTCATGCAGAAGTAGCTTTCCATGCCTACAAATACAGAACTACTCTTCAAAGTAGTTTGTTTAATCAAATCAATTTCTGAAATTCATGTTAAAAGTGACATCCAAGAACTAATTAGGAACGCTATTACCACACATGCACAAAAGTAATAAAAATACCTTAATGCCAACAGACATAAAAAAGGAATCAGAGCTGTACTGACTGTCTTTTCAAATCACACATGCTTCCCTTGTCATTAATAGCAACTAAAAATAACTTCCTCTTGGGTTTTGATGAAAGCTATTAACTATATAGTGGTACAACTGTAGACCTATTCCATCAAAATTTGTCAAGTGCTGACATCAAACACTAATGTATGAAATGTTAAAGAGGTAATACTTTAACATTTAAAATGAAATAGGGCATTTGCAAAGCTAATATGATTCTTGTTTTAGGGAGTAAATATATAATGTATCTGTGCACAGAAAAGAAACCACTAAAGCTTAAAGACCTGTTTATTTAAAGCAAATATTGCAACCTAATTATCTGAATTTTTATTTCTGCTGCTTATCTATAGATTGTTTTATGTGTGACACATCAAAGAATGATTTATTGGAACATTAAACCCCAGTTTTTCCAAATTTTTTTCTTCAAAGGAAGTCTATGTAATTTTTACATACCTGTGCAATTGTTCATCTTTATAGTTCCTTAGATTTACATTTGGCCACTAGAAAAAACAGCAAATATAGCATTATATGAAACTTGTACATCAGTCCTTGATTAGTCACTAAAATTTACTAATTTCTATTACAGTTCTATTCACCTAATAATGTGTTATCTATAAAATAACCTCTTATTTTACTGAAAAGCCCACATTCTTGCTCCAACTGACTGCAACTCCCTTTCCCCATCCCCCCTGCACTGCCAGGAGAGGAGGTAGAAGAGTTATGAGTGAAGTTGAGCCTGGGAAGAAGTGGAGGGGTAGGGGGAAGGTGTTTTTAGTTTTGTCTTTGTTTCCCACTATCCTCCTCTGTTATTAATTGGCAATAAATTAAATTAATTTCCCCAAGTCGAGTATGTTTAGCCTGTGGCAGTAATTGGTAAGTGATCTCTCCAGCCTTAACTCAACCCATGAGCTTTCATTCATCTTTTTTCCACTTGTCCTACTGAGGAGGGGGAGTGATAGAGCAGCTTGATGGGCACCTGGTGATCAGCCAAGGTCAACCCATCACACCAGGACTAACAAGTCTCTAGGAATCACAGCTTCATCATACAGCCACTAAAGCCAGCAAGTCTAACCCAGGTGGCCAGGCATATAGCACTGCACTTAACCACGTTAAAATAAAATTCTTGATACTCAAGCAGACCTCTGTGTTAAATACTTTCTATGAAAATAGCAAACTATGACATGCTAACAAAAATAAACAATTTTTCTCAGTTTCTTCTCTGCAAATAGCAAACATTTTGATACACATAACAGGTAAATCAGGTGTTGTTGTTCTTGTTACTATTAATCTGACTTGGTTTAAAAATAATAATTTTTCTGTTATAGCTCACCTAAATATTGCTTATTAAAATGGTATTTAAACTCCTCTGTTGATACTTTGTAAGATGTTTTAAAAAGGATCACACAAAGCTATAATACTCTCTTCTGGAGCTATCTTTTCTTCATATTAAATTTTCCTCTGTTTTTACAGCCATCTGTTGACTCTATGGTTTTAGATTTATTTTTGTTGCTACTAGTATCTTGGAAGAGACAGAAAAAAGTATGTCAAACATTTTTCTTTCCTACCTAAGCAATACAGTTATATATTTCCAATTGGTATAGCAACATTAAGACATATAGTGCACTAGTTAATGATTAGTAAAACTGACTACACTAGTAACATTGAACCCACAGTACCATATTAAGTATGAAGCTCTACTGTTAACAGTCTCAATTCCTCCATCCTGACCACTGCCACTTTTGCTGCTCTTTTTAGCAGCTTAGACGGCAAGCTAAGCAAGTAAAAAAAGGCAGTAAGGGAGCATATGAGATGCAAGTAGCGAGGTGGTAGGAAAGCTGATGCTCCGCAGCTGTGAGGCTGCAACTGAGACAGAAGGGAGGTGAGTAGCCACATGAGATGGTGAAGTCCAAACACTGGAATCTGGATCCTGCTGATTCAGGGACTAAAGATGGACCACTCTAGTAAACTGCACAAATCCAGTGTAAGCTAAGATAATGTTAACAGGAACGAAAGTGGTTAGAATTTAACCAGAAAACACAGTAACTTCTCATTCTGAGAGACAGAAGTCATCTCTGATTTTAAGACATTTAGAACTGTTCGACAGGACACTAGAAAATATACTGCATGGGAGGTCTGAGATAACAAGAAAACTGACAGCTTGACCTAAATTTCAAGGGATAAAAAACCCAGAACAAACCAAAAACCCCCTTGGTTGTCAACTACATAAAACTTCCATTATCAAAGTACTACACAAACTAATTAAAAAGTGAGATTCTGAAGAACAGTTTCTTGATAATATCTTTAATACTGAATCAAAGGTAAAAATATCTATGATGAATAATCATAGATATCTAGTAGTCTAGTAGTATTACAGTAAAAATTCTGTAAACAGTGGAATTCAGTGGAACAAAGCTACTGTCATGTACCTATTCAAGTCTTTATACCAGAGAGATTCTTACTCTCTTAAGTTTATTAGTCCATGAAAAACTACACAGAAATTTTTAGGGGGATTTTATTTGGGGGTGGTGGTGGGATGGGGTGGCGGTGTGCTCCCCTCTTCCCCCCCCTCCCATCCTGACCTAACAATGAACAACTGTATTCAGCTCAAAGTGGATACGGGAGTTTGACTTGAACAGCATGTTTATCTTACAGAATAGATAACAGATGCAGTCTAACAAGCAAACCAACTGAGCGACACCTGGAGTGAAGCAGGGGCCTCATAGCTTGGTGTTGCTTCGTTGAAGGCTAGGAAGACTCCTGCACATCTGTAACCGTAAATCTATCTGTACTGAATCCTCTCTGCTCTGCACTGAACCATTGGGCCCAACTGACCTTCCTGAATGGACACCTTGTTAAGGGCCAATTGGCACACAATAATTGACTTGGTCCCACCTTGTCATGAGTATAAAATCTGGCATTTTAGATTATTTTTTTTTCTCTCTGAGGATGAGAACCCTGACTACAGGATGGGTTGACAGGCCTGGACCCCTCTCCTCCCCAAGCAGGGATGCCTCTTTGGTAAGATTTGTGCTTCCGATTACATCGGATGCTATCCAGGACAATATTACTAACAAAAGCGCTGTACTTTTAACTCGAGCTTGATTTTTGCAGTACATGTATTTATCAACAGCAATCCCGAACTTGTTATATCTGTTGCCTTAATGAATCATCTATTTATTTTTTTCAACTCTGTGAAACTGTTTTAGTGAAAATCCTTAACTGGGCTCTGACAGACAAACATTAACTCTGATGAGCAGCTGTACACATAATCCTTTAGACCCATTGACCAGGTCTGAGACTAGGATTGGATCTAGCTGCACCTAGACTCCTCTCTGAGAAGGAGTTTAGAAAGCAAGGGGATCCTCTCCAAACCTCCTGACTCAACAGGAGGGCTGTTGCCCCCACCCTGGCCACTCATCAGACTCAACGTGACAGGCGGGTGTTGGGTTTTTTAATATTATCCTGATAATGTTTGTCACCATTAACTCTGTTTTGTACTTTTGCCATCTTTATAATAACATAGTAAATATGACAGTATGAAAATGTTAGAAAATGTTACTTGGGGGTAACAATGGAAGGATGGCTTTGATGCACAGAATGACAGGAGCTATTTTGGCTCTAAGACTATATGGAGTACTCAGAAGGTTTTCTTACTCAAAGAAAGTAACTCCTCTGCTTAAAAAAAAGAGGCAGTCCCTTAAAAGCTGTACATTAAATATATTTAAGATAATTCCCTCTGTCAGAGATGTTTCCTATAATTTGTGAAAACAAATTCATTTTGTAATGAACTTGATGCTATGAAATTATTTGTATTAGTTCAAAACGTACAATAAGACTGCATAATACTGAAGTTTTCATATGTGGCTCAGTCTAAGCATGTGAAGCTTGATCTAAAACCCACCTCCAGCCTTTATTTTCAGTGCACATTATTTTTTATTTTTTAAAAAAATCTGCTATGAAACTGAACAAGGCAGTATCCTATGTAGTTTGGATTGAAGTCTAAATTATTAGCACCTTTAAAGTCACTATATCTCATTCCATAAAGTCTATTTCTATACAAATAAAGTTGTCTAAAATTTAATATATGCTTATTAAGAAACTTGTGATTTAACTGTAGTGTATTTTTGTATATAGTTTAAGGGTTGTATACAAAGATACTATATCAGCACTGATTAAACCCATGAGATCCTAATTTTCTGAAATCAAAGAGGTTATAGGATATAGTATGGAATTGATATTAGAAAGTCAAAGCTCACATGTGTAATGGAGACACACAACACACACCCCACTCCCATCCCCCAATAATTTTATAAAAATAGTATCACGCCCATTTTATGCTCACCTTCAATATGGTCCCTATCAGATTCCAATTCCACTCAAGGTTCTCTTTATGAATGAGAACTTGGCTGTCTCGAAGATTCATTACAAGTGCTTCTTCTGTATCCTGGAATACAGACATAAAAAAAATACAGTAAGTTTCCTTGCATCATGTCTTGTCACATGATATACTTACTGTTCATGTAATAATCATTAAAAGGGCTATGCTCCACAGTATTTTTTGCATTTGAAAGTAAACTGCATGGTTCTAGAACTGCATTAAAAATCTAATAGTAAGAGATTATAATTGGGACTTAAAAGCATTAAAAATTATTGTAATTTCACTCCTCAATTTCTAGAAATACAATATATTATCCACAAGTAGCTAGAAGAAAAATTAAATGAAAAATATTCTACAAAGAAATCACATAAATTACTCTGAATTAAATGACAGAATGAAGCTTGGGGGGTGGGATATAAGCCTCCAAAATACAAAATCAAATTCAGTTTTGAAAATCAGTAATGGTAATACCTTTAAAATAAAGATGTCTTTCTGCACACGGTATTGATCCCTTTTTTGGTGGGTTGAGATTGCTTTCTGAATAATATGATCTAAATGGAGGCTGTAAGGTTTAGGTCCTCTTTTCTTCATCTCATGAAAACGTTTTAAACAGCTGAGGGCGGCACTTGCTCGTCTAATAGAAAAAAAATACTATAATCGGTATTTGACAACTTATTCAACTAAAGAGTGCCACTGCTATATCTTGAGTTAAATAAATATAGCTCAAGAAAGAATTCATCAACAATTCCAAAGCCTCTTTATATGTTTTTATACTACCATATCCCTCAGTCTTGTACTAAAATTATACAGAAAAATGTATTTCAGAATTTCTAAGTATCAAAGTATGAGCCTTATTGATAACTTTTCTTCTACTCTGCAATTAGTGGTACCTTTCAGAGTTCCCAGAAGATATTGCAAAGTTTAAAGTTGGTAAAGTACTGTGAGATGTCACAGCAGATCAACATTCCACAGTGAAGTTGAGATGGCTAGCTTCAACTGACTAAAAATACTATTTCTTGTAAATTCTCTTCCCCTCCCCAGAGGGTGGCAGGAGTATCAGTAGTATATTTCCTGCTCTTTATATCTAAACAGCTCACCAAAAGCATGTAAGAAATTTTCTATGAAAAATAGGAAGTAATAGAAATGACATTTGACACGGGCAGAAACAGTTAATTGCAAAATAACAGTAGCAGAAAAAAAAATTACTGAGCAAATAAAATAAGGATGTGCAAAAACCAGGAGGTAAGTCTACCTTTCTTCCCCATAAACAAAAATTCTCATAGGGTAGGTGTTAAAGAAAATGTATTTTGAATTAAGAAATTGAAAGTGCTGAAGCTGCTAAATGGCAGAACCAGGCCTTGTCCCTTGTACAGCCTTAATCCAAGGCTGGTTTAAAACTTAGTCAAGTTAATCAGTGGGAGAATAGAGAAATAATAGGTGATCAATTTGTATACACAGGTGCTCTCAGAAACACAGGTGTTTCTAGAAAAAATTAGTATATGTGAATAGGAATTGATTGTTCAAAGACTAAATGTGCTCGAAGGATTGTGTGAGTTAAAGCAGGCAGAAAGAAGATCATGATCCGAGGAGGACCTTGGAACCGAGGCAGAGACTGGAATCAAATAGATGAATCAACTGGGACAGGGTCAGGTGATGGATTCACAGAACTGACAAGACCAAAGGAAACTTCTAAAAACTTCAGACATTGATTAATGATTTGATAAGTGTATATAAGCTGTGCTGTATCCCTTTGTTCTCTGCCACTCACTGAGGTGGTGGCCCAATCCTGAGTTGTGATTAAAGCAAGCCTAGTGGTACCCATCTCTGTGTAAATTTTTCCTTTAACAGTAGGAGAGTGGGTTTTTTGTATTCTCTTCAAACAAACAAATACCTGTGAATTCGATCACCTACCTAAATTACATAAATTTAATCTGTAACAGTGTTTACAGTTTTTCAGAGTATGAAACAATGCAGAGTGTTGACCAAAACCAAGATCTCTAAATATCACAAATACTACATCTACAAAATCACTTTATTCCAACAAAACCTGGACTTCTTACTACTCTATCAGGTATGTCCAAAAAGTAAAAATACTGCAAGTAATCCACAAATATATTCCTTTTGCTTTTCATCCTTCCTCTCCTCCCACACCTTTGACCAAGTGGAATACCCTGTGAAGGAGTTTCAGATATGATCTTTTTGAAAAATAGCTGTGTTTTCACGTATCAAAATCTTCTAGTAACATGCAAGAAACCTTCAAAACTAAAAAGCAGAAGAGCATTAAGTTTCTGGGAAGCACTCTACAAGCAGCATTTATCATTTCACAGTAGCATTTCAAAAAGATTCTGTACTTTATCACTGACAACACAACGGAAGACAAAATACAAAGTTACGATACATTTATCAGAATATTGACCTAACAAACCAGATCAGGAATGGCAAGGGTAATTAACAAAAACATTTCCTATAATTTACTATTAGAAAAAACCCCGACACACTCAATTTAAATGGTGTTCTACAAAGAAATGCAAGTAAGACCACTGAGTTAGAGAAACACATTTTAAAGACACTGGAATCTAATAAATTATTTTACACAAGAGAGTTTAAATTGTGTGAAATACCCAGGAGACAGTATTTAATTTATGACAGAGGACTTCTGAGGTTAAATTGCAAGATTACTAGATGTATAGAGAAATTCTAAAACTTAAGGAAAACAAAATAAAAAAGCCCATAGGTTTTTAAAATTTCAAAATTCAGGTATTTCTCATTCAAAGAGGAATAGAAAACTTCTATAAACATTTGTTTCAAGTCAGATGCCTAAAAATACCTCGAGTACCATGAGTGCCAAACAGTTCCTAATGCTGCTTAACATGCCACTGCAGAATGCTGCACGAAGATGTTTAAATTTTCTGTTCAGTGTTATATTTAAATGGAAATGAACTGAACTGAAAAAAATTATCAGTGCAAACTTCAAACAAAAGCACCAGAAAGCTTTAACATAATTACTATTGTTACAATGATAATTTTCTTCTAAAAAAAAGTTTTTAAAAAAACGGCCCCATGCCAATATTATGGTTTTTTGCTCTTGTTCACACTAATAATGATTCACTGATTTGGTCTATTACTATTTCATTAGCTATAGATAAACACCAAAAGATAAAAATTGGTACAGACTTTTTTAGTTTGGAAAGCTTAACTGTATCAAAATGCCGAAAAAGAAGTGTGAAACAATGAAGAGGTCAAACACACAGAACATGTCTCAGATGGTGCTTGGTCAAACAGTGCCTTAGAGTTAATTTAAGAAAAATTCTGTGTAAAAAAAGTAATAAAATCTTGCAGTCTGTGCAACAGTGTTCTGAAATCTACTATCAAAACTTTCTTTCCAAATGTCTGAATTTCTAAACTGTTACTGTAAATAGATCACACTTTGGGAATCATGCACTGGAAACTATTTCCCTAGTGTCACAGAGCATTTCTATATTCCATTTTTTTTTTAAATAAAGACAGAAGTGGTTTCAGCCATCAGAAAACTCGTAGTGTAGGTTTTCACTCAACTGCAGGGGGAAAAGGAGACATACAAATTTTCACTTTTAAGTGTAACTTAGAATTCTTACAGTCTTTTCTCTTTCATGATGTCAAAAGATGCTGCCATATTCATTAGCGTTGGTAAGCAGTGCAGGTGATGGCTGTGAGAATGAGGAAGGATTGTGTTTGCCTAAATAACAACAGAAGACTAGTTAGAATAACTTATTACAACATTTTCAGCCATCTCTTTAGGATGAGCATTTGAAGAATCTACCACTTTTCACAAGACTTTCACAAATGCATGAAAACAAAACTACCTTTTGCATAATAGCAGAGAAATAATTACACATACCATTTTGAATATTTGATCTAATTAATCAATCTGAAATACAACTGAAAATAACTTAAGATAATTTTAGGACTCAGAGCCTTCTTTTGGAGCCTTCTCATTTGTATTTTTTGCATTGGTGGTTTTTAAAGTTGTAAAATGCAAAAACATGCAAAGCATCACATATCCTTATGTCACATGTATAAAAGTACTAAAAAACCCTAAAATCAGAAACACAATTTATGATGTTCATTCAATACTTTTGACTACCAACGATTCTGCACCAAAAAATTATCTGATAAATAGAAATAACTTCATAAGTTACTGGACATTTAATAGTATACATTAATGCAGATTCCTCTTTTTAAACTACATGGATGACTGAAAACTCAAAAAAAATTCCACCAATTACTTAAAGAAAAAAAAATCACTGAAGAGACTAAAGAACAGATTTGTTGTGGTTGTAATCCATGCTACTGAACTGAGCTGTTGTAAATCACTGTAGTGATAAGCAATCCTATACCTGATGATTGTGGTCATCTTTTTTGGAGTTCATTTGGGGAAAAAAAGAGATAAAAAACCAAACCACAGGAAATCCGATCAAAAACTGCTCTGCTGCATATGCTTCTTGCCATCAAGAAAGGCCATAAAAAAGAAAGAACTGTTTTGCAAGAAAGGTAAATCATATCACTTCACATGACTAACAGTTTCTCAGCAGGCTGAAAGAAGGCACTAGAGTGTATATGAAAACAATATCATCTCTAAACCAAAATAATTTAGGTTAAGTTCTGCTCTTCAGGCAGGTTTCTTTTGGTTGGTTTTGGTCTAGAGTAGGCTAAATCAACCTGAGCAAGACAAATACAGTAGTGCTGTGATGGATGGTTATATGCTCCTCAGGAGGGATAGGCAGGGCAGGTGAGGCGGGGGCATGGTGCTGTACATAACAGATGGGTTGGATTGTATGGTACTTGCAGTTGGTGACAACATGGTTGAAAACCTCTGGGTAAGGATTAACAGGAAAACAAATAAAGTAGATCTTGTTGTAGGAGTCTACTATTGACTACCCAGCCAGGACAATGACACCAATGAATTATTCTACAAGGAATTAAGGGATATCTCTAGATCAGCTGCCCTTGTCCTTATGAGTGGATTTTAACTTCCCAGACATCAGCTGGGAATATCATACAGTGGACATGAACAGGTCCAGGAAATTTCTGAAGCATGTTGAAGATAACTTCTCGGTGCAGGTACTAAGGGAGCCAACTAGGAAAGGTTCCCTTCTAGATTTGTTGTTTGTAAACAGAGAGGGGCTTGTGGGCGAAGTGGTGATTGGTGGCTGTCTTGGTCACAGTGACCAGGAAGTAGCTGAGTTCCAAATCATTGGCGATAGTAGGAAAAACTGCCAGCAAAACTTCAACCCTGGATATGGGGAGAGCAGACTTCGGGCTGCTGAAGGAGCTAGTGTGTAAGGTTCCCTGGGAATCTGCTTTTGAGGGTATTGGGGTCCAGGAATGCTGGTCACTTTTTAAGAGCCATCTCTTAAAAGTGCAGGAGCAGGCAATTCCAAAGCATCAGAAGTCAAGCAAGTGGGGCAGGCCAGCTTGGCTGAGCAGGGATCTTCTAGAACTTAGGTGGAAAAGGAAAGTGTGCAGACTTTGGAAGCAAGGACAGGCAACATGGGAGGACTACAGAGATGCTGTTTACCACTGTAGGGAGAAAATGTGTGGCCAAAGCTCGATTAGAGTTCAAGCTGGCCAGCACTGTGAAGGACAACAAAAAGAGCTTTTTAAAATATGTTAACAGCAAAACAAGAATCAGAGATAACATTGGACTCTTGCTTGATGAGTTCACTCACCTCACAAATAGGGACATAGACAAAGCAGAGCTATTTAATGCCTCCTTCACCTCTGTCTTTAACACCAATGATGGGCCCTGGGACCCTCAGAGCCCTGTGTTGGAAGGCCCTGACTGGAGGAATGATAAGCTCCCAGCCGACCCTGAACTTGTTTGAGACTTGCTGCTCCAGCTGGATGCGCATAAATCTATGGGGCCCAATAAGATTCATCCCAGGGTACTGAAAGAGCTGGCTGATGTCATCACGGGACCTCTCTCCATTATTTTTCAAGGGTCTTGGGAGTCTGGAGAGGTCCCAGTCGACTGGAAGCTGTCAAATATTGCCCCAATTTTCAAGAAGAGTAAGAAGGAAAACCCTGATAATCACAGGCCTGTCAGTCTCACTTCAGTGCCTGGCAAAATTATGGAGAAGGTTATTCTGGGAGTTATTGAAAACCACTTGAGAGACAATGCAGGCATTGGTCATAGCCAGCATGGGTTCATGAGGGGAAAGTCCTGTTTAACTAACTTAATTTCCTTTTATGACAAGGTCACCCATCTAGCTGAACAAAGGAAGCCAGTAGATGTGGTGTTTCTGGATTTTAGCATAGCTTTTGATACTGTCTCTCACAGTATCCTTCTGGGTAAACTGTCCAGCATGCGGCTAGAGAAGTCCATAGTATATTGGGTGAGCAAATGGCTGACGGGTCAGGCTTAAAGGGTTATAGTAAATGGAGATACATCAGGCTGGCAGCCAGTGGGATTCCCCAGGCCTCTATTTTAGGGCCAGTGCTCTTTAATGTTTTTATAAATGATCTGGACTCAGGAGTCAAATGTACATTAAGTAAGTTTGCTGACAATACTAAACTAGGAGGTGCTGTGGACTCCCTCAAGGGTAGAGAGGCCTTACAGAGAGATCTGGATAGACTAGAGAGCTGGGCAATCACCAACCGTGTGAAATTTAACAAGAGCAAGTGCTGGATTCTCCACCTGGCACGGGGTAATCCTGGTTGTACATACAAATTGTTGGACAAGAGGCTGGAGAACAGCCCTGCGGAAAGAGATCTGGGGGTTTGGGTTGATGGCAAGTTGAATATGAGTCAACAGTGTGCCCTGGCAGCCAAAAGGGCCAACCGTGCCCTGGGGTGCATCGAGCACAGCATAGCTAGCCAGTCAAGGGAGGTGATTGTCCCAATCTACACCGCACTGGTGCGGCCCCACCTCGAGTACTGTGTGCAGTTTTGGGTGCCTCAGTATAAGAAGAACAAATTGCTAGAGTGTGTCCAGAGCAGGGTGACCAAGATGGTGAAAGGCCTCGAGGGCAAGACTTATGAGGAGCGGCTGAGGTCACTTGGCTTGTTCAGCTTAGAGAAGGCTGAGGGGTGACCTCTTCGCAGTCTACAACTTCCTCAAGGGGGACAGCAGAGGGGGAGGTGCTGATCTCCTCTCTCTGGTGACCAGCAATAGGACACGAGGAAATGGAATGAAGCTGCGTCAGGGGAAGTTCAGATTGGACATTAAGAAAAGGTTCTTCACTGAGAGGGTGATTGGTCACTGGAACAGGCTCCCCAGGGAAGTGGTCATGGCATCAAGCCTATCAGAGTTCAAGGAGCATCTGGACAATACTCTTAGTGATATGATTTAGTTTCAGGTAGTCCTGTGAGGAGCAGGGAGTTGGACTCGATGACCCTTATGGGTCCCTTCCAACTGGAGATATTCTATGATTCTACGAATAAATTTACAATTTCCTCTCATCTCTAGCTGTTGAAATAAATATAAATCCTGTCAGTATGGAATGGTAAAACTTTAATTTTCTTGTGATACAGTGTGAAGGAAAAAAAGAGAAGCTACTCTAAGAGAGATTTTAAGGAGAGGGAAAAGGAACGAAGCAAGGTCCCTTCAGCTTCTCTGCAGCAGGGGCTACCAACAGCAGTGCTGAAAGAGCACTCCAAGTTGGAGTTGCCTGAATGAATAACATGAAGTTCCCAAGCCACATCAAGGTGAACATGAAAAGAGTTTCATCTGCCTAGCCTGTGAAGCAGAAAGCTAAACAAACTGCCACAGAGCTACCATCACTTTAGGAAAATCAAAAAGCATCAATAGTCCTTTTCCCAAACACAGTAACCAATGAGTGAGTTTGCAGGAGTCCAGCTTTAAAGTACAACCGGTTACTGAGGATTGTCTTTGAAGCATAAGCCCTAGCACTTTCAGCACATTCCAAACTGCCTTCCTATCGATTCATGCTGGATTTAATATATGAAGTGACATATGCTGTAATATAAAATAACCTATTATTTTGAATGAAAAGTGGATCTTCCAAATTTGTAACATAAATTCAAAGCTATAATAGGAAATATCTATTTACAGTGAGCTACTAATACTACCTATTATCAGCAAAAAGTCTTACTTACCATGTGCAAAAGTTCTCCTAAAAGGATAGTTGCTCTAACAGATATATGGTCATCACTACTTGTGATCACTTCAACCAGACCCTTCAAAAAAGTTTTAAAATTATTACATTTAATGTATAACACCTTATTTTAATGTTTATAGAAAAAAAAGTAGCAAGCATCCATTTAAACTTCAAGACATTAGTTACCTCTAGAAGTCCATTAGTAATGAAAGCTGAAAGCACTAAAGCCAAATAATTATCCATGAGATCAGGCCTAAGGAGAAAAAGGTATGGAAATGGTTTAGAAAGTACATTTCTTATTGTGTCTGCAAGAAAACAACAAATATTTTTGTCAACAACAACAGAAAACTAAAACAAGAGTTTAGACTGAGTTTGCAAAATGTTCACCTTGACCTGGCTCGATGTGGTAGTATAGTTTTAGCTTCAGCAGCTACAAAGCCATCAGAAAGTCTCCAGCAGTCCTGAAATCTGCTTGGATCTATAACAAGAAAATATGGACAATGGTAATTATATCACTGGATTTCATGGTGTTAATTTAATAGTTGTCAATATGTAAATAATTCCTACTGTTATTTCAGGTTTAAAATTATAGAAAATTTTGTCAGAAGGGATCTCTAACAAGTCATAAAATCCACACTCCTGCACAAAACAAGGCTAACTTCAAAGCTAGGACAAAGATCTCATTTAAGTATCAACCAAAATAATGAAATTTCCAATTCATAAACACATCAAACTTGTTTAACAGAAAATATCATAAACATCTAAAATTTTAAACCATACATCCATATGTTGCAAAGTAGCAAGTTTGCGATAAAGAATGATTTATTTACTTATAAGCACATAACAGGGATTAAGCTTGATGATACAACTGCATGACAAAGACACTTATAACCAGGGTTTGAATAGAATTGCTGGAACATTAAAGGCCGAGACTTGCTTCTTTTGGGCTCATACTTTTGCACTGTGAGACAAAGCAGAAGATACTCTTTGGTTTACAAAGGAGCAATTCTAAAGATAAAAGACTAACTCTGCTAAATATATAGGCATGAAAACACATACACTTGCCCTGGGAAAAGTAAGTCTGCTGAAGTGCAGCAGATAGCTAGCAGATACACAATATATAGCAAAGACCCTTTTTCACAACTTCTGTAGCATGCACCGACACTTCTATATTACTAATGCTTCTAACACTTCAAAGAAGTCTAATTTATAGTAACGCATTTAGTCTTTTGTGTAAATGCTACACTACTGCTCTTGTATGAAACTTACAACTGATATATAGTAAGGATACCAGAAGAAAGTTAGACTTCTAGTAGCTTGATCAACACTGAACAATTGCTAAAGTTTTAAACAGGGCTTCAGAACACCCAATGAATTCAGTGATGAAATGGTTAAGATTGACATACTTTACAAGACAGAAGTAACAGTGAAGGCTTCAAATTTGTAGAAGAGCTTAATAAAAAGAATTTTTATGTGAACCAGTACTAAACTACTTACCTACACTGAGAAGTGCCTCAATAAACTCTTCTGCAACAACAGGGAGAGGAAGGCGAAATATATCATAAAGAACCTCAAGCAGACCATGCTAGCAAAAAACAAACAAACCAGAAGTTTCAGAAATTTTATAGATTTACAAAAATGTTTACTATTATTTTTGAAGTCGTGATTTCTAGAGTGCTAAAATTGGTGTCTTTGTTTCAGGGTTTCTTTTAGGATAACATGCTTATTTTCATAATCTGAATGAATCAAATGCTTTGCTGTTCTGCCAACTGAAGAGTAAAGACCCATCACATCACAAGAGATGCTGGAGCTGAGTAAGGCAGCCCAACCTGCCCGTTGTATAATAACCAGTGCAACTAAGAAAAAGAGATGGGTGACAGCAGTAGGCAAAATTCCTCTGAGAGGTACAGAGGCACCTATTTACCAATCTGATGTGCTCTCTGGAAAGGTATGCTGCTTGCCAGGGACTCATATCAGGGATGTTACTGACAGGCTACGAATCTTTACAATTCACTATTATCCACTGCTGTTGTTCCACATGGGCACCAGTGTTAAACCAGGAGCAGTCTGAGGGGCATCAAGAAGGATTACAGAGCCCTGGGAGCGGCAGTAAGGGACTATGGAGCACAGGTAGATTTTTCATCAGTCCTCCCGGTCAAAGGGAAGGGGCTTGAAAGGACCAATTGAATCTAGCAAATCAACAAATGGTTACAGGACTGGTGCCACAGACAGGAGTTTGGTACTTAGACCATGGACTTAAACCCGGTCTACTGGGGGCTGATGGGGTCCATCTGTAAGAGAAGGGGAAGAGCATCTTCAGTCATAGGCTGGCCAAGCTGGTGAGGAGGGCTTTAAACTAAAGTTGCTGGGGGAGGGGAACCTCAATCCATCCCACTCCTACCAGTTTGATGCCAGTGACAGCAATAGACGCCCAGAGCCTGGAGAGGGATCACAAGGCAGTGGGACATCACCTGAAGAGCAGCACAAAGGAATTCCAGCCACTCCAGCCAGTGAGTCAGCTTCATCATCATCAACTTAAATGTCTCTATTCAAACACACGTAGCATGGGGAATAAACAACAGGAGTTACATGCCCACGCCTGTAGGGCCATGGTCTTATTGGCATCACAAGATGTTGTGGGATGATGCATATGACTGGAGTGTTGGAATGGAAGGATATAGACTCTTTAGGAAGGACAGGCAAAGAGGAGGGGGTGTTGCCTTCTATGTCAACAATCAGCTGGAGTTCACAGACCTCTGCCTGGGGATAAATAAAGAGCTGACTGAGAGCTTATGGGTGAGGATTAAAGGGAGGGCAGGGACAGGGAAAAGTGACATTATAGTGGGGGTCTGCTACAGGCCACACGACCAGGAAGAATGAGAGGATGAGGTCCTTTAGAGGCAGATAGGAGATGCCTAAAGTTCACAAGCCCTGGTCCCATTGGGGGGCTACAATCACCATGATATCTGTTGGGAGGGGCAACATAGCAGGGCATAAGCAATCCAGGAGGTTCTTTGAATGGGTTGATGATAACTTCCTTCTCCAAGTGATAGAGGAGCCAACGAGGAGAGGAGCTATGCTGGACCTTGTTCTCACCAACAAGGAGGGGCTGAGTGAGGAATGTGAAGCTTAAGGGCAGCCTTGGCTGCAGGGACCATGAAATGGTGGAGTTCAAGATCCTTAGAGCAGCAAGGAGGGCATACAGCAAGATCACTACCGTGGAATTCAGGAGAGCTGACTTTGGCCTCTTCAGGGATCTGCTTGGTAGAGCACCATGGGATAGAGCCCTGCAGGGAAGAGGCGCCCAAGAAAGTTCGTTAATATGCAAGGATCACCTCCTCCAAGCTCAGGAGCGATGCCTCCCAACAAAGAGGAAGTCAGGCAAAAACACCAGGAGGCCTGCATGGATGAACAGGACAAACTCAAACACAAAAAGGAAGCCTACAGGGGGTGGAAGTAAGGACAGGTCGCCTGGGAGGAATACAGAGAAAGTGTCCAAGCAGCCATGGATCAGGTTAGGAAAGCTGAAGCCCTGATAGAATTAAATCTGGCCAGGGACATCAAGGGCAACAAGAAAAGCTTCTATAGGTATGTCAGCGATAAAAGGAAGACTAGGGAAAATGTGGGCCCTCTCTGGAAGGAAACGGGGGACCCTGGTTACCCAGGACATGGAGAAGGCTGAGGTACTCAATGACTTTTTTGCCTCAGTCTTCACCTGCAAGTACTCCAACCACACCGCCCAAGTCACAGAAGGCAAAGGCGGGGGACTGGGAGAATGAAGAACCACCCGCTATAGGAGAAGATCAGGTTTGAGACCATCTAAGGAACCTGAAAGTGCACAAGTCCATGGGACCTGATGAGATGCATCCACGGGTCCTGAGGGAACTGGCGGATGAAGTGACTAAGTCACTCTCCATCATATTTGAGAGGTCCTTGCAGTCCGGTGAAGTTCCCAGTGACTAAAAAAGGGGAGACGTAACCCTCATTTTTAAAAAGGGGAATAAGGAAGACCTGGGAAACTACAGGCTGGTCAGTCTCACCTCGGTGCCCAGCAAGATCATGGAGCAGATCCTCCTGGAAACTATGCTAAGGCACATGGAAAATAAGGAGGTGATTGGTGACCGCCAACATGGCTTAACTAAGGGCAAATCATGCTTGACAAATTTGTTGGCCTTCTATGACGGGGTTACAGCACGGACGGATGAGGGAAGAGTGACCGATGTCATCTACCTGGACTTGTGCAAAGCATTTGACACTGTCCCGCACGACATCCTTGTCTCTAAAATGGAGAGACATGGATTTGACAGGTGGACCACTCGGTGGATAAGGAATTGGCTGGATGGTTGCACTCAAAGAGTTGTGGTCAGCAACTTAAAGTCAAAGTGGAGATCGGTGACAAGTGGTGTTCTTCAGGGGTCTGTACTGGGACCAGTGCTGTTCAAAATCTTTGTCAGGGACATGGACAGTGGGATCGAGCGCACCCTAAGCAAGTTTGCCAATGACACCAAGCTGAGTGATGCAGTCGACATGCTGGAGGAAAGGGATGCTGTCGTCCAGAGGGACCTTGACAGGCTAGAGAGGTGGGCATGTGCAAACTTCATGAGGTTCAACAAGGCCAAGTGCAAGGTCCTGCACCTGGGTTGGGGCAACCCCCAGTATCAGTACAGGCTGGGCAGAGAATAATGGATTGACGGCAGCCCTGAGAAGAAGGACTTGGGGGTGCTGGTGGATGAGAACCTCAACATGGGCTCGCAATGTGTGCTTGCAGCCCAGAAAGCCAACCGAATCCTGGGCTGCATCAAAAGAAGTGTGACCAGCAGGTTGAGAGGTTGAGAGGTTGAGAATCACCTCTCTGCTTTGCTCTTGTAATACCCCAACCTGGAGCATTGCATTCAGCTCTAGGGCCCCCAACATAAGAAGAACATGGACCTGTTGGAATGAGTCCAGAGGAGGGCCATGAAGCTGATCAGAGGGCTGGAGCACCTCTCCTATGATGACAAGCTGAGAGAGTTGGGGTTGTTCAGCCTGAAGAAGAGAAGGCTCTGGGGAGACCTTATAGCAGCCTTCCTGTACTTAAAGGGGGCCTACAGGAAAGGTGGGGAGGGACTCTTTATCAGGGAGTGTAGTGATAGGATGAATGGTAATAGTTTTAAACTGAAAGAGGGTAGATTTAGATTAGATATTAGGAAGAAATTCTTTACTGTGAGGGTGGTGATGCACTGGAACAGGTTGCCCAGAGAAGTCATGTATGCCCCATCCCTGGAAGTGTTCAAGGCCAGGTTGGAACTAGATGATCTTTAAGGTCCCTTCCAACCCAAACCATTCTATGATTCTATGATCTGGAGAAGAGAAAGGAAGGGGCTTGTTTACTTTAGAAGCGTGCCTGACTGTCACTATAAATTCTACAGAAGCTCAGGCTACTCGGATTACAGTTTTTTAGAACAGTTAGTGCTGCCACCATCCACTTGATTTAGCAGGTAATTGGGAAGTCACATTTTTATTTATCTCAGATTCAATGCTTTAAACTCATAACTGCAGCTACTGTGATTTTGCTTGGACTTGTGGTCAGAGTAAAAGTTAATTCATGCACTTTTCTCTCCTCCACTCCCTGCTCTCAGACATACAGGGTGTGATTCCACTATCATTTTATGTGCAAGGAACTGAGACAGAAAAAGCAAGCAACTTGCTTAAGGAGTTTTATAATGGGATTATTGACTTAGACGTGGGGGTCAAATAAAGTCAAGGCTAGTTGTCTCATAATTGGAGTCTGCATTTAAACCACTAAACGGATAAAATCATCAAAATTTTAAATGTTCATTAAAACATCCAATATTATTCCTATATCAGTACTAATTATTCACTACCTACCCGTATTTCCATATTTGGTATACAGAGTACCCCAATAAGAGACTGAATCCCAGAATTTCCAGGTTTGCACAAACTGATAATACCTAGGAAACATTAAATACATAATATTCCATCACCAAGCAAAAAAAAAGCATTAGTCACATTGTTAAATTTGATTTCCAGTTTGAGTACAAGCACAGATGATGAAAATTATTAATCATAAACATTTTTCACCTCTATAATGTCATCTCCTTTCTAATAAATGTTTAACAAAGCTTTCTAATGACAAAACTTTGTTTCTTCATTAAAAAATAGAGCTACTTTTACCCTCTTTACTGTGAACAATATTCTCAAATTATCTGCATAACCAACATTTACGTGGATGAAATGGCAGAAAGAAAAGACAAAATTGTCAGTAAAGGATAAACATTAAACCTGAAAGATATAAATCATCTTAGCAGAACCGTGAGCTGTTTCTCCATCAAAAGCTGTATGTTAAACTAATAATTTAGTTACCTTTAATCTCAGGAGAATTCTAAACAGCGAGTTTAAATATACTTGGAATAACATTCTCTGTGCATCGTTTTTAATCATCTTTACCCAAATGACAAGTGCTCATCTCCAGAATTTTCATAGAATAAAACAAGTTTCTCCAAAATACAACTTTAAATGAACAAAAAGCCAGGTTTACACACCTTTACGTCTTACATATTATATATAAACCCAAATCTTCATTCATTAATATTTACTAAAAAATGAAAATTATTACCTACTCGTCTATTTATTTTCACTAATACATATCTAACTTTAATGACATGTGTTTTATATGAACTTGAAGATCAAGTCCTCAAGTTCGAAACTTCCATGTCACAAAAACTTATGACAAGTACACATGGCCACATAGACATTAAGGGCATTTAAATATGTTCCACTGAGGGAAGGGGTTAAAGAAATTTTAGTAGATCTAATTGCTTAATGATTACCTAAATTGTTGTTGATAAATAATGCTTTGTTTTACTAACTGTTGTGAGGTGGGGTTTGTTTTGTTTTGTTTTTTGTTTTTGGGGTTTTTTTTTGAGGTTTTTTTTTTACTAACCATTAACTGAAGCAAGGAGTCTGCAGTTCCTCCTGAAGGACAGTTCCTGATAAGAACTAGCTAAAACCAACTGTATAGTTTGGACAAAGACCAAGGAACAACTGAGAGGAACAACTGAGTCTGCGCAAAGAGATAAGGTAAAAAGTTCAGAGTGAGGGAGACTACCAAGCCTTCATCCCCATGACCCCCACCAAGAGGCACCACGCAAGCATAGTTGGGAGGGACTTATGGAAATGACTTCTTGGAACTAATTTTAATATGAAGTGGGCCTAGGCTATGAATATGTATATGCATATTTGGAAATCTTATGTATATGCAACATTTGATTGTATAAATTGAGGCAAGTTGTTGCCCCAGGCGCACATGGCTTTGGTGGGACTATCCCTGTGACCTACTTTACAATCTGATAGATTGTGGAGTCTGATTCCACAAGTCACCACAGTGCACCTCAGAGGCCTTTCCCCACCCCTACCTCCACCCCAAGAGTATAAAATGGTCTGTGGTGAGTTGACCTCTATTGGGTGCCAGGTGCCCACCAAGCTGCTCTATCACTCCCCATCCTCAACTGGACAAGGGGAGAGAAAAATATAACGGAAGGCTCGTGGGTCAAGATAAGGACAGGGAGATCACTCAGCAATTACCATCATGGGCAAAACAGACTCGACTTGGGGAAATTAGTTTAATTTATTACCATACAAATCAAGAGTAAAATAATGAGAAATAAAAACTAAATCTTAAAACACCTTCCCCCCACCCCTACCCTTCTTCCCAGGCTTAACTACACTCCTGATTTCTCTACCTTCCCCCAAGTAGTGCAAAGGGACAGGGAATGGGGGTTACGGTCAGCTCATCACATATTGTCTCTGCTGCTCCTTCCTCACTCTCTTCCCTTGCTCCAGCGTGAGGTACCTCCCACAAAAGACAGTCCTCTACAAACTTCTCCAACATGAGTCCTTTCCATGGGCTACAGTTCTTAATGAACTGCTCCAGTGTGGGTTTCATACATGGGGTGCAGTTCTTCAGGAACAGACTGCTCCAGCATGGGTCCCCTATGGGGTCACAAGTCCTGCCAGAAAACCTGCTCCAGCATGGGCTTCTCTCTCCATGGGGGTTCACAGGTCCTGCCAGGAGCCTGCTCCAGCGCAGGCTCTCTACAGGGTCACAGCCTCCTTCAGGCACATCCACCTGCTCTGGCGTGGGGTCCTCTATGGGCTGCAGGTGGATATCTGCTCCACCATTAACCTCCATGGGCTGCAGGGGGACAGCCTGCCTCACCATGGTCTTCACCATGGGCTGCAAAGGAATCTCTGCTCTGGTGCCTGGAGCACCTCCTCCCTCTCCTTCTTCACTGACCCTGATGTCTGCATAGCTGTTTCTCTCACATACTCTCACTCCTCTCTTCTGACTGTTGTTGGTGTTGCACAGGTTTTTTTCCCCTTTCTTAAATATGTTACCCCAGAGGTGATACCACTTGGTAAATGGTCATTTCAACTGATTTAGTTTATTTGCAAGACACTGTCTCAACTACAAGAACAAGCACTCTCTGAGGCAATATCTTCATGTTAAATATTGTAATATTGCAGAAAAAGGATTTAGAAAAATGTGAAAATCTAATTTTTCAATTTAGAAATGTCTACCACATAAAAAAATCTAAAACTATGTCCATACTGCAGCTCATCTTCAACTATAGCACTTGGTAAAAGCAGGCGCTAATGAAACTATTCTGTTGATATCTCTTTGCATAGGCAAATAGATTTCTTATTTACAATGGCAGAACCATCTCAAAGAGAAATTCTTATCTTATGATGCTATTTTCAACATCCTCTCACCCATCAAATGTGAAGAAGTACAATCAAGGTACAACTTATATGGCATTCTATACTAAGGAAAAAAAAGGCCAAAAAAACCCCCAACCTGTGTCTTGTTAGTAGTTAGTCAAAGAAAACTATGTATGAGTCCTCCAATTTAACAGCATCAAAACACATCTTAGTACCTGTTGTGAAAACTTATTAAATTGATTACTGCTTATGACAAAGTCTTTGTCTTTAATTAGGGATTGCTTAACATGGACAGGGAGCTCAGGGAGTTCAAGGGCAACTTTAACGAGCAGGTGGTGTTTGTCCTGAGCCCCCCAAACAAGCAAGATATGAGCAGGACCATCCAGACAATAAATACTGTGTGCAGCTGTGTCATGACGGTGACTCCACCACGTTCGGGCATCTGGCCAAGATCCCTGGTGTGTGTGAACCTTATGAACCATGAGATAGTGCATGCCTGCACTTAGCCTAAACTTAAAAGTTTGCATACACTAGGTGTGTAAACTATTTCTGTTTTTCACTGAGTATAAAGGCGGGCAAGCTCCGGGACTGGGCCAGAAGCCTCACCTACAGGTAGACGCACTGTGCAGGAATTTTCTGTTACCGAAAGACTCCTAGCGCTGGCTGCAATGGGGCTTCCCAGCTGAAGTGTGGGCCTGGATGATGTTAAAGGTGGCAATTGGTGATGTATCCTTTTCTTAGTCTCTGTAACACTTTGGAGTAATGATGTGATGCTTTGCTCCTATTGCTCTTTTATCATATTGTGCATAATAACTAGTACTGTTTCCTTTTATCATATTGTGTGCTATTTTCCTTTATTATATTGTAATATAATAAACTGCATTTATTCTTATATTTGATTTGGAATTCATTTTTGCTTGGTATCCAGTCAATCACCAAAATATAAATTGGCGTCACAGACAGGATATGAAGCAAAACTATCTCTATTTAGGAAAAAAAGGTAACTTCAAATGCCACTAGTGCAATGATAATATTCCCAGGTGGGAACAATTGCCTTATTGTACTTTGGCCACCAAGTGGTCTCATTGTGCTGGACTCTGTGAAAGTTGGGATTCATGCTTGAGAGAAGCAGAACCCCTTGATGTGCTAAGATGTATGCAAAAGATACCTGTTGAAAAAGGGAAGGAAGTGGCCACATTAGGGCAACGTGGATGGATTTTATTAACTGCTTATAGGAAACAGCATCAGCAGCGAGAGCAGATTTGTGTAGAGAAAGTGAAGTTAGAGAAACAAATATGTGATTTGCAAAGTAAGGTGGTCCTGTTACATTGCCAGTATTGTTTGTTGACAGCTAAGTTGGATGCTTATCAGACTGTGGCAGAGAAGGCAGCTGTTAGGGCTGCTCAGTATAAGTATCATAAGCAGTGGGGTAGAGTGAATAAGGTGTGCACAGTTATTGCTGAAGCAGGAACACAGTGGGATCCTGACAAGTGAGATGGTGATATATGGGACTCAACTGATTCAGATGCGAGTATAGGGGGAGAATTTGTTTCTGAGACTGTAGAGATAAAACCTGTCATCAGGAGAAAATTAGAACCAGGGCCAGATGGATGGCAAGTGAGACATGATGTAATTGAGGATTATACTCAGCATGAAATTAATAATGTGACTGAGCGATTCCAGCAGAAACCAGGGGAACCTTTGCTCACTTGGATGGTGCAGCTGTATGATTTAGGAGCGTCTGGAACTGCATTGGATGCTGTGGATAGCAAGAAGTTGTAATATTGAGTTCTGATTCTTTTGTGCAAGATACTTTTTGAAAGCATTATCAGGGAGACACTAATTTGTTAACCTTGGCAGCTGCGGGTTGCAACTGCAAATACCCCATGGAGGGGGAATGGCCAGGAGGAGATCGCCCCTGGTACACATTACAAGACTGCATACAGTGTCTTAAAGAGGAAGGGATGAAAACTGCTATCTTTATAGGAGACATTGACACAATGATACAGATTGGGTTAACCGCACCTATTAGGAATACAATCATTAAAACTGCTCCGCCTGCATATATGACAATCTTGTCATGATTACGATTTTAATAAATGAGACAGGGAACCCTATAGCAGAAGTAATTGAGAAGGTACAACAACTGGGAGGTTTAGGAGAATGGGGTCCGGAACAAAATGCAGGGTGTGGTGATAGAAATGAAAATAATAAAGCTGAAAATAGTAGGATTTCATGGAGAGGAATGTTTGCTGCCTTGTTAAAGGATGGGATGACTCGAGATAAAATTGATGGAATTCCTACGAATGAGATATGGAGGTTATATAAACAGTGAGGACTGAACAAACCAAGTAAGAAAGTAAATAGTTATAGCCAGAAAAGTTTGTAGAATCACTAGAGGATACAGCTCAGCCTTCTGCACTGCCTCTTGAACCTTGAAAGGATGCCCCACTCCCCAGCCAGAGGGCCCCCCGCTGGAGAGTCAGACATTCTGGGGGACAGGGAGGATTGGGGGCAGCTTGATGATGGTCTGTATCCCTGGCATGATGTTAAAATCCTCCATCGACAATTAAAAGAGTTAAAGACTAATTGAAAGGAAGGC
The DNA here is from genome assembly GCF_023638135.1 of Falco biarmicus. Lineage (NCBI taxonomy): Eukaryota > Metazoa > Chordata > Aves > Falconiformes > Falconidae > Falco > Falco biarmicus. The sequence continues at coordinate 1,863,963 of NC_079310.1, read as the reverse complement.
CAAGCTCCAATACAAGAGTGGGTTAAGAAAGACCATGTGTCCTCAAACTTTTTAAACAGGGGGCCGGTTCACTGTCCCTCAGACACTGTCGGGGGCCGGACTATAGTTTGGAAAAAAATGAACAAATCCCTATGCACACTGCACATATTTTGTTTGTAGTAGTGCACAAAAAACAGGGAAAAGAATGCAATATTTTAAATTAAGAACAATTGTAATCAACAAAAACCAATAATATTTCAATGTGAACTATGGGCCTGCTTTTGGCTAATGAGATGGTCAGTGTTAGGTTCCATATTTGTCACTGCCAGTCGTAGCAAGTGATGCAAGTGTTCATCAGTTAGTCTGGATCTGACTGGAGATTTCAGATGTTTCATTCGGGAAAAAGTCTGCTCACAGACATAGGTGCTGCCAAAGATGGTTGCAATTTGGAGTGCATGGTTCCTGAGATTATGAGATGTCTCTGAGGGGAGAGACGCATAGAAATTAGTAAGGCTGCTTGATTTGAATGCATCTTTCAGCGAGTCACAAGTCTGTAGCTCGGCCAATTCCATTTGGTAAATCGGATCAACAGTTTCAATGTCAACAGAAAATGGGTTCCGGAAAAGCTGCATGTCCTGTTCATGGAGACGAAGCTCTTTAAATCTAATTTGAAACTCCTTTTGCAACATTTCTAGTACATCCATACACGTTTTGTTTGGGAATGCGACTGCTGGTTTTTCTGCAGACAGGTTTTGAGTTGTGGGGAGATGGCAGAAGTTTTCCTCCTTTACTTGGTTAATGAGCAGGTCTAATTTGACTTGAAATGCTTTCACATGTGAATACACATCACAGATGAGCTTCCCCTTTCCTTGAAGCTGGACACTGAAATTGTTGAGTAGCTCTGTTACATCTGTCAGAAACGCAAGGTGCCATTTCCGTTCTGCATCTTTGAGCTCTGGTACTTCTTTGTTTTTAGAAAGCACAAAATCATAAACCTGTGGAAGTAAGTCATAAAATCGTTTCAAAACTGTCCCTCGACTCAGCCAGCGGACTTCTGTGTGGTACAGAATATCTTCATAGGCAACATTTAGCTCAGACAGAAATTCCTGACACTGTCTGTGGTTTAGTGCGTGAGCTCTAATGCAGTTAACACAAGAAAGCACAATTTTCATGACAGAGTCCAGCTTCAGTGATTTACAACACAGGGCTTGTTGGTGGATGATGCGGTGTATGGCTATTGGATGTGAATGGCTGCGTTTGTCCATCTCTTTGTTAATGTGTGCAACCACTCCTTTCATGGACCCCACCACGCTAGGAGCACCACCAGGTGTCACACTGAATAGTTTACCCCAGTCCAGCTCCAAATCGTTCATAGTTTGGCAAACTTTCTCATGGATATCCTCTCCTGTAGTTGTTCCTTTGGTGCTTTTCAGTGCAGCAAGCTCCTCTGTGACTTTGAAACGATCATTTGTCCCACGAATGAAAATTAGAAGTTGTGCAGAATCACGAACATCATTGCTTTTGGCGAGTGCCAATGAGAAACAGCAAAGTTTTTTTGAGGAGTTTTGCAACTGCAGATTCAAATTTTCCCCCATTTCTTCAGTCCTTCGTGTAATTGCAGGTCCTGAAAGCCTCACTGTACTAAATAAATCCGCCTTCTCTGGACACATCTCTTTGGCCACAGAAAGAAGGCATTCTTTAACAAATTCTCCCTCTGTGAATGCTCTGCCAGTGCGCGCTACGAGCTTGGCAACTTGATAGCTTGCTCGAAGTGATGACATATTGAGCTGCTTTTGCTTCACAAACGTATTTTGCTGAGTTGTCAATCCATGTTTCAGTCTTAATATTTTATCTTTTCTCACTTGTCCGACCAAAGAATCATATTTACCTTTATGTTGAGTTTCGTAGTGTCGACGCAAATTGTATTCCTTTGACACAGACACTGAATTCTGGCATATCAGACAAACAGCTCGCTCTTTGTACTCCGTGACAAAATAATCAGAAGTCCACTTTTCTTGGAACACCCCGCACTCGGAGTCAATTGTTCTTTTTTTTGACACGATGGTGCGCGCGCTTCCTACTGGTGCTGGCTTGCTTGTCCTGCCTGGGAGCTGGAGGGAGGGAGGGAGAGACGGGGGAGCCGCCCCCCTCGCTGATGCCGCCGCCCCCCTCCTCAGCCTGGCCGCGCAGTCCGGACAGGGTGGCCAGAAGGGACTGAAGGGACTTTGCCGCGCCGGGGCTCTGGCGATTCGCCCGAGTTGGCTGGACCTCGCAGTGCAGAGGCTGCCGACAGCTTGCCCAGCAGAGGAGATGGGGTGTGTGTGTGTGTCTGTAAATACCAGGGGCCGGATTGAGGACCCTGGGGGGCTGTATCTGGCCCGTGGGCCGTATTTTGATGACCCATGAGAAAGACGGTCGCCCACATGTGGAGCTGCAAATTTATTGGAAAAATTGATTCCCCTCCAACAGGTTAGGGCCCTTTTAGATACTGAAACGGAGGCCTCTCTAATTTATGGAAATCCAAAGCGATTTAAAGGTCAAAAAGTTGTTATTACTGGATTAGGAGGGAAACAAATTGAATCTGTTCAAACTAAAATTGAAATGAAAATAGGAAATTTGCCAAAAAGAACCTATTTATTTATGATTGTCCTAATCCCTGAATATATTATTGCAATTGATATTTTAAAAGGGTTAACTTTACATTTACAAGACAATATCAATTTGGAGTAAAGCCATATATTATGGCTAAACCTGTACTTGTGGGGAAAGTAAGAATGCCCCCTATACAAATTCCTTCTGCAGCGAAAATTGTTACAATGAAACAATATAGAATTCCAGGGGGACATGAGGAAATTTCACAAACAATAAAGAATTTGTTAGAGACAGGAGTTTTAAAACCCACCACCACCACCTGGAATAGTCCAGTGTGGCCAGTAAAAAAAAGTGATGGGATCTGGCAAATGACTGTTGATTACAGAGGGATGAAGAAATATACTCCACTGTTAATGGCCAGAGTGCCAGATATCATTACTTTGATTGAAAAAGTGCAATAACATCCAGGAACCTGGTATGCAGTAATTGATTTGGCTAATGCTTTCTTTACAATACCCATTGCTGAGGAGCACTGGGATCAGTTTGCCTTTACTTGGCAAGGCAGACAGTATACTTTTACCCATCTGCCTTAAGGGTGAATACATATCCCCACTATTTGTCATTAAACAATGGGCTGAGCATTTGGATTTATTCACTTTACCAGCCACCACACAGATAGTACACTATATCAATGACATTATGATTCAGGAGGAAACTGAGCAAGAGGTGCAAAATCCATTAGAATTGGTAATCTAGCATATGAAAAACAAAGGATGGGAGATTAATCCAAGCAAAATCCAGGGACTGGCTCAGACAGTGAAGTTTTTAGGGATGCAGTGGCATTGTGGGCACAGAGAAATACTGCCAAAAGCCAGGCAGAAAATTTTGGATTTTGCAACACCACAAAATGAAACTGATGCACAAAGATTTATTGGATTATTTGGATTCTGGAAACATCATATTCCACATTTAGGGCAAATTCTGGCTCCTTTGTATAAAGTAACCCAGAAGAAATATGAATTCAAATGGGAATATGTCCCCGCTAACAGATATTATCTTTGAGAATGATATCATATCTTTTAGCCTTGTCTTTTACAGAACTACCTGTTTTGGATCCTGAATCTTGTCCTGTATCTTATGGTCCATTTGGACGGTGCCATTACCCCAAGAAACTATCTGAGAAAGATTAATACAACGACTGCAAGCTGGTGGTAGAGAAATAGCACCCACTTACGAACACAAGGCAACTATACCTGCGATGCGAATAAGCCTTGTCAGATAGTTAACCTGATGTTTTCACCAGGAGTGACCTTGTGGAGAGCCCTTGGAAGGAATGGACATCTCTTTGTGCAATATCAAATGGATCAAGACACAGTGACCTTATCAAATGATAGTACTGATGCTATCAAATGCTATAATATTTCTATTCCTTGCGTATGTACTATAGAAATAGCTTGTAATTGTTGTGTTAATGATACTACTAATATGTATAATTTTAGCAGTAGTGGTACCATAACTTTAGCTATGCTCAATATGCTATTTTGTATTAATGCTACTGTGATACAAAATAGATCAATCTGGGTTGATTATATAACTGTTTTTTGGAATCACCCTGTTACTAATACTAACTAATTAAATAGAATACTGGCCACCTGTGTTTCAGTTGCACAACAGTATCAGAAGAACGTTATTCATTTTAATATCTCATTTCCACATTTACCATTATGTCAGAGGAAAAGAGCTTGGTGGGACACTTGGGTAGCACAGGTGCTGGTATAGGATTTGTAAACAGTACAGGTACAGAATCATTACAAAATAAGTTAAAGATGGGAGAAAAGGATATATCCCAACTGATCAACTTACAAGCTCAATGGATGCCTACTGCGTTCTAACCTCAAAAGCTCACATTAAAATATGATACTGAATTCTTACAATTGTTTAAGTTGTCACAAGTCAATCAGCAGAACAGTACCATTGTAGGAAGGCATCAACAGAAATTATACAGATCAAGAGACAGATTCTGTGCTTAAATAAATCACTTTTTTACACTAGAAAGTAAAATTCCCCTTCCAATCATCCAACTTAGAAAAAACAAAAAAAACCTTACCTGCCCATGATCGAAATGCTGCCACTATTCCCATTTTACTAGCTAGGAACCGTGCTTCTCTGTCCTCTCTGTCATTAAAATAACAAATGTCACAATACACAGTTAATTACTGTAAAACAAACAGTGTTACTAACATAGCAAGTAAAAAGTAGTAAACTGAAATTTTAGATGGGGGACAAAATTCAGAGTAAGAAAAATCTGTTACTACATATATATGTATGCAATGTGTACACACACACACAGAGGTTAGAATTTTTAAAGTATTGTTAGTTTTCTTTTTTTAGTGGAGGTTCCACAGTAGGAGGTTCACATCAAAAGTGATCTATATTTGGTTGGATGATTCACTCTGAAGCCTTCACTGACAGTAAGACTACAGCAAGGTCTTAGAAACTCTCAAGGACAAAGGCTGCAGGACCTCTCCGGACAGCCTGTTCCAATGCTTGACTGGCCTCACATAATATATTTATTCCCCCCCCCCCCCCCCCCCCCCGATATCAAGTTAGAACCTCTTGTTTCCATTTCTGAGCCTGATCATACAACCATCAAACATAAAACTAGCTCAAATGCAAACTCCTCGTTGTTGATGTTTAAAGCTAGATAAAAAAGAAACCCATACCTGAAGTAAATTGTGATGATTTTTTAAAGTAAAAGAAATATAATGAGGGGAAGGGAAGAAGGGTAAAACTAATTTTCCCTTTTAAATCTGAAACACTTAACAATATTTTAGTAAGTTGCATTCTAACCTACTATCATATTCAACTTCAAATAGTTTAATATTATCTAATTGCCTTTATCTTGTCACTTTGGAAAGAAAAATAGTTTAATTCCAATACCATGAACACAACTAGCAGCATAAGTAGCAGCACTAACACTTACTTGAGTTGTCCTTCTGCTGTGTCTGGATTATGCCTGTAGTGAAAATCTGTGTAAGGAGCTAAAATTCGCTAAACAAAAGAAAGACATGCATTACTTTCACATGAGAATAGTTAACAAATCCCAGTCCAATCCATCATGTTATTCCTACTTTATAAATAATTAAGCTCTTAGCCCAAAATGTTGCATTTAAACATTTTGCACTAATACAGAGGGTGAAATCTGAAGTGAAAATGTTTAAAAATTTTCATTAGTAATACAATATTTAACTTCTGTCACTACACAAGTAAAACTGAACTCACCTCTAACTCTAGATCTGCTCGCACATACTGTCGGGTCTTTGGATGATTAATGAGGTGCAAAACTGTAGTTATCAAAGCCTCATTTATTCGGCTTATCTGACAATCAATCACATTTTTCAAGATGGTACTTAAACCACCCCGAAGAGCCACCACCTCGGGATTCTGAAGTGCTAAATAAAGAAAAAGACATCACTCCGGCTAACGATATGAAAGAAAACATTTCATGACTTCCAAAGCAACAAACTTCTCCGATTAGCACATATATCTTTTCCTTCCTAAACACTGCTGAGGCATACAATAAAGCTTTGAATGACTGATATTAGCAATAAATTGAGATTTTTTGATTAATTCATAATCAACAAAAATACTGGTCAGTCAGTCGCCACTGTGCAGCAATTTCCCAGCTTATTTCCAACCAAGTTTCCATACATTAGCGTCTGAATTTCCCTGCAAAAAGGTGTTGTGTTTCACTGGACTGACATGGATAAAATGTTTATATAAGAATATAAATGAGTAACAGATTGTTTAGTTCTTTAAAAGAGAAGTTTGTATCTTGAAAATGTTGCTGAAGTTATTTCTCATTGATTGATATAAAACTGAAAAAAATCTTTAAAAATAAGCACCCACACACAAGTATAGGGAGTTAATATAAATCACTGTCCAGATAGCCTTTACGTGGACACAAATACTGACTTCCAGAAGACAGCTAATCACAATACCCACTGTAAAAAGTTTTAAAGGAAAATATTTTTTAGTTTTCTGAACACTTGTACATTTGTCAATACCACGTGTATGGAACTTTACCTACTTCCAATCCACTAGTTTTAGAAACATCAACTGCACAGGGAAACATTTTTAAAGTAATGCAAAAATTGGCAAGTCTTAAAGTACCTGAAATCTTCAGGTACTTCACTTAAGAGATTTTGATTTTAAGTTAAAGTGATTTTGTTTTATATCAAAGTAATGACTAAAATATATTAAATGGACTTTAAGAACATTTAACATCTGATTCATTAGTTATTAAACAAATACCCTTAATTATTTGAATACAATCTATGTAATAGGAATCCACAGAAAAGAATCTTAGAAGACTGTTGACAACCACATCAAAATTTTTCTTAATTAGCTTTCAGTTATCTTACCTAGTTCACAGATAATGGCTATACACGCTCGAACCATTCTGTCTCTTTCTTGAAGACCATCATTTCCAACTGCTATTAAAGAATTAGTAATAGAACTGGGGAACAATGAAGCATTCACAGTGATCATCTGCCAAAAGTGAAAGAAAAAGCCCTCTTGTTTCTTAATAATATTTCTTTAAATATACTCACAGATTCACTAGCATTTTGTTTCCTAGATACTACCAGACCACTCCATATATTACTTGGTTGTATCCTGCAAATCCAAAAAACACTTTCTTTTGTTCTTGAAATTCTTCATTCATCAATTTACCATTCTCTTCCTGCTTCTTTTTTTTTTATTTTATATTATTTTATTATAAGAAAGAGTAAAAAAACCCTGACTGTTGCAGAGAGGACTACTGCTACCTTCAGATTTTTTCCAAGAATTTCTTTATTGCAAGAGAACACTATCCAATAAAACAGCAGATTACAAACTCTTCTAGAAGATTCATTCATGCTGCACCAGATATCTATCTTCAATACCTATTCAATTTTTTTAATTAGCCAAGACTAAACTCTCTTGTTTTGTAGAGAGATCCTTAGGCTGCTGCAGACTACAAAAAAGGACAGTCAACAAAAGAAGCTGCTATAGTATTTAGAAGGCAACTGTCAGCAACACCCCTATATCCTCTTGTAAAGTACCTGATCTTCCTAAAACTGCTGTGTAATAAAACTTCATCATAAGTTATATAGCTATATACGTCACAAAAAAACTCACACACTTTAAACACAATAAACTTTAAAAGTTTTTAGATGTTCAGTGGATACTGAGCATTTTTTAACATCTCAATTTTATTTATTAGTAGAAAAAAATGTGACATGGTTGAGTGGGTTATAACAAATTATGCTGTTCCCTTTTTAAGCAGTCAGACAAAAAAAACTATTTCCCCTTATTAATACATCTGTTTAACTATAGTGATGTTCATGTTCCATAGTATACAGGATATGTATATTGAATTTTAGCAAACTATGAAAAAATGTGAATAGAGAGCTACTCAGCCTTTGTAGTCAAAGTCTCATTTGGAGGGTGAAGTGGGGTTTTTTTGGCTTTAATGTGTGCACAGGGTTTTTCTCTTTTAATCTGGTATAAATCCTGCTTGTCCTAAACTAGCTTCCGAGGATTTCCATGACACAGGAGCTCTTCAGTAGTATAAAGGAGCACTGGCTGTTAAAATCTGTTCTATTCTGTCTCAAATTTATTGTAAATAGGTTTTAGTTTTTAACTGAAGAATGAATAACCAAGGTTTAATTTAATATCCCTTTTGTTTCCAACAAAAGCAGACTTATATCCATTATTTTTCCAAAACAGCTTTGTCCTATATTCATTTTACAGCTCCCTTAGATGTCTTACAGTTATTTGTTCAGAGGATTACTTCCTCCCATCTTTGCAGAGAATATTAAAATGAAGAGATCAACAATTATGACAAATTTATTTGAATGCTTTAACAAGTTTATTTTTAAGATGTGTTTTTGAGAAACTTGTCATACATAATGTTGTCACCCATAAAACAGGAAGCTTTAAGATAGGACTCTAAATAAAACCCAAACTCTTCCCCACCCACGTAGGTTTTCACTTTTACAGTGGCATGAAATAACAAGAATTAGCAGTAGAATGGGTGTACCAATCCACTCTACAGAATTCTAACCTTTTTTTCTACTGATATTAACATGTACTTAAGCGTGAGGACACAAGCAGCCTCCTAAAACTGTTTTGTTTCATTGTTTTCTTTGGTTTTAAGACATGAAAAGGAAAGATTTCTTCCTTGTAATATTAAATTCCAAGTATTTTAGTAGAATAAATACAAATAATAAATACAGTCCATCTGCCTTCGTTCTGCTCTACATATCAAAATGCAATTCTAAAGACCAAGGACAGGTAATGCAAGGCTACTTACAAGCAGCTATGATGAAATAAGTAACAAGGACTGTGAATTTGGTCTTTAAAGATTCCTTTAAAAAAAAAAAAAAAGAGGAAGAAAGAAGGTGGTTCATATTATACCTCATCCTGACTTCTGCTTTGAAGATAAAATTTTCTTCCTATTAAATTACTGAAGAATGGACAGAATGAATTCTATTAGATGAAGAAACACTTTTTGAAGCATTGCTAAAGATGACACTGCTAAATTACAAAGCTCTTACTATGAAATGTAGAGGTGATAGTACTAAACACTGCCCCACAGAGTATAGTCAAAAGAGAATATGAGCACTCAAAGTCCTAAAAAAATAATAATCAGAAACCAAGTTTAAAAACTTTAAAGTTGTTTTTCTTTTCTACACTACTTTAACCTGTATCATTTTTTAAACAAGTTTATTAAGTGCCTTTTATAAATTCACAAAACAGGGTTAATATTTTACATTTTGTTCTTTGACTCTATGAAAACAAAGAGAAGTGAGAGAATGTTTTAAAATTTTATATCCATGCTATTCATTTTAGTTATCAAAGATGAAGTTAAAAACTGCATCCATACTTTGGAACAGAAAACAACAGTTCTGAGATGCTAGTGAAACCCAGTTTAGCTCTTCCACAGCTTATGGTAAATTATCTCCTGCACAAATTAATTAAATCTGATTGTTATATTTGCCATTCATCTCCTCTCTTAAGATCTTCATATAATCTTTTAGGAATCCTGGTATCAAACTACTGAATCTGAAATCTTGCAAGAGATGAGGAAAGATGGGAAAAGGACAAGAGCTGGATAATAAAAAGACATTGTGAAAATACAAAATGTGCCATTCAGGACATGTGCCACAATATCCTTTGTGAAAGAGAGAGTTTCTCAAATATTGACTGCTCTGTGTCAATGCATGCTTAACTGCTGCAGCCCAGACAGGAATGAAAAAGGTGTTAACTTTATTTATAGGCAGGTTGGGTAGCTTTTTGTTTGTCTGACATGATCTTTTAAGAAACAAGGATGTTCTAGGTAGCAAAAGATGTTATGAAACATCATTCATCAACACAGTTCTCGGCATCAGAGAATCATCACCATCCTTGTAAAGCATGTACATTCCATGCGTGTACATCCCATGCACAGCATCTTTGTACAATGACAGAGAAAAAAAAGAAAAAAGCACATGTGATCAGCCATATTTTTTTAACATTTATCTTTCAGGTTCATTTTTTTAAGTCAAACTAATGGATTTATTTCTCTTGCTTCCTCTTGTTTCTTTCAAGCAAGACAGAAGTCTGCTCAACTAGGAAATACTCAAGAAAGCCCAGGAATATGAGGACACATTTCTGACCCATATAAAAACAATTCCTTATAATTGTGTTTCTATTCCATCTTCTGATTTAAGTTATTCTGCCCCTACACTGAAGCTCTTTTTTAAACCAGATTAGCAAAGAACTTTTTAAAATGGTGACTTCCTCAAGGATCCATTCCTTTATGGTTGTGGTTTTTGTTTGGGTGGCGTGGATGTTTAAGCTTTAAAACTTTTTGGCACAATTGTTAATCAAGCGTATTGTCTCTTCTGTAAGAAACCAAGTGAGCTCATTTTAAGAAAAGAAATTGCATATCAAGCTTTCATATTTTCAACCTAAATATATCTATCAAAAAATACATATACACATAAAACAGATTAAATACACACAGCGCTGCTGGGGAACAATTCTTCCAACTACTTCAAACCTTACTTGAGTCTTTGGTAGTTTTTCCTAAGATGCTCAGTAGAAGTAAAAAAATGTAAGCAAGATAAAAAAATAGAAAAGTCCAGTGCAAAGGTACAGTACTATACTGCCTGAAAAAAAAAAGCTTCAGTAGCTGCATATGCCAATTTCTCTAGGATTAACTTGAAAATGCAACTACCACAGCTTCAAACATCTCACATCCATGGGTACACAGGACAGTAACCACCACAGACTAAATAAGCCTTATCATGTATTTGAGAAAAGAACTACAGATAGCTTCAACCTCTGTGGATAAAGCAATAAAGCTAGAAGCATTCCTTCAATTGATTATTCCAGCAATAGCAATTAGCCTCATTTCTGAAATGGCAGAAAATGTCCCATCCTTGATTTACAGATGCTTAAACACACTATACAATAAAGTTAAATCATTAGATGAAACATAATAATATGGTTCTTACACCCTTGCATTCATAATTTGAATTTTTTTTCCAAATCTAATCCAGTTTGATCTCTATCAAAGAAAAATTAGGAGGATTTTTCTAGCCCACTCAAGATTCTCAGTGGTAAGAGGTTAAAATATAAACAAGTCTCAGTATTACCCTTCCTTCTCCCTTTTGAATTATCAGCGGTAATTTCTTCTCACATGATAAAGTGAGGTAAGGTATTAAAGACTGTGTGAAAAATAAAAATGCTGATGGAGAAAACTTGAAATCAGCACAGCTGACTGGCATAGCTGATAAGACCATATATAGTTAGATTTTACCTTTCTGACTAATCGAAGTGCTTGTGTTCTTTCTACTTCATTACTCTGCTGTATGTCAATACACCTAAAATACATTTAAAAACATGTTTTGTTTATAACAGTTAAGGTGAAAGTTAGTGTTGTTAACATCTTGCATTAATATTTATACAACTGAATAAACAGGAGAATATTATGACTGATTGTTTAAAAATTCTGCCTTTCAGCAAGCATACTCATCATGACTGGTCAATTAGTTACATTTTATATTTTTTCCAGTCATCTTCATTATAATTGAATCACTAGAATGTTCTCAAATATACAGTGATAAGGTGTAACAGCTTCAATAAATATTTTCTGAGCTAGCTGCATTTGTCATTTCAAAAGAAACTAAAAGTATTTGTAACATTTCACATTGTTTTGTGTGTTCTCAGATCAGAAAAGTCCTTTTGCTCCAACAAAATTAAACAGCATGCTAAAATTGACTATATGTGTATATTTATAAAAATACATATATATCAGTATATTAAATCTAACAAGATTTTAACAAAAGAAATGCTAGAAACTATAATATTTAGATCTACTCATGATATTGATCTTACTGTCTCGTTATTAGTTTGTCCTTTAGTATTCTTCTGTTGCGTCATGGATTATACTTAAATTACAAATTCTTGGGCATGAACTACTTTTTTCCCCTGACTTTGTACTAGAGGCTCTGAAGTACTGTGATAATACAAAGAATCAGAACAACTCCCATAAAACAAACTTAAGACATGAAAATTACTTAAGTTTCAACCTTCTAATAACACCACAGATTAATTTATGATTAGTGACATTTACAATTCAAAAACACCTATAATTTGTCTAATTTTTTAATTACTCATAGTATATCATATATTAGGTCATCTTTTTATTTGGATTAGCTAGTGTTATGTATTATCCCTCTATTTTTAATAAGGGACATTATTAAATTAAAGAAAAAATACTTTTATAAAGCTACATATCAAGAATGTAAGAAGATATGAAAATACCTTTTGTCACCTCTCTCAACCATGAAAAAACAAGTGATTTACAACAAGAAAGGAAGGGAAAATTACCTGGCTATCAAGTAATCCACTTTCAGCTTTAGCACCTTCTGGAGAATACTGGAGTCTCGAATGAGATAGCGGAGGGCTCGTAATCCTGCTGCTCGCACCTCTTTTGCTTCATTTAGTAAAGCTAACCGCAGACTACAATGAAAAAAACAAGGGGAACAAACAATTATTTAGCAGCATATAGACTTCACCAACTGACATGCAGCTAACACCTACCCATTTAAAATAAAGTTTGATTTCTAAAGAGAAATACTGCATTAATTTTGTCTTTGAGATATTCACCTGTACAGCTGAGAAGGCAAAACTTCACCCTGCCAGCAGATATAGACAATATATTAATCTGAAAAAGCTACAAACCAATTTAAAATTTTTTTTACAGAACAGTTTGTACATCCCTGAAATTATATATTACTAAGACTTCTATATGAGTTGTTATTTGAAAAAACAGCTGAGCACAATATTAGTCCTGAAAAGATATTCTGAATTAGTTGCAATTTTCAAGAAAATTAACAGGTGGAAAGCGTTTCCTCCTCTGCTAGACTGCCAATCCATAACCATGAGTCCTCAACACAATGTCTTCATACCTAAAAGACAAATTTGCACCTTAATTATATGCACCAGTCACTAAAGATGTTATAGCACCAATATGTTTACATGAAATATGAAAGCCATAACGTAAGCAGCCCCACACATCACAGATTTCTAGAGATTTAATTTCAAAATATAACCAAAATGTATTTATCTTTAAATAGATTTTGAAACCATTTTGCTTGCACCAAGGTGAACTATCCTAAACATAAGTATCATCATAATGTATTTTCCTAAATTTACAAGCTAAGTAAAAAGAATGGAGATTTTGAAAACCTCCAGAGATGGAGTTTTGAAGGCTCTAAAAAAAATTTGCCCCTCTTGCCTGACGACAGAGAAAGAAAAAAACCAAAACCAACAAAAAAAGCAACCATCCCCCACACCAACAAAACCAAGAAAAAAACCACAAAACATCAAAAGAACACCAACTCTCAGCCACATATTTTAGTAGGATTGTTTTAGTGGACATCTAAAAAACTAAGTACTTCAGTCAGTGAGACTGAATTTCAACATATACAAATTGAAATTTTATTTCATCTTTTCTTATTCTAGGATAGTCAAGAATGGTAAACAGCTATTCCAAGGACAAAATCTTCTGATTCTTTCTGCAGACAAGTCACCCTGTGTAAAAGTCACTCTGCCATAAACACGTAATAAAGGGACTAACTGTGGGGTCTATAACAGAACTGCTGGGGTCCTGAGTACTAGAGGCCTACACCAGGGGTCCCCAAACTACGGCCCGCGAGCCGGATACGGCCCCCCAGGGTCCTCAATCCGGCCCCTGGTATTTACAGACACACACACACACCCATCTCCTCTGCCGGGCAAGCTCAGTCGGCAGCCTCTGCACTGCGAGGTCCAGCCAACTCGGGCGAATCGCCAGAGCCCCGGCGCGGCAAAGTCCCTTCAGTCCCTTCTGGCCACCCTGTCCGGACTGCGCGGCCGGGCTGAGGAGGGGGGCGGCGGCATCAGCGAGGGGGGCGGCTCCCCCGTCTCTCCCTCCCTCCCTCCAGCTCCCAGGCAGGACAAGCAAGCCAGCACCAGTAGGAAGCGCGCGCACCATCGTGTCAAAAAAAAGAACAATTGACTCCGAGTGCGGGGTGTTCCAAGAAAAGTGGACTTCTGATTATTTTGTCACGGAGTACAAAGAGCGAGCTGTTTGTCTGATATGCCAGAATTCAGTGTCTGTGTCAAAGGAATACAATTTGCGTCGACACTACGAAACTCAACATAAAGGTAAATATGATTCTTTGGTCGGACAAGTGAGAAAAGATAAAATATTAAGACTGAAACATGGATTGACAACTCAGCAAAATACGTTTGTGAAGCAAAAGCAGCTCAATATGTCATCACTTCGAGCAAGCTATCAAGTTGCCAAGCTCGTAGCGCGCACTGGCAGAGCATTCACAGAGGGAGAATTTGTTAAAGAATGCCTTCTTTCTGTGGCCAAAGAGATGTGTCCAGAGAAGGCGGATTTATTTAGTACAGTGAGGCTTTCAGGACCTGCAATTACACGAAGGACTGAAGAAATGGGGGAAAATTTGAATCTGCAGTTGCAAAACTCCTCAAAAAAACTTTGCTGTTTCTCATTGGCACTCGCCAAAAGCAATGATGTTCGTGATTCTGCACAACTTCTAATTTTCATTCGTGGGACAAATGATCGTTTCAAAGTCACAGAGGAGCTTGCTGCACTGAAAAGCACCAAAGGAACAACTACAGGAGAGGATATCCATGAGAAAGTTTGCCAAACTATGAACGATTTGGAGCTGGACTGGGGTAAACTATTCAGTGTGACACCTGGTGGTGCTCCTAGCGTGGTGGGGTCCATGAAAGGAGTGGTTGCACACATTAACAAAGAGATGGACAAACGCAGCCATTCACATCCAATAGCCATACACCGCATCATCCACCAACAAGCCCTGTGTTGTAAATCACTGAAGCTGGACTCTGTCATGAAAATTGTGCTTTCTTGTGTTAACTGCATTAGAGCTCACGCACTAAACCACAGACAGTGTCAGGAATTTCTGTCTGAGCTAAATGTTGCCTATGAAGATATTCTGTACCACACAGAAGTCCGCTGGCTGAGTCGAGGGACAGTTTTGAAACGATTTTATGACTTACTTCCACAGGTTTATGATTTTGTGCTTTCTAAAAACAAAGAAGTACCAGAGCTCAAAGATGCAGAACGGAAATGGCACCTTGCGTTTCTGACAGATGTAACAGAGCTACTCAACAATTTCAGTGTCCAGCTTCAAGGAAAGGGGAAGCTCATCTGTGATGTGTATTCACATGTGAAAGCATTTCAAGTCAAATTAGACCTGCTCATTAACCAAGTAAAGGAGGAAAACTTCTGCCATCTCCCCACAACTCAAAACCTGTCTGCAGAAAAACCAGCAGTCGCATTCCCAAACAAAACGTGTATGGATGTACTAGAAATGTTGCAAAAGGAGTTTCAAATTAGATTTAAAGAGCTTCGTCTCCATGAACAGGACATGCAGCTTTTCCGGAACCCATTTTCTGTTGACATTGAAACTGTTGATCCGATTTACCAAATGGAATTGGCCGAGCTACAGACTTGTGACTCGCTGAAAGATGCATTCAAATCAAGCAGCCTTACTAATTTCTATGCGTCTCTCCCCTCAGAGACATCTCATAATCTCAGGAACCATGCACTCCAAATTGCAACCATCTTTGGCAGCACCTATGTCTGTGAGCAGACTTTTTCCCGAATGAAACATCTGAAATCTCCAGTCAGATCCAGACTAACTGATGAACACTTGCATCACTTGCTACGACTGGCAGTGACAAATATGGAACCTAACACTGACCATCTCATTAGCCAAAAGCAGGCCCATAGTTCACATTGAAATATTATTGGTTTTTGTTGATTACAATTGTTCTTAATTTAAAATATTGCATTCTTTTCCCTGTTTTTTGTGCACTACTACAAACAAAATATGTGCAGTGTGCATAGGGATTTGTTCATTTTTTTCCAAACTATAGTCCGGCCCCCGACAGTGTCTGAGGGACAGTGAACCGGCCCCCTGTTTAAAAAGTTTGAGGACACATGGTCTTTCTTAACCCACTCTTGTATTGGAGCTTGGCCTTCCTTTCAATTAGTCTTTAACTCTTTTAATTGTCGATGGAGGATTTTAACATCATGCCAGGGATACAGACCATCATCAAGCTGCCCCCAATCCTCCCTGTCCCCCAGAATGTCTGACTCTCCAGCGGGGGGCCCTCTGGCTGGGGAGTGGGGCATCCTTTCGAGGTTCAAGAGGCAGTGCAGAAGGCTGTTTAAAAAGTTTGAGGACCCCTTAAGTAGAGGATCAGGTTTAATTTCTTATGTTTTACAGGGCATGGGTCAATATCGACGGTAGCCTTACGTCCTGAGGCACTTCAACGACACCAACATCGACTGAACCTGGTCTTGACTCCATGTGAAGGCAGCCGCTCAGCTCAGAACAGATCAAGAAAAACGACACAGCTTGCAGAGAGCGTGGTCTGAACTTGGGTTTTAATACATTGCGCATGGTGTGACAAGAAGACTTGGAAAGTCACACGTGCATGTGATCGGGATAGTGTGTTTAAATGTCACTCATGTAATGATCGGGTTGTGTTTTGTTCTGAAGCGAGCGGGTTGTCTGACTTTGTAGCTGTGTTAGCATACTGGTAATCTGCTGTTAATATAGAAAGACAAGTGTCAATACTTAGAGAATAACAATAGTTTTCTTGAGGTTTTAAGCTTAATTAAGGACCTTAGGTGAAGGGTTTTTAGCAGAAATTACTTTCAGGCTTTTACGATGCTTAGCTTTGCAGTGTATTAATCAGAATAATAAGATAGTTGACAGGATTTGTAGAATTAGAATAAACATTCCTCGAAGCTTGCAGGTGCATTGGAGCAGTTGGAAAAAGGAGGTAAAATGATGGCAACACCTCAAATGTGGATCATGGTTATGTTAATTTGTTTTCTGCCAGGTAGCGAGGGAATTTCTGACATTTTACCCAGAACGAATATTTGGGTAACATGGGCAAATACAGCTGGGGTAACAGATTTTTATCTGAGCTTGCAACAAGCAGATAACCCTTTTCGAACCTGTTTGATAGGTATCCCTTTGCAGGAGAATGAAACAGACTTTGATGGGTATTGGAATCCACAGAGCGTAAGCCTGGCTAACAGAGAAAGCGGTTCTTGTTTAAGCCCAAATGGCAGATATGTTTGGCCCTCTATGTGTTGCGCAGCTTGCCAGAAAACGGTCATTGAGAATTTAAATCAATTATATCAGTTACCTTTACAGGAGTTAAGACTTATTGGCTAGTGTTGTGCCTGTCAAATATGTTAATGTTACTGCAACCACAATGCCAGGTTGTAAAAGCATGTCATCACAGCTCCAACCAGTGAATGGTACAGGAGTTATCTGGTTTGATAAACCGTGGCATAGTTGGTTTACAAGGCAAGGGGAACAGGGCCGGTATGTAGGTTATCTAAATGTCACAGGGCATTCTCTTTAGAGTAACTTAAGAACAGGAGGGTTACATGTAAAACCTCCTGTGGTGCTTAAAACTTCCGCCAGGAGTGTTTCTGATTAGTGGAGATAGAGGATGGCCTGGTATTCCCATGCAACCTGTTGGTGGGCCTCGTTACCTTGGACGGTTAACATCGTTTGCTCCTCACATGAAAGATTTATTAAATGCCAATAGGAATTATGGGAGATCACGCAGATCTATTCGAACATTTGATGATACATGTAATGACAACATACAGCTGCCATCAGTAGCCGCTGCTATAGCCACATCCATTTTTCTTCCAGGAGGAATGGCAGCCATAAATGCAAAAAAATATACGTAGATTAGCATGTTGGGGCCAGAAACAATTTAATTTGACTTCACGAATGATAAGTGAGCTACTTACTGATGTAGAGGGTGTTAGACATGTTACTTTGCAGAATCAAGTTGCCATAGATTTTTTATTGTTAGCACATGGACATGGTTGTGAAGATTTTGAAGGGATGTGTTGTTTCAATTTGTCTGATCACTCAAAAAGCATAGCTCAGCAATTAGCAGCACTGCGCAAGAATATGAAACACGTTACTGAAAGACATGATCCTTTTTCTGACTGGCTCAATAGCCTCGGGCTGAGGGGATGGTTGCAGACTGTAGTTAAAGGAGCACTGGTAGTGTCAATAGTGTTCTTGATTTTGAGATTGAAACAAACAAGGAAGTAACAATGTTTGCAACGCATAATGAATGGGTTAAACAAACAGATGTCTAAGAATGGGGTCTGGATTGCTCAAAAACAAAAAGGGGGATTTGTGGAGTGGCTGGAAGAAAACAGACATATTATGAACAATCCAGACCGAATAACTGGGTTGTAATAACAGGCCGCAGCTCTAACAAGCTGCAGGTGTTATGAAGGACATATGCAAGGCCAAGGGAGACAAAGAAACTGTGTATTCACAGAGAGATAAGAGACTTGGACAGAAAGATGAGAAAAAACAGGATGCCTGCACAAGGGGGGAGCAGCGTGTGGGCACCACACCAGGACCAATCATAGGGGAGATGGAAGCGTGTGAACAAGTAGGTTTAACCTATCACCTTTTACATAACAAAGCCTGCGTAGCGTGTGTATTTTTAGCTGTAGAGTATAAATTGCTGTGAGTCTATTAATAAAGGGGCACTAACTTGATCGCATTGGTCATATAAGTTGCGTCCGAGCCTTCTGCGTCAGCACCTACAGGTGATTAGCGTGGCTGCTTGGCAAGAGAATTTGTATGTACAGTTAACACAGAATATTACCCAAATTATAAATAAAACTGATTGTTGGATTTGTACCCAAATGCCAAAACATTCTGGCCATGGAATGCCCTTAATAGGTGTTCCATTGCCATTGAATGTTTCTTGGACAAATGTTACTTTCTGGCAAAATGCCACTCTTGGAAAAGATTCCCAAGCCAAGTGGGACTAGGAGCTAGAAATGGAAACAATAACAGCCAATACCTTGGGAGACCGTTGTTTGGTAAGTTCGGGAAACGGCATGTTTGTCAGAAAATACTCAAAGTGTAACGAATCCATTTCATTGAACAAGACAACTATAGACCCAGCGTTCCAGGCACATAATTATACTGGTCTTCCAGTTCCGGTAGGAACAGGGTGGTATTGGTTGTGTGGCACAGCAGCTCGGAAAACTTTGCCTCTGGGGTAGCAAGGAGTGTGTACCTTAGGCGCTCTGCTTCCTAACATCACTATTATTGATAAAACAACACTAGACCCTGTGAGAAGAGGACAGAGGAGCATTTTGATCAGAAATCAAAGGACAGATAACCCCTTAATTGAAAGGCCGACAGGCTATCATAGCTTTATACGATGGCTAATCCCATCATTGGGAGTTAGTGAGTTAGAGAAAGCTATAGTGAACATCTCAGCTGTAATATAAACAATTGAAAACAAAACTATAGATGCAATCAGAGCCCTCCAAGAAGAAATTACAAGCCTGTCAAAAGTAGTAGCACAAAATCGTATGGCTTTAGATCTATTATTAGCCTCGCAAGGAGGGGTATGTACAATAATTCATGTCAGCTGTTGTATGTACGTAGACCAGATGGCCGAATCACTGCTGACTTACAGGAAATCAGGAAACAGGCAAAGATCTTACATGAAGTAACTCAAGATGACATATCTTGGGGGTTTTCCGAGCTGTGGGAAAAACTGACCTTCTGGTTACCAAATTTAACATGGTTAAAACAATTGTTATAATAATAATAATAATTATCCTGTTGTCCATAATATTTTGCATAACAGTTTGACGCGGCTTGTGGTGTTTCCAAAACACAGGAGATTCCTATAGTGAATGGAAGAAAAATCAATTACAATGGAAACTAGAGTCCAACAAATATTTTGAAAAATTGTTAGATAAAAAACCAATGTATTAGATTGAGTATAGTAAAAGAATTTACTAATTTTCTAGAAAAGGGGGGACTGAGGGAAGGGGTTAAAGAAATTTTAGTAGATCTAATTGCTTAACGATTACCTAGACTGTTGTTGATAAATAATGCTTTGTTTTACTAACCATTGTGTAAATTAACTGAAGCAAGGAGTCTACACTTCCTCCTGAAGGACAGTTCGTGATGAGAACTAGCTAAAACCAACTCTATAGTTTGGACAAAGACCAAGGAACAACTGAGTCTGCGAAGAAAGAAGGTAAAAAGTTCAGAGCGAGGGAGACTACCAAGACCTTCGTCCCCACAACCCCCACCAAGAGGCACCACACAAGCATAGTTGGGAGGGACTTATGGAAATGACTTCTTGGAACTAATTTTAATATGAAGCGGGGCTAGGTTATGAATATGTATATGCATATTTGGAAATCTTATGTATATGCAGCATTTGATTATATAAATTGAGGCAAATTGTTGACCCGGGCGCGTATGGCTTTGGGGGGTAGTGCTGCCCAGCGCTGAATAAACATACCTATTTTACAATCTGATAAGATTGTGGAGTCTGATTCTGCCCGTCACTACTGAGTGATTTTAAAAGGAACCTTATATAAATAAAATGTCAGTTTGCATTTTTGTCCCAGAGTACAGCCCCAAGTCTCCAGAATTTTTTTCCTCACTGCTCAAGATGATTTTCAGATGGGTAAGTTCACAGCTCTGTGAATCATTGTTATACCTATTTTTCATGTGAGCCATTTCCTCTATATTTGTAACAAGTTATAAGTCTTCTGCTCTGTGAAAGTATATTCATGAATGTCTCTTTCTGAACATATAAACCAAAGAAATGTTTCTGGTTCCAGTAACAGTGAAGTTTTCCCAATGTAAGCCAGCATGTTTCAGCATTACAAGCTGATGGCCAACACACATTATAACCATTTTATGCAAAAAGATTTTAAACAAACATTGCCATAATTCTACATTCACAAGAAGGAGAAAAAGAGTATAACTTAAGTGTCTCTACATGATGAAGCACTCGTAAACAAGGAGCAAAAACATAGCCTAGTTGCTCTCATAACCAATCCCAATTACTATGTGTCTGTGCTCACTCTAACTAGAAACATCTGCCTAACCACCACCATTAACAAGCTAATGAATATTTCTGAATGTAAGGAACTGATATATTGATAATTGCCTTAAACATTGCTTAGTGCACAAATTCAAGCAGAAATGGCGCAAAGCTGTTCTGCTCAAATTGGAGAGGAACAAATCAGCTGTAGCTATTGCAAAGTGAGCTGCTGTTGCCTAACATGGTAACCACAAAGTGGTACTGAAAGGGTTAAGGCCCAAGAACAAGGAAGATGCCATAAGCACCATACGTACTTACCTGAACAAAAGAGGCTCTGGGAAAATTTTACCTTACAGAGATGTGCAGGACCATAACGATAAGAAAGTTACAAAAGAATGGCAACAATAGAAGACTCGGAGACCACCAGGAGAGACTACTGCACATGCGGACCAGACACTTGCATATGCTAATGAGTTCCAGGAAATCCCATGTATATGTGTAACTATGGTATATAGCCTCTGAAAGTTTGCCAGATTGTTGGAGCACTTATGGTGGAACTATCCCCAGTCCTACCCCAACGCTGTAATAAAGAATGCCTTGTTTAATAACAGTCTGCTGTTATTTTTATTCTGTCAGACTCCTTACTCAGCCACACCTAGCCTCCCACTTCAGCAAGGTTAGAAAGCAAGGGGGTTTGGATGCTGCCGATCTTTGTATCAGCACAGGATGTAATGGCTTTAGGTCTTGCAAAGGCAAGATCTAGCTAGCACTTCCTGGAAAAAACTTCCGTGGTAACACAAGGCAACTGCTCATGCACAGCAGGGGTTGCCTAAACCCCTCACGACCACTGATGAGGACCCCCTGGGACCACTGCTCACACACAGACCACACCCACCCTCACTTTGTATGTAAATGAGGAGGTGTCCTCTCTAAAGCATAACACCTGAAATGATGAAAGTTTGGGTGGGGCTTCTACCATCAAGACACCCAGGGTGAAGAGGATCTTCTTAGATCCATAGGTGGTAATATTCATTCTCCTCTCTTTATTGAATAGTGACTAGATCTAAGTAACATGTGGCACGGGACTTGCTTATCCAGGTAAGGTAATTGTCACTGAATTTAACCACATCTTGTATTTTGTGTTAATAAAGCTGGCTGGTTGGTGTTGTTTCACCTTAATTCAGTCCAAGGGAATCACAAACTTAGTTGCTGGTCCCAAGGGGAGTGAGTTCATCCTACATGACTCTTTGGGTCACAATACTGAATTATGCCTTACACTAACAGCAAAATACAAATTCAGAAACATGGAAAAAAGTTATTGGGAAAGAGAATCCAAACGAAAAAGCTAGTCGGTTTTACAAAATAACACTGCTTGCTCTAGTTGCTCCTCTACATAGCTTGCTCACTCTTTGCTGCTTTCAGCGCATGTTAATAACCTTCAACCCTGACAAATATGTTGCCCTCATGCTTTTATGATCTAATCTCTCAGAAGATGACACGTTCTGAGATTAAATACACCAGGATCCCAGTGTCAGCATAATACAGATGCAGTTGTGATGAATGCCAATTAAAACAGTGACAGCTGTTTGCAATTACTTTTAATTTGCAAGTTTTCAACACTGTTATCAGGCTCCTCTTTGAGGTATGCAGTTAGAGTAGGGTTTGAGTTCATAATTTGTTAGTCCTTTGAGTAGGCTTCTGCTAGAGAACTGCATGAAAGGCTTTAGCAGAAGGCTTTGCATGATCTGCTACTGTTTCCCTGAAAAATACTTCCTAAAGGATAAAGGAACTTTAGCTATGAAGGGAATTTGAGTACGGGACACTGCCCAGATGAACCGTTCAACACAATTTGCCTATAGTGTTCCCTATCCTCAATAATAAATGTTAAACTTTACATATAAATATACAAGTTAAGCTCTACAAGCAGGTACCTATGATAAAGTTCTGAAAATATCTACCCAAGGAGAAGAAAAGTTAAGGTTGCTTTTAAGCCCCACTTGCCAAGTCTCAGACCAATTTTAAAAGTAGGGTGTCTTCTCTCCTTGCCCTTAGGCAGGGGTCCTCAAACTTTTTAACCAGGGGGCCAGCGCAGATGAAGGGGCAGGCAGTCATCTGCGGCTGCTTGGGTCCCCCCCCCCCCCCAACCCCCGGCGGGGGGGTTCTGTAAATACCAGGGGACGGATTGAGGACCCTGGGGGGCCGTATCCAGCCCACGGGCCGTAGTTTGAGGACCCCTGCTTTAAGGTTTTCCATTCATGCTTCTCAACATGTTTATTCTGTAGAACAAAAAAGTTTTCCTATAGAAATTAAGATAAACTTGAGAACATCATCAGAGCAAATTACAGAACTCCCATATTATTTCCGAAGGACTTAGCCTACCCTCAAGGTAATTTCCTAAATTAATTAAAAAGCTCAGTATATGCAGGTTACTCAGAGTAGCTGTATAGCAAAATAACCTGCAAACAGAATACTACTGCAGAATGGCTATAATCCTGTAGGGCAAAATTTTTAAAATTGCTTGAAATATCTGTATTTCATAAAAACAATCCATCCTATAAATATTTCTGAAAAAGCACCAACCAGCACAATTATGGTTGTTAATATCTATTTGGGTTGTATGCTTGAGCTTTGAAAATTATCACTATAGCAGAATAATTACATATATGTATAAAAAATTTGCTTCTCATGTACATACACAGAAGAATCACTGGACTGACCAAAGTAACATTGCTAACCAAGATAATTTTCCTGCTCAGTCTTTAATTTTTTGAGAAACTGTTTTTGCCTTCTTTTTTTTTTTTTTAAGTAGAAGGCTGTTTTTCTTCACTTGTCTGCTTAGAATAATAATTTTATCTGCTCCTTATCAATATCCTTAATTATGTTTGGATTAGCAGATCTTTATGCAAACTTTTTCCTATAAAAATAAACAATAGTATTTGTATAACCTTTTAAGACCTGTATTTAAAAATATTTGGTAAAGAACTCTGAATTTTGAAGTTATACTCTTAAGTGATGTTTAGTCCCGTCATAAAACACTATAATAGATTACATAAATAAGATCAGAAGACAATAACCTATTAAAGCTCACAGCAAAATGCAGATTCACAAAACCACTTATTAACATTTTTTAGCTCTAGCAAGGAAAATCAGTTCTATTTAACAAAACAACTTACAATATTTCCACAAGAAAAAGTACTAGGTTTTCCCAAATTTTTACCTAAAGAGTAACTAGCTTTTCTAAGCTTGCTTGCTTTTTAAAGTCATATAACTAAACTGAACGAACACCTAAATTATATTAAATACTAGATTTTAGTTGTTTCTGCCACCAATGCTAAGCCTCAAGACAAGTTTACCAATGTCTGTGCAAAAACACAGAAGTTCTGGAAAAAAGCATGTAATTACTTTTGACTGTCAAATGGCAACACAATATAGGGAAATTCCCCTTGAAAGTACATACACAGGGTGTTTTACTAGCAAGGAAAGCAATGCTACAAAGATATTCACATCAAATTAATGTAAAATATTTATCTTTAAATCCTGGTTCTACATCAAGAGTATGCTCTAAATTCTGTAAGAGCACATTTACTAAAAGTGCTTTCTCCAAGTACTGAGATATTTAGAAGTATCTTTTACATTTATGAGGAATATAATAAAGAAATCCATACTTTATTTTGGAGGGGGTTTTCCCCCTCTTTGCGCAAAAGCATATAATGTATTTAATTTTACTCATTAAAATATTTTTAAGGCGCATATATTTGCATTGTGAAATTTCAAACACATTAAAACTACAAAATACTTGCTCAAGAGTACAACAAAAAAATTTATTTAATTGCACCTAGAATAATTAAAGTAGCCTAGTATTGCTCTAGTGCTCCTTACTACTTACCATATTATGATGCCGTCATATGTAAAACCTAGCTTTTCTTCAGCATGGCCAGTATTACAAAGAAGCTGAAAATAGAAGAAAACATCTATTACTAATAAGTCTTTAAAAATGACTATGTAAAACTGAAGATTTCTGGAAATGCTTTCGAAGAAAGCTGAGGAATTTCATTGATGGCAAGAGGAAATTTACCAACTTCAGACTTCCCTGAGAATTTCTGCTGTCAGTATTCTATGCTATATACATCAGAAACACAAACCTGTGGCCTCTCATACTAGAAAAAAGTTTGCACAATTATGTAAACTGCCTACAGGTTAATTTTTCAACTCCAGATTGCTCCTCTTGCTGCCTTTAAGTTATTTTCAGAAGGGCTATTAGTTGTGCAATTGGTAACCTGAGCAGAGATGAAAAAGACTGAAGTCAAAGCACATCTGCATTCAAAAAAGGACTTAGGTGAATAGTGAATGCTGTACCACTTATGTAAAGGATGACGCACCTATGTTTAGTTAGAAGTCAGGAAATGTCCAAGGACCCTTATTGCCACATGACGGATGCACAGACTGCTAAGTCCTTGGGTTGGTTATCTTTAGAAGGGACATTTGGTCTTAGATTCCTGTGGTACATGCAACGTGGCGAAGATGGAAACTTTAAACACGGCCGCTGAGCAATAGAGTCTACATAGAGACAACTCCTCAAGGACATTGTCCAGGCACAAGATATGTTAATGTTGTTAACTTGAAGATATACTAGGTCCTTGAATGGAATGTGCTAATTGTCCAGGTGCCAGATATGTTAATGATTTCCCAGAAAGTTAATGAATAGACATGAGTGACTTGTATAAAGAGGGGGCTGAAACGTTCCCTCGGTGTGCATGACTTTGGTGGAGCAATCCCCCATGCACCCAGCGCTGCCGAATAAAGATAACCTCTGCTCGCTTGAATACTGCTGACTGATTCTTCAAATCATAGGTGAGTTTTGAAGCAAAGACTGATACTGATGGTTCACTGTCATTATTTTGCCACAGCAGCACAGGCATAGAAAAAAGGCACCACCAAAAGCCCTTAAGTGACATTTGGCCTGGCCTGCCATCGATTCCATAGAATTTGTACCTCTGAAAACAATCAGTGCAAAGGCTGAATTTATACACATAAAAAGACACCAATAAACTGTTGCAAATTCCAAACATTTGAACCATATCTGTCTATTTTGAGCACAAAACTGAAGATTTACAAGTAAAATTTTCACGTCCAAAACCGATCTCAAAAGGGGCAGGCAATCTAGCACATGCCTATGTTTTAGCCTCTTGAGAAAAGGAAAACTGTCTCTTCTGTAAGAAGAGCTGATGCTGTTCTCCTTTGCAAGAGCGGCAAAGAAATTCCTACTTATCTCATTTACTACCCCTAGTTAAAATTATAAAATACTTTAATATTAAGTCCAATTCCCAAAGCACTTCGAAAAACTCAAGTGACTAATACTGATTGCAATAGCTGTGCACTTTGTCCTTTTTGAAGGAGGTTCCAGTTTTGCTTTCAGTTCTGAGCCAGTATGGTATTAGCCATTTCTCCTCAGTGAGGAATTCAGGAAGACTTTGTGCCAACTAGTGAATCTCTCTGTTATAATATTATTAAAATATATCAAGACTGTGCCATGTTCATGTTCTGTGCCAAGTGCAAGGTTCTGCACCTGGGTTGGGGCAACCCCCAGTATCAATACAGGCTGGGCAGAGAATGGATTGAGAGCAGCCCTGAGAAGGAGGACTTGGGTGTACTAGTGGATAAAAAGCTCAACATGAGCCGGCAATGTGTGCTCGCACCCCAGAAAGCCAACTGAACCCTGGGCTCCATCAAAAGCATGGCCAACAGCTTGAGAGAGGTGATTCTCCCCCTCTACTCTGCTCTCGTGAGACCCCACCTGGAGTCCTGCATCCAGCTCTGGAGTCCTCAGTACAAGAAAAACACGGACCTGTTGGAATGGGTCCAGAGGAGGGCCACAAAAATGATCAGAGATGGAGTGCCTCTCCTATGAGGACAGGCTGAGAGAGTTGGGGTTGTTCAGCCTGAAGAAGAGAAGGGTCCGGGGAGACCTTACTGCATCCTTTCAATATTAAAAGGGGGCTTATAAGAAAGATGAGGACAGACTTTAATAGGGCCTGTAGCAATAGGACAAGGGGAATGGTTTTAAACTGAAAGAGGGTAGATTCAGACTAGATATAAGGAAGAACATTTTTTACAATGGGGGTAGCGAAACATTGGTACAGGCTGCCCAGAGAGGTGATAGATACCCTTTAAAGGTCCCTTACACTCCAAACTATTCTATGATTCATTATGTGTATTTACTACCAACAATAAGAAATTTATAATCTAAATGAACAGTTAATTGAAGGCTACTGTAAGTTTAAATATTTAACATATTCCATGTTCCTGTTCTACTGCTCACTCCATGTGAAAAATCAGCATATTGTAGAAACTCTGCTTTTAAGTAAACCCATTTTATTAGCATAAAAGGTGTAAGATCAGACACTTAGGTTTATGCTCAACAAGTAGAAATTCTCCCAAGGACCACATTATGGGGTTTTTTACCACAATTATTTTCCATATTGTGAGAAAAATGCATGATGGTAATGCTGAAATCCAAAGTTGTTAATGAGATAGATTATTAAATTGGCCTAGATCAGCTCCATAATAAATAATAATAAAATAATAATAAAAGTTAGTTGAAATATTTAGGATTTTACATTTTTAACTGTGGATATAATCAGATTATTATAAAACATAAGGAAAGTTATTATACAACCTATTTTCTTCCACCTTTCAAATTTAAGTGATAATAAACTAGGTAGTTATGTGCATTAACTGGTTATGACAGTATGACACTTCCTAGTATCAATCTATTTTTATGCCATGTTCTTAGACTGCCTAAGGCCACCACTGCTGCTCTAGCATTTCTATTGACAAGTTATGAACTCTAAAAATTGGCTAGCAGTGTAAGCAAAACAGTGTGATAAGGCAGTGAGTAAAAACAGTTCATTGTTCAGTTTCAGACAAGTACATCAACAGTTGTTTAGATGTATAAAAGATGAGCCTAAACCTTTCCCTGTCATTGTACCCCAGACACAAATGAGAAATCCTAATTTAACATACCAGATTACCTTCAAGTCTTTTTTCCTACTTAAAAAAAAACAAACCAGAATCATAATTCTGATGTAGGGAAACAAAAAACCAAACCCAACCAAAATCAAAAAACCCCAAACCCCTATTTCTGAGAAAGCTGCTATTGTGTGGAACACGAGGACGTTTTTTAAGCAAGTCTGTCATCACACTTACCATGCTTTGGTTTGCATCTTAGGCAGTCCTGAGATGAAACTAAAGCAGACAACATTCCAGGAACCCACCTAACCTGCTGCAATTGCTAAAAGGCATTCAGTTCGCTGGACTAACTCTAGTCTAGTCCTCAGTAACCACTCCTTACCAAATATATAGTGTGGATATTAGCTCCTCAATACCAACTGTTTTCCTCTATGTATGTACTCCCATTGCACACACCCTCACTGATGTAGAAAGAAACTTGACCTTATCTTGAAACTCATAGTCATGTAACCTGACAACAGTTATAACTTGAGGAAAGTTTAACTGCTGTGTAGATACAAAGTTGCTGAATGTGATGATAATTATTATCAAAGTGTGTGATTGTGTCTGTGCATACATGTGAAACACCTCTCAGAAAATGAACAGATAAAAATACCTGGAAAAAAGTAAGTACAAGATTTGTTTACTCTCATTCCAACAGGCCACCGTTACCTTATGTATTGGCTTTCTTTACAATTTACACACGGTAATGTGCTTACAGGATTTCCAGTTAGAAAAGAATTTAAAATATGGACAGCAAGATCAGAATTCAAAATGTTTCAGTGATTTGAAAGAAGCGACCAAACTGGATAAGAAAATTCAATTAAATAAAGGTGTGGGAAAATCACCTTGAGGGGGGGGGGATTAGAGAAAAATTGGGTCCTAATAGAAGTGTAGTATTACGGAAAGCTTTTTAGGCTAAAATACAGCTAGCGTCTTCAGGACAGTTGGCATGCACGGAATCTACATCACCACAGTCCCCTAAGCCACACAACCTGCTATCCTAGAGGAGTAGTGGAGGGTGGAGCGGAGTGGAGAAACCACGGCCAGGCTCTGCTGTACTCCCTGCAGGATTGGGAACGTGATGGTACCATACAGCTGATAAGCTGCATAGCGGCTGTCAAATGGAAAATATATGAGAAGATGTCTGTTACTGGGCCAACAACTGTGTCAAAGACACAAGCAGGAGCTTCATTATCTGCGAGAAAGTCAGGAACTTGGCCCACTCAGCACTTCAAGGCAGATGAGCTCAACAAGAATGTAAATAAGGAGCCTTCAGACAAGGACTGCTAACTGCTGAAAGAAAACAAATTGCTGAAGAGATAAGACTCAAGGATGCTAGGGTAAAATAATAGTGGTAGTGGGAGATCAAGACCTCCTACTCAAATGGCCTCCCAAAGAGAGTGAATTCCCTGCTTGGGAAGCATGCGTGATAAATTTAAAATTAACTGTACCTTTAAATGAAAGCGAGAGAACTTTGCACCAATCATAATAAAGGAATGTATGACTAGAGTCACTCAAGCTCTACCTGAGAGTAAAAAAAAGTATAAAAAGTGAATGAATGAAGGGACAAGTGGGGAAGACACCACCGAGATAGACTCCTGGGATCAGTCAATGGGCTGAGTCTTTCTTCTCCCCTCCTTGGGATGCCTTGGGTGAGACTTTAACTAAGTGCTTCTTTGGGAGACTTAGAAATCTCTCTAGAGAGTTATTCTTTAACATTTATAGCCAGGCTGTATTGTTTGTAACTTTTCTGCGCATTTTATACTTTATAACATTTTATTTGCATGTGCCTTTTTGGAAAAAAGTCACTATCGCTGGCAATCCAAGAACCTATATATCTGTTGCACAAAAAAACCCTGCACTGTTAAGTAGCTGGTCATCGCAGTTTCTCATTGAACATGACCCTACCTTAAAGTGCAGCCGTGCTAGTTCACAAGTAAGACTGGACTGGCAGTGCAGACTGCTATCAGTGTATCCAGACCCGTGGTAGTTTAATATACATATTAAACACAACTGGACTGATAGTGGTAAATTGGACATCACTCAGTTTAAACCTAGCTGTATGTAACCTCCCACCTCGGTGAGGAGAATTAGAAGGTGAGGGGGTTTATTTTCTGCTAAATTACTCCATCCCCTTTAATGCATCAAAAGGGAACAGCATATCATATCATTCAAGGTTCCACACATTAAGAGAGACAGAAAAGTTGAAAGGAGTCCAGCAGAAAAATACAAGATGTCCAGAAAACATTCAAAATCTCAAATGCAAAAACAATTTCAAAAGTAAAGCAAGATCTATAAGTTACAGCAATATATAAACTAAATTACTTAAAGCAATGTAGTTTCCAAAAAGGGAAGTTTTACCTTTGGAAATACTAGTAGGACTACGTTATGTTTAAGAGACCTTTTTTCCACTTCACAGGTTGCTCTCAAAACTGCATAAACAACAAAATTTTGGGCACTACATTTTAAGAGCAGACAAACCGGAAAAAGTTGTAGCAGAAAAGTGTACAAGGCATCTAGAAAATACACCCATGAAGGCTGAAACATTGGATTTATTTAGTCGAGGGGAAAAGAAATAACAAAAGTAGGGTTGGATTGATATATGTTGGGGGGGGGGGGGGGGGGGAAGTCATCATGGAAGCTGCTATAAAGATACTGTTCATCTGGTCTCAATGCTTTGGGTATTTGCTCAGTTATAAGTAAATGTCTGGTTTTAAATACATTTAGTGGAAAACTTTGCCATTTTCTTCTCATTTCAACTTCAAACAACATTAAGCAGGTCAGTGATTCTGGCCCAAATACAGTGATGTTTGTTGATGCCTGAATTCCTAACAAAGTCAAGTATAACTCATGTTTTTGACTGTAACATTTAACGATTAATATGCATATCATTGTATTTTAAGTTTGAAGACAAGCAGTACTAGAATACTAAAATCTGCATTTGACTACACATCGCTATATTTTACTAAAATGGCAATGGATTATCATATTATGTAAATATTGTAACTATGCAAATATACTTTATATTTTACATACATGTTTTATATAAACTGTATATATTTTATATATACACACAATAAATTTCAATGTGTAGATACACACACAGAGGGTATACTTTGCATGTTAAAACTGCCTATAATTCAACTCTAAAATTAAAAAATTTTGATATAAAGGCAAATGAATGGGAATAGCACAGAATCTTTGAGTGGATGATTTAATATTAGGACGAAATGATACTTATGCTAGGCCAGACAGTGACTAACTTACAGTGAAGGTTTTTTTCATGTTTATTGTCAGCTACAAGTTTTTCATGCTACTTGGATGAGTCATAGCAATATGAGTAACACAACATGTCTTGGAAACAATAGCTCAAAATAACAAAACCACAGGAGGTCAACAGCATATACAAGTTGAGTGCATGCCAAGACTGTTCAAATTTATATTTAATAGTCACAGCAATTAATAGGTAAAAGTATTATATTATTCCATGTGTCTACAATGTAATTATTATACTGCAATTTTGGAAATACAGTTTGAACTATCACTGGTAATATTTATGAGGAGACTACTTAGTAGATCCTAACCTTAAGAGAAGCCCTTACTGAAACAGTGTCCTCTGGATTTAGACCCATTAGCTCTCCATGTTTGCTTCACAGCTGAATGCCCCTAAACAGATATTCTATCTGCTACATATCTCATCATGAGGTAACAAGTTTTGCCCATAGTGCTGTATAGCTATTTGGATGAATGTTACAGTCAGTCAATACTATATTCAGATTCTACAATACTTGGGATTTGCAAAGGACAGCCAAGACCCTAAAATGACAACATAAGCAGAGCAAGAAACTATGTAAGGAACAATAAATCAGAAAGACTGAATCCGTGAGAGCCCCAAAAATCAATCTATATCCTAGTGAAATTTAGCAGCATGGTCAAAAGCTAACAGATATATCAAGCAGAGTAGTAGAGTCTCATTAAATAATGATAGAATTAGTTTTGAGCTAACTGAAAATATCACTTTCCGTATCACTGATGCCATTCAATTGCTAGGGTTAAGCTAAAATGAATTAAGTTTCATTTCATCCTTAAAACAGCACCTTTTTTGAATGAAAAACAGAAATCCCTATAACAATACCTGTGGATCTTTTTTTCTGTTCATTATTTAAATATGCTTTTAAGTTTAAAAAGGTATGAAGGATTTCTCAGAAGCTAACAGTGGAATAAACCTTCTATAATAAAGGATTCTAAATGAATACTTCAAATGCAAAATATATTTTCCACTAGGTAAATGCAATTGTACAGTTCCTTCTGGTTTTCAGTAATTTATCACTTACTACTTTTCATGGGGGTGGGGAAAGCCCCAAAGAAATAACAATAATGTTTTAGTATTAATCAGCAAAAGTTAGGAAACTTCAAGGTGCTTGCTTTATGTAGCTGGCCATATAAATGAAAGATGGGTAAACCTAGTGTCCTGGTTTCAGCTGGGATAGAGTTAATTTTCTTTTTAGTAGCTAGTGCAGTGCTGTGTTTT
This sequence comes from Falco biarmicus, assembly GCF_023638135.1. Lineage (NCBI taxonomy): Eukaryota > Metazoa > Chordata > Aves > Falconiformes > Falconidae > Falco > Falco biarmicus. Next base: position 1,831,343 of record NC_079310.1, on the reverse strand, counting down.
GGATTTGGTGTGAGAACAATGTTGATAGGACACTGATGATTTTGGTTGTTGCTGGGTGATTATTAAGTCAAGGACCTTTCAGTTCCTTGGGCCCTGCCAGTGAGGGCTGGAGGGGCACAGGAAATTGGGAGGGGGCACAGCCAGGACAGGTGACCCAAGCTAGCCAAAGAGGTATTCCATACCATGGGATGTCATGCTGAGTATATAAACTGGGGGAAGAAGGAGGAAGGGGGGGGACATCTGGCATTATGGCATTTGTCTTCCCGAGTAACCGTTACGCGTGATGGAGCCCTGCTTTCCTGGGGATGGCTGAACACCTGCCTGCCCATGGGAAGTGCTGAATGAATTCCTTGCTTTGCTTGCATGCGCAGCTTTTGCTTTACCTATTAAATTGTTCTTATCTCAACCCTCAAGTTTTACATTCCTTTTCAATTCTCCTCCCCATCCCTCTGGGTGAGGGGGGAGTGAGTGAGTGGCTGCGTGGTGCTTGGTTGCCAGCTGGGGTTAAATCATGACACCTAGTCAGCTTACTGGAGCCAAAGCCACCTGCTGAACTTGCAAACTGCTGAGACAACTGAAAGCATCATTGACTGCTTACTAGAGGTCAAATCCTCAAACAGTTTTCAGGTCAAAATTCAGATTAGCTTAAATAGGAATGCAGGTGGTTTGAAAGAAGATTATTTCTGTCCAGTACAGATTAGGCAGTACTTCACAAGCCTTTTTGCCCACAAAACTGCAGTTTCAGGTATTAGGTGATGAGGAGAAAAATTTCCAAACCTGTACAGCTGCAATTCATAACAAAACATATGTACAAACCTGTACATATGCAATTCATAACTTTCCATAGCCTGAGTAACATCAGAAATGAGAATGCTAATTTCATGGAGCAGAAAACTTAAGATGCTACAGCACCTGTTAAGCAAGAATAATCCATGTTCTACAGCCAAAGAGCCATGAACATAAACATTGAAGTTTTTACTAATAACAAGTAGTAGCTAAAATTTGATGCACAAAATACAAGTTTTTGTAAAATATGTATACAGCATACTTTGTACAGTAAACATGGGTGCTGCGGTGACTTGAATGTCACTAGTTAAAACTCCTCTTGAAGGGAATGACAAATGAAAATAGTTACACCTCTCAGGCATGCAAGTGTCAAAGAAAATATCTGCCTTACAGCATTATTCCTGTAGATAAATTAACAAATTCTGTTGATTGCTGACTGTCATTATTTTAAATAACTCTATATAAAATTGATTAACTTCTGCATAAAATCCTGGAGTCTAGTTCACTAATTTTACAAGGGTGATTGCTTTCCTTCTCCTTAATAAATAGGGGATAACTCCACACACCGCCTTAAAAATCTAGTCCTCTTTCAAGGAAAGAAACTTGAACCTAACATACCTCAGATGTCTCCAAATATAAAACTTAATGTCTACCATGATCTCTGTCAGGAAAGTCCACGTTAACTTACATTACTTATTTCCACATGAATACAAACATTTTGCTTCCTCTGACCAAAAAAGAACAGTATTTCTTCCAAATGTGAGAGTTGCTCAGTCTTTGAAGGAAGAATTTGGGGCAGCTAGGAACAATTGCTTAGACTGGTGCCAACATTTTCTTTTAAGTACAATAATACTCCTAGCAGGAGAGTTAAGTTTTATAGATTTTTTTTTTGTCTGTATTATTTTATCAGAAATATGGTGTAAACATTTTTTCAAAGGTACTTTCCCTGCCCATAGGAAAAATATCCTAGATCACTAGTTGTTGCAGAATGGCTGTGTGATCATGGCCATGACTCCCTTAAAGATCTTTGTGAAACAAAGTTAGCGTAAGTTAGCTGAAGCAGGCCTTGCAGCTATGCTGAGGCATGCTGATAAGGAAGCTGAGAAAAACACTGACCTTGTGCCTAATGTTGTAAATAACTTTGAGGAATTCGCGTAGACAAGAGAGGAAAAAAAAATATGTAGCTAGCTATCCGCAGAAACCGCAAGTAGGAGGACGTATGAAAATGTAACCCTTTAGAGCTCAGCCAATCAGCAGATGACTAGTAGGCATAATTAACTGGAACTGTATATAAGACATAATCGCGCCGTAATAAATCGAAGCTTGCTCTATCACTCATATTGAGTCGGCCGCATGCTTCCCCTCGCTCGTCGCAACTAGTAGCCTTTCAAATGGACCATAAAATGCAAGAATTTACAGACAAATCAAGTTCACCACCATCAATATAATTCCAAGACAGAATACAAACATCTTCAGCTCTTAGCACATCTAACATCACAAAACCTCACCATCTTTCCCACATTCCTATCTCACAAAGGAGGAACTGAGACTATATCAACTCATGGTAGAAGACCAGAGTACAAAAAGGAAATTAAAAAAAATTTCCCCCAAACTCCAGGCTTTCATTCTTAAACACTGCAATGAAAACAAAACACACAGAACTGTTCCAACCACAAAGGAGACTATACAATACAATTTGCTACTTTTATTCTATTCATAACTGCATTTACAGTTCAAACAAAAATAGGAAGAGTTTCCAAAACCAAATGTACAAGTTATACATTTGTAAAACGTATTACAGGAAAATGAATATAAGAAACAAGTGCTAAACATCAAATAGAGTTGGATGATTCCTTTATACAGGGTCACACTGATTCAGGATCAAAACCAGGTTATGAACAGCCTCTGTCTTCAAAATTAATATTTAATTTTAGCTAGATGCTTTTCACAAATTCATCGTTTCTTGCCAATCTTAAGTTCAATTTATGAAAACCTTCCTTGTGGTTTTGTACATATTTTCCAATTTTAACACTAGGTAAAGTACAAGAAACCAATTCTTCAAATATTCAATTATCAATTTTTCAAAACTAACTTTAAAAAAGAATTTTTGGTTCATCCTTTAATTACATTATGCATATTTAATAATTTACCACATTTATAGATGCTTAACATCTGTAGTAGTAAAATCAACACTGTTTTAAGATCCATACTTTCAACTATTGGTTTTTCACTAGGATCATGCATCTGCAAATTAATCCAGCTCTGATTTTAAGGCAACTAGAGAATTTGAAAGCACCTACATTTATAAGTTTCCAGGTCAGCACAAAAAGGAAATACAGCTACACATCATTTTTTCTAGCAGAAAAATGGACTTTCTTGAAATACAGTTTGGAATCTCAGTAACAGCAGCAGCATTTTGTCAATGGTAGATGTCTGACATATACTGACATCTTTTCTTTGGGTCATTGCCTTATTGCATCTGTCAGTCTAAGTTGTTCCTCAGTGAATGCTATGTACCTACATGTGATCTGAACCAACTCGGAAAATGGAACATTTACAGATTTGTTATTAATGCAGTAGAAGATCAATTTGCTATCATAATTTTGTTCTCGTATGCACCCTCCTGCTAACTGAATCTCATACACTATCACTGAAGCGTTGTTCAATTTTACAGAGTGCTTTCAACAGCCAAGAAGCATGCCTACTTCAAAAATTATGATGCATGTTTGTCCTTCTCATATCAATCGGACCCCCAAACCTGCCCTCGAGCATTTATTCTTTCACTTGAGATTGCTTGACAGTTTTGAGACAGCCTCCCAGTTATCTTACTCAGTGATTTGTTATCAGCTCATCTACAACAATAACCTTGCTTTCCCCACAAAATTCTCCACTACTAATTTATTTTTCTTGGCTACTGCCAATTGCAGGATCCATTTGTTGTCACAGAAACCTGAGTTTCATGTTCAGGCATGTCACCCTATCTGTGGCGCTCTGTAAGAAAGGCAGCTCCTTCTGCGTATCAGTCCATCCGTTCAGGTAACACACTGAAGCTCAGATGTCTCCTAGCTCACTGACTGCAATGCACTTTTCCCTTGCCTCAACAAATGGAATGCTGGTCCAACCACAACCATCCAGTATGCTACAAACAACACCCCTTTCATAACTACCTGTTCACATCCCATCAGTCCTCTCTGCTGCTCTCCATGTGTTCTTCCTCTACCAAAAAAAATGGTACTTGCTCTCCTGAAGGCCTTTCACAGTCTCTTTCTTCAGACTACCATCTCTTATTCTGCAGTAAGTTTTTAATTCTTACCTCTTGTCAGCTCACATCAACTTCCAATGTATCTGTCATACTTTCAGGCAAGTACCTTTCACATTCCTATGATTTGGAAGCTTGTATTTCGAAAAAGCACCTCAAAAAATCAGCAATACAGACCATTTCTAGAAATCACCTCTTTAAATCTTTTTCACTATGAAATCAGCAATGAAAGTTAACAGTTGTTATTCTATTAGTGCCCAAACCACTGCATATCATGCTCATTGATAACAGTCCCCTCCCTTACCATACTTTGTCAGTTTACATCCAAAGTCTGGCATTTCACATTTTTGATTCAATTCTGTGGAGCAGGAACCAATCTTTAGCTCTGTGCAACTTAACCCACGAATTGAGAGATAATTCAGGCTTCTAAGCACTAAAATACTACAAAAAATCAGCCAGTAGGACACGTAGACAAACTTCAGCATAACCCTGCATTCACATATTTGCTTGTCCTTATTTGCTCCTTTCCTCTCCCACAGTACATAGATTCCAAGTACTGTTCCACAATACTAAGTTGTTTCATGAATCTCCCAGCCAACACCTGATAAAGCACATATAAAATATTTTGCCTATATGATCAGTTGTTTCAATACCATTTGAGCTCTTACCTTAGTAAAATTATTCAAGTGACCTAGTTTTCGCATATTTGAAACACCTTGTAACTTGGCCACATTTTGGAGAATCTCTCTCATATTATCACAGGGTTCTGCAAAAGAAAACAGGTTATTAGCAGATACAGTTCAAAAAAATAATAAAAAAAAATCTAAAAATGCATTCAAAATACACAGTTTCCCAAATATAACAGGTACTTTCCTGGTCTTAATTAAGGACACAGATCATTTTCCCTCAAGAATCATCAATTTGATTTATGCCTAGAACCAAAACCAGACATACCTGAGTTCTCTAGAATAAGTGCTAAAGCCTACGGTGGAGAGACTCCTATTTTAAAGCAGATTTTAATCAATATCTTGGACTTACAGTTAACAAAGAAATCCATTTAGTTTCTGAAACTCCAGTCCTAGCATCTCATAACTGAAAAGCTTTATCCTTAATCCCTTTGTAATTTAAAGGCAAGAAGCACACTTGGACAGAAGTAAAAAGATAGCATGTTACTGCCACACCACGTGATTTCTCCCTTTAGACAAAGGGTCAGTGAGATTTTGGGAAGACAGGTCTCTCTTCTGCTCTCCATATTAATTTCTGTCCACAATCACCCTAAACTTACTAGAAGGCTGGGACTTTTCAGTGAGAAGTGAACTACAGGGTAAGCAGAGGGACTAGGAGCTTCTCCTTTCTTCTTAAGGGTCCACTGTTCCAACAACACACACACAAAAAAAACTACCACCAAACACCCCCAATCCACCCCACTCCACCCCCTGGGATTCAGATACCAGTCAATGACCCTGCATTTTGTTGGGAAGTGGAAAAGGACTACCAAACATGGTGAGAAGAGACAATATTGCCCCACCTTTGGGAATAAGGCTGGGAGTTGAGGTAGTGGGGACAAGCAGTGTAGTGGGGCTGGGCAGAGAGCTGCACACAGAGCTACTGTAACAGAAACTGCAATAAGCTCTGTACACAGCAGTACTGGGGTAGGACATTTTTCAAAGAGAGATGATTGACTGCAGGATTTTTGTGCAATCTTGGATTAGACACTGCATTCTGCAATAGGCACTACAACACTATCAACAGCACTGTAGTTTGAAATAAATGAAATACCAAGGCTATGCTGGAGACGTGAACTGTTAAAAAGTATTACATTACCAAAAAAGAAAAAAAAATTGCATTATGTAAAATAAAGTCTTTAGAAAAAGCCTGAAGAATAGTCCAAACATCCGGAAAGCAGCAAAGAGAAGGGTTTTGTGTGAGGTGCTCCATACTAACTTCCAGTAAAAGAAACTTGCTTCCTACTACAGTATGAACAGCTACAGTTGAATTTGTGGAGTATATACATTCTTTTATTTCCCTGTTCATTCTGAAAGGATATTTATATACTTTTTATTTCCTTTGTATAATGAAAGGTATCAGAGATGTAAAGAAAGGACCTTCTCGCCACCTCTCTACAAACCAAGCTGAGTTTGTTATCAACTTCTGTAGTTTAAAAACTTAAAAAAGCAACACATTTGAAAAAGATTGCTAGATGTGTCTGCTTATCAGGATATATCCAGAACATATTTGGAAAGACAAGAGCCTGTACTTGCACTACCATCAGGAATACAAGACAGTATTTAAAGATTAAGACACCTACAGGTAGGCACCTGAATTCAGGTGTATAAACCTGTGCTAGATGTCTCAGCTCCCACTGTAGTTAATGAAGATCTCATCTATCAGCCAATTAAGTCTAAAACAATTAACCTGACTAGCTGCAAGGTGTCTACTCAAGGGTGAATCAATTGTACTGACTACACTGCTTATAATGAGACTTTAGCACATGTACAGACATGCTACTGCCACACCACATAATTATGATTTTTTTCAGACAAAGGGTCAGTGGGATTTTGGGAAGACAAGACAGGCATCAATCTCAATCATCAACAGCTTGTATGAAATATTCTCTTCCACAAACCTTAGTCACAACAAGAAGCAAAGTCAACTGTCAGATACACAGCCACAAGTAAAGACATAACCACCTTGCATTGCACAGAACACTACGCATAATGAAACCAAACATGCAATAACTTTGCATTTAAATTGGAATTTGTGTATGCATCTGTCTGGATACACCCATACCACCAACAAAAAACTCTTTGATGTGATCACAGAGCATTAGACAATGAAAATCTTACTGGATCCATCCCAAGTTTAGGATTCCTCTGAATATTGACTTCAAGGAAAGACAGGCTATCCTGTTTCTCCTCTTCTGGACATGCATGATATATTAGAAAGAAGTAGAAAGTTTACTGTTTCTCTACCACGACTCATTTTTAATAAAAATAAAGACAATAGGGAAGGTAGGCAGACCTAATGGAACTTCATGCTTTGCAGATGTAAATATTTAAACAAAATAACATGACTTTACAAATAGAGATATAGTCTCTGACTATTGTGTCTCTTACATTAAAATGGACTTGAAAAGAGATAAAATACATTCTAGATTCTACCAACTAAGGCATGTGACTTTCTCTTAAAGACCAGTTACAGCACTGCATATCTTCCTGCCACAAAATCTCATGCAACAGCATTGAGGAACATGAACTAATGCAGAAATGGGAAAAATGTGACACACAATCAGAGATTTATCCCCCAAAAGTAGTAGTATCATGGCCTTAACATTTCATTGTCAAGCCTAACAGCTCATGTTGGTGTTGACAAAGACAATTTTTATTTATAACCCCAGTTCAGACCATTGTTGCAGAGATTTCTTAGTTCTGATTAACCAACCCTTACTCTTTAACCCTTCAGAAGTTCTTGCTTTTCTAGCTAATAAAAAAAAAAAAGATAAATTACTCATTATAATTTTAAGACCCCTCAATAGTCTATTCTTTCTTGACTTACCTCATTTATCACTGAGATGCTGACTCAAGTTGGCCCATAATGATAACCGAATACCTTCATATTATTTCCCATGGTGCTTCTGAGGGTGAAGCTGTGTGAATTCAAAATCTTTGTGCTTTTCATTTTACACCTCAGACAATTAAGTGTCTTTCATTTCTACAAATAAAAATAATTTTTAAAAGTAGCTTCCTGAAATATTCCAGGAGCAGCTACCTGAATAAATGGGTCAGATGTGGCCAAAACAGTAACAATAAGTAGTACTCAGACAAAATCAAGGAGCTTAGAGAAGTCTAGACAGTGAAGAACAAAACCAGTAAATTTAAAACTTTTTGTTCTCTACTATGGCGTACAAAGGCACGGACTCAGGTTGTGGTGCAACCAGAGACCCTTTATTGTACAGAGAAGCTCATATTTTATCTCTGAGCCCAGACACAAATTCCAGCTGTATGTACCACCAGGCTCAGGGCAGAAACCATTCATGCAGTTACATAGCTATATATCTCTACAAGCATGCAGACACCTATTAAACACTAGATAACCATGTTCATCTTTCCTACTCTCCTTCACAATACCCAGCTGTTCTCTCATCTCCTGCCAGGTCAAACATTCTCCATCCTCCTCTCATACATCTCTCTCTTCAGACATCCTCTATCCTCCTCTCCCACATCTCCCCCTTTTTTGCTTGTTAATTGCGACAAGGCAAAAATTGTGTGTAGCTGGGTGACCACGACCTGATTTATGTTACAGTCAACTAAACACTGAATACAGGAAAAACGGCATGGGAGATATAAGGCAAACATCAACAAGGCAGTTAAGGCAATTATAATAAATCCTGCAATATTTTTGATCAATGGCCCAAAGTTTCCCAGCCATGAGAAGAGACCAAAGGCATCCCGCCCATGGCTCTGCTGCAGATCTTTGTTTAAGGCTTTTAAGTTTTGTATGCTTTTGTGAATTGATTCAGAGTGGTCACTCAGATTCATGCAACACATCCCACCAAAGTCTTCACACCCATGTCCCTGTGCTAACAATAAAAAAAAAATATCAATAGCAGCTCAGTTCTGTAGCGACACATGACAGACAGAATCGACACCTGCTAATAAGCGAGAAAAAGCAGTGCTTGTAGCATTACTTTCTTTAGCAAGCCAGCAGCCTAATTTATTAAGCAATTTAAGAGCATGTGCTATTCCTACAGAAGAGACTAGAGAAGAAAAAAATGCATCAGAAGAGATTGAAGAAGAAAAAACGCATTGCGCTGCATTCCAGAACTCAGCCTGAGAGTTACATTCTGCTGTGAGGTCTGTTATAATCATTTGACACAAGTTGGGGTTGCGATTGTGAAAGTGCTGCAATGCCCATTTGCAATCTTCATTAGCATTATCATATCTAGTTGTTTTAAGAGCAGCCCTCGAGCTTCCTCATGCTGAACTTGTTGCAAAATATTCTGAAGCCAATGAATAAAGTTAGTATATGACTCTTTAGGACTCTGCCAAACCGTGGCAAACAACTCACTCGAGTGACTAGAGGCACGCCCAGACTCCAGTATCTTCAGGACTGCCTTAATAGTTACCTCCTTAATTTGCAAATAGTTGTCCCTGGGATAACCTGCCCGAGTCATGGAAGCGGCATGATTATTTTCCCCAGCCAACTGCTCATAGTTAACAGCAATTCTCCAATTAAGGTTTTCAATCGAAGCCACTACACAGCTCACAAAAATCAGATAACCACATCATATACTGTATCAGTTAGTACCATACAAAGCAATAACTTCCAGTCATGCAGTGTGAGTGTATAAGGCTCTGCCATCACTTCAAGAAGGGACATAGCAAATGTGCTATGAATCCCCCCTTCCCGCACTGCTTTGCTTAACTCTTTAACAGCCTCATATTGCACAGGCTGCCACTCTCAAGGTTGATTTGGCCAATAAAATACTGGACATGCCATAGCGACTCCCAAATCCCCTCGCTTAAGCGCCTCCTGCTCGCATTCCTGCTACCAATCCCCCGGACCACCTTTCACCTTCCCCAAAAATACAATCAATGCATCAGGAGGGGGAGGAAAAAGGTCTGGTTCCTTTTCCAAATCTATAGGACCTGGATCAAAAAGTTTATCAGTGTCAATGGAATCATTGTCTGAGTTGTCCTGTTCCCGTGCTTGGTCCTGTGCTGTGAGGGTCGCTGCAATCACTGACAGGAGCTTTGGGGGCAGAGGAGGTGTGGATGGAGTCGCCGTTGTTGACGATGCGTTGAGAAGAGTCACGCTGTTGGTGGAATTTACAGCCTCCTCTGGTTTAGCAATGTTAGTAGAATTAGTCCACACTTGATGAAGAGTAGTCAGGATTTGCCACCAAGGTGCTAAATGCATTCCCGACGCGGAGTCCCCCTCCACGGCAGCATCATATAATCATCTGATGACCACTTGCCAGGCAGGAATTTGCAAAGTGCCATCAGGTGGAAAGTCCAGCACTTTGTCACGATTCCATTCTAACAGAGTCATTAGCTGTAGACCCATCACAGCTCATTGCTGAGCTGCAAGCAGCCGTCGCAATACATCCAGGCTGCACTGTTGATCTCGGGATAACTTCCCTCCCATGGTTCCTGACTGCTCACCTTTTTTGTGGGTGATGGGTGCACAAAATTTCCGCGGATCCCAGTTCAGTCAGGCTACACCACAGGTTCGGGCTCCATGAGCCTCCTACTTAAGCCCCACCGTGGGGTGCCATTTGTGGTGTACGAAGGCACAGACTCCAGTTGTGGTGCAACCAGAGACACTTTATTGTACAGAGAAGCCCCTATTTACATCTCTGAGCCCGGACACAAACCGCAGCTGCATGCACCACCAGGCTCAGGGCAGAAACCATTCATGCAGTTACATAGCTATATATCACTACAAGCATGCAGACACCTATTAAACACTAGATAACCATGTTCATCTTTCCTACTCTCCTTCACAATACCCAGCTGTTCTCTCATCTCCTGCCAGGTCAAACATTCTCCATCCTCCTCTCATACATCTCTCTCTTCAGACATCCTCTATCCTCCTCTCCCACACTCTACAGCTTCCTGAGGAGGGGAAGTGGAGGTGCTGATGTCTTCTCCCTGATATCCAGTGATAGGACACGTAATCATGATTCAAAGCTGCATCAGGGGAGGTTTAGACTGGACATTAGGAAGCATTTCTTTACCGAGAGGTTTGTCAAACACTGGAAGAGGCTTCCTAGAGAGGTGGTCAATGCCCCAAGCCTGTCAGTGTTTAAGAGGCATTCGGATAATACCCTTAACATAACTTGTCATCAGCCTTGAAGTGGTCAGGCAGTTGGAAGGGACCTACAACGATCATCTAGTCCAACTGAAAATATTCTATTCTATAAACAAAATCTCCCCTTTTAAGAAAACTTTCTTAAAGACTTCATCAGACTAATTTATTAATGAACAACGTTGATTTCAAAGACAGTGCTATTCAGGCAGAATTTGGGTGAAGAGACTTACTCATAAATATTTAGTTACCCAAACCTATTCAAGCCACTGTTGAGATGCAGCTTGCTATACTCTGACGAATATAACAAAAACATAAGAACATGAGTCCTATAGAGCTTTTAGTTCTGTGACTGAATTTTACTGTTAGCACATACCTAAGAATATACAACTAAATAGGGGGTTTTGTTCTTTGGGACTGGGGTTGTTTTTGTTGGGTTTTGTGTTGGGGTTTTTTAACTCTATTTTCTCACTTTCTCAGTTATACATCTTTATCAGCATTCCTCCTTCACTAAATCCTTGCAGCTGGTGAATACAGTCCTTACTAATCATGCTCTGAAGTTTTGCTAACTTCTACTTTTTCTCTGATCCATTCTACCCAATTTTTCCCTCACCACAACAGATGGTTGGCAAATGGAGAAAAAAAAAATAATTTCTGCAGTATACATGAATATACTAATACTACAGAGTTTTAAACTAGGATAAAGCAAAATGCATTTCATTGTGAGAGTGAAAGTTAAAAAGTGTTCCAGTTAAAACAATTTGTCAAATATCAACCAGCACTTGTGTAGCAGTGTTATGGCATCTTCCCTTCTGTATTAGAAATAATCACAGAAGCACTGCTCTATGCAGAAACCTGCACTATGGTATAAGCATCTGCCTACCTGCATGCTGTAAAAACCACTTCTAATGAAAAGCAAATCCCTTATTTTATGTAATCTATTGTGTAGTTATCAAAGCCTCAAGTCACATGCTTATGTCTTATCTGTAAGCAGCTAGTTGGTTTAAAGGCAGATTATTCATGACATTTATTGTTATTTTTTAAAAGTCTCAGGCGGGAGTCTTAATCAGTATGAAAGACAAAAAGCATATCTGATTTTCAGCACATTCTCCAATACTAGTCAGCCATCATTTCAACAAATTCTCAAGCCATCCTGTAACCCTCTTGAACATTCTTCTTTTCTGCAGTGTTTGGGTTTGTATGGGTATAACCAGTCTGTAAAACACCAATTTTTACTATAACCAAGTATTTAACTTCTTCCCATTTTTAAGAAAATAATAAAAAAAAAGAAAACCACACCACAACACACTACCTGAACATTGAGCATCTCTTCTATATTATTAAGGTAAAAAAATCTGAGATTATCAGGTAATTGGTAAAGTATGCACAAAGATCATGAGATCAGGCAAATCTCTGATGTATTTCTTTCTGGGAAGGCTATCATTAACATAACTTCCTTATTTACTGTAATTATGATGAGGGGTGTGTTTCTGTTGTTCCTGTTTTCAAGAAATGAAAGTGAAAATATTGTAAACGCACCATTTTAATACTTCTGAAAAGTCCTAAGATTGTAAAAGCAGTAATACCTTAGGAAGCAAAGCCGAAGGTATGCAAGTGTTAATAATCTAACCAGACCAGAGTACTATACAATTCCAAAACAATGGTCGACTGAAGCACAAGTACAGACAGGAAAGCTAATTATATGCATTAATTCTGGAGTGCATATACTGAGCACCTCTAAGTCCCTTACTTTTAAAACCTACCAAAAGGTTACATGTTGCCAAAGAAGTTAGCAGACCACCACTATCAACAACTTCCCCTTTAGTCTCCAACTACATAGAAAAACCCCAAAACAATATTCAAGAATAATACAGTAGAGAATTACTCAGTAATGCAAGTGAGATCTCCCTCCAGCTATTTTTCAAGTTGCCCCTCTATAACTCAGAAGAGCCAAAAGAAAAATAAAGTTGCTAAATACTGCCTTGTTCCTATTATGGCTTCTGTTACAGATTCACAAACAAGGAAGCAAAAAAAGAGCTATTGCTCTCACGCAAGCATCCTGTTATAGTCACCCACCACAATGATGGCATACTGCAAAGCAAGGGTTAAAGGTGCCCACATTTTGTTTATTTGGGTATTTTTAAAATAGTGTTTCTGAGGTGCAGTGGAGCCCCACTTCTCCATCTTTTCAAGCCAGACCATGTATTGCAAGAGCATACAACAAAGAACAGCTTTCCATAACAGTTTTGCCATTAGTGTGGAAGAACTGCCTTTGAGCCACTAAGAAAGTATAGACATCAGCTACCATCTCTGCACTGGTTCCCCACTGCCTTGCTGCAAGTGCTCCAAAAGGGTTTTTTTCCTCCCCTGCTACTTGAACTCTCAGTATCAGACAAGTGAGCAGCATCCCTCTCTGCTTTTTCCATATTGATGAAGGAAGCTAAAAATAGTGTGGTCACTATGTTACAGATCTGCTAATAAGTTAGAATTAATTAACTTTATTTGATTTTATAAAATCATTTGGAATAACAAATATATTTTAATGAAACTTGTACTTGCACAGCAAAAGCTGCTATGAAATCCTCTGTACAACCCTGTACCAAGGCCAGAAGAATGGGCTAGAATCATTGTTTTAAACTTAGGTAACAAATTTGGGATTTTACAGATTTCTTTGTATTTGACCAGTCTTCTGTATGTAGAAAGTGTATTGAAATGTCAGAATGTAGAATTAATGGGAACTGGGGAGAGTCGACTGGAACAGCTTGTAGCTACCTGCCAAGAAACCGTGAACTTCAGTAAAAGGTAATTCCGGCAGGGGGAGATCGCGACCACCGACCCAAATACCACCTACCCAAATCGTACCCCAGACCCATTTCTGGACCTTTCTAACCTTTACTGCGCAGAATCGGATATGGGAGGAGAGTATGGTAATGATTTTTGAGAAATATTATGTTTATGCATAAATACTTAATGAATATGTATGAATAAGTTCTATATATGGTGTCTGATTTTGAAACTTGGTGTGCGTTGATCGTGAGAGGACTCACTCACGCACCCGGCCGTTAATAAAGAAGTGTCTGCTTATCTGCATCACATTGGTGTTGATAAGTTCTTCATTCTGAGATTTCGGTAACAACTAAATTTCAAGCTGAATTTGGGGACAAAATTCATCCAGCCTTCTTTAGCTATCCTGCAAATAACCCTTAAAAACACCCAACATTTTTGTGGGCTGTAAACTACAAACAGCATCCTGAGACATTTGCCCTGGATGCAACACATTACAATTTGGCACATGGAATCAAATACAACATGGTTTAAAATGATGTAAGCACAGTAAGAAAAGCAATACAGTTCAGATCATGTGAAGTTAAAAATAAATACAAAAGTTCCATTTATCTACATGATAGAAGGAAATGATGGAGAAGGGAGGGGAAAAAAGGAAAAGGGTATTTTTATTTTTTTTTTTTCAGATAACACTAAGCCATTTTTGTGAAATTCACTCTTGGGGAGAAAAAAGCCAGTTTTCTCAGCTATTTTATTCATATTTGTCTCATGTTCTTGCTGTAAATGTTGAGTCTTATAAGATATAGGAATCAGCCATACAAGAAGAGCTGCTAAAGCATAGTAGTATCTCATAATGCACATTTATTAATAATTAATAATGTTGCAGATAATTTCCTCCTTTTTGAGGGTAACAGGTATGTTTCAGTTAATTAAAAAGTATATTTGAAAGTGAAGACTAAGACATACAGACATGAACAGCACTTAACCATCAGCATTTGCACCCTTGTATCTCTCCAAAGCTTCAGTAAATGAACAAGCTTGAAAAATTCCTAATAGCCATTGCAGACTCAGAGCTACAGGAATCCAAAAAAACAGGGATCCCTTAATGGAAGATTTAAAAAGGAGCTTGACTACAGATAAGGCACTGTAAGACACTGCTCTCAACTAGGAAAGTTCCAAACTATTTAGGCCTTCACAGCCCAGAGGCAACAGCTGAAACGCCAGCAAAGGAAGGGGTACTGGTCACCCAACAGGATAAGGTGATACTGAAACAGTAATAAATTTTTAAAATCAGTTTGTAAGTAGATTCAGTTACAGAGATAAGCAAAGAACTTAGCAGCAAACGAAGTGTGGATTACACAACCCTTTTACAGAGCCCAGAGCTTTGGGAGATACATAAACTTCTGTAATTCTGTTTGGAATCCCTGTAAAATATTGCAGATGAAGAAGAATTATGCTAAAAACATATAATACTTGTAGCATAGTTAAATACACAACCATGACCGGACTCAATGTAATAATTCCTACCGAATGCAATAACCTGGTTGATAATGCCAATTGGTTTGATTAGACTACTGAAATCAGACTTGTAACTTAAGGCCAGAAGGGACAGTCTGCCTCATCCTACTGCCAATTCCTTCCAGATGACTGCAATGGGAATTGCACTGGTGGTGAGTCTGTCCTTTTCTGTTCTATTCTGAGCAGGTAATATAACACAAGGCCAAACCCAAAGTACTCTGAATCCCAATTATTAACTGCAATTTTGTAATCAACAGAAAACACAATATATGACCTTAAGTAGACAAAAGCAACCAGTCTAGCCTGTATCTGCACAGGTTTTTTTATTGTTATACCAGCATTATGCCCAACCATATTTGTGCTGGGGTCAATTTTTCCAGTGTTGATCATCCTTTCAGCAAATTTATTTTCTACAAAAAAGTTAAGAAAATCATTGTCCCAAAAGAATATTTATCAAAATAAGAGATGGGGTACAGCCAGGGATGAGTGGCCCAGAAGTTTAAAAGACAAAAAAACAAAACCAGAAACCACAAACCACAGGCTTTACATTATTATCTTTTACCAGGCTAATCTTTGTACATAGTGTTCACACACACACACACACAATGCACCATCATATAAAATGCCTTTCATAAACATTATTATATATAATTTTTAAAGAAGCAGAGCACCAAAAAGCTCCAAAGAGTAAAACCTACTATACCAGCCATGGTAAAAATACGTAAGAGAACAACATGGTGTGTTCTGGGAAAACGTGGGCACCCCTCAAACTACAGCAGCATAGAAAAGAGCAAGCAAAAAGCACACAGAGAAAGTTAGATCAGCTCTACATGCAGCAAAGCATTTCTGAGTCTTACCGTACAAAAAGCCAAGAAGAAGTAGGAGTCAAAGCAGCACAAACAGGGCTAGCACCCTCCCTGCATCTATTATTAGTTCTGAAATACTTAACAGCACTGACTTCTCACATGGAAAGAATGGAGTTAGTATATAGTCCACAGCTATGGACTAGCAAAAGTCTGACTTGTATGCTAACTCATGTTTGGCAAGCCATCACTAAACAGCAACCACTCCAGTGCTGTCCAAACTCCCAAATTATCAAACTCTGATTTGGCATTTAACTGTATGTTAAACAAATCTGTGCACAAAGTTTAGGTCAGGCTGACTCTCTAAAGTTGTTAAAAGTGATGAATGAAGGGACTTCTAATCAAGGGAGTCAGCCTTGGGAAGGATGAGAAACAAAGAATGGATGGTGAAAAGAAAAGCATTATCTAAGTTATGCAGAAAGAAGCCTCCAAGTGAGAAAGTTCTGGCCAAAAGAGGAGACAAGCTGATAAAGTGTTGCAATCCACTGACATGAACAGAAAATTAGCTGAAAGTAGGACAAAGATAATTGTGGCAGTGGGAGATTGCAACCTCAGATTCAAATAAAACCCATTCATTAAAATCCTGATTCTGTAAGTATCTAAACAGATAACACTGCTTACAGTAAGTGATTGTGTCCCGTTTGAACTGTTAAGGCCCTTGTCCCCAATTTTGTTGACAAAAGTTCTGTTTGTTTTAATTCTAAAGACAGTGTCTCACACTAAAGCAATCGTGTCCATTTGGAGATAAGGTATGAATAGTGAATGCTGTACCACTTATGTAAAGGATGACGCACCTATGTTTAGTTAAAAGTCAGGAGATGTCCAAGGACCCTCATTGCCACATGACGGATGCACAGACTGCTAAGTCCTTGGGTTGGTTATCTTTAAAAAGGGACATTTTGTCTTAGATTCCTGTTGTACATGCAACGTGGCGAAGATGGAAACTTTAAACATGACTGCTATGCAATAGAGTCTACATAGAGACAACTCCTCAAGAACATTGTGCAGGCATGAGATATGTAAATGAATTCTCAGAATTGTAAGGAATATGTAAACGATTTCTTGGAAAACTAATGAATAGGTATGAGTAGCCTGTATAAAGGGGGGACTGAAAAGTCCCCTCGGTGTGCATGACTTTGGTGGAGCGATCCCCCATGCACCCAGTGCCGCCGAATAAAGATAACCTCCGCTCGCCTGCATATTGCTGACTGATTCTTCAAATCAGGTAAGAGGAGACATAAGAGCCTGTTGCTTTAAACTGAAAAACCCTCACAGCTTTTCCCAGGAACTAAAATACATTTGTAAATATATACATATGCAGACATAACTTTCAGCCCATGGTAAAACTGCTTAATAAAAAAAATTATAAATGGATCTATTCTGGATAGCATCAATCCTGAATCTCCAGAAGCAGAACAGTTACTTCCTCCCCCAGATCATGGTCTTCTGCCTGAGGGAAGATCATCACTGCTACTAGGCCAGTTTGGTTTCCGCATTTTATTCAGCTCTTGGAGAGAGTGTAACCCTTACCTTAACCTTCAGCAAAACTAGATGAGCTATAGATTTGGGTAGGGAACGAGTTACTATTGTCTGAGAGACAACTAATTAGTGTTGTAGCAAACATTATTGTTGTTTCCTTCCTCTTATTCCAACCAACCACACACACACACAATCTGAGAGCAGTGGAGGGCATTCTGGAGCAACTTAACAAATAAACGTGAGACGAGTCTTTTGGTCTCACGGCAAATACGGCGGCCAACCTGCCTAAGACAGGTACGGATATACGACAAAGGATTGAGGCAGGATTAGCCGCCACCGCCGAGGCGCTCCCCAGAAGTGTACGGTCCCGACCCACCGAGCTGAGCCACGGCCGGAGGGAGCCCCGGGGGCGAGGTTGACAAGCACGGCGCCGACAGGCCACTGTAAACAGCCCCATCTACAAACAACAACCCCCTTCGAAAACAATCCTAGAAGCGGCCGAGGAGTCTCAGCCCACACGCAGGGCCTCCCCTTGCCCGCGGCCAGGGGAGGCCAGCCCTGTGGGCACGTGCTGCCCCACAGGCAATGGGGGCTGGGGAGAGACTTCCACCTACAGACAGGTCCGCTCACTACAGGACGCCGGGCCGAGCACCAGCACCCGGCAACCCCCACTCCACCTTGCCCCCCCGCGCCGCCGCGCCGGCCCGGGGCACCAGGCCGCTCGCCGCCGGCAGCTACTCGGCGGGCGCGCAGCAATGGACAGGCAGCGACCCTCACCTCACCGGCCCGTACCGTACCTCGACTGAGATCAAGAGGGACGTTCTCCTCGCCGCTATCGTTCCGACCTGCGGGGATGGGGGAGAGAAGTGCGTTAGGCTGGCGGGAAGGAAGGAACCGAAGAAAGAGGAGGAAGAAGGAAGCAGAGGGAATGGCATAGAGCCAAACGACATAGAGCAAGAGCCGCCAAAGGAGAGCGGAGGAAGTAGCTTACTTTAGCGGCCTGCCCAAACCCCTTACCTCGGATGCGGAGGTGCCTCAACGAGCGAGCACGAAGACTCACCGCCATATTTACGGCTCCCAGAGTCACAACACCAGAAACCTCGCCCGCTCTCGCGAGAAGTCCGCGAAGCCGCCGCTGCCGCCCAGTAGCCGCGCCGCCAACGGAAAGAGCGTAGGGGTGGCTGGAGCGAGGTTGAGTGGCCGTTGCCGCCCCTGAGAGGCCTTGCTTAGCTATAGCCCCTCTCCCAGTTGAAGCGGTGCCTTGGGGCCGTTCGGGGCGGGCGGCAGCCTCAAATACCAGAGGGCGGTTCAGAGTTGCCGCTCCTTGGGCTTCCTGGAGCGGTGATATAGGGCTCTGCCTGCCCAGATAAAAACACTTGAGTCACGTTTCCAGCGCCTCTGTGTGGCGGGATGGGCGCTTGGGTATCAGGAGACACCCAGGTGCCCACCACACAGGGATGCTGGAAGCGTGATCCAGGGAGAAGCACCGGTGTTCTTAAAACCGCGCGGTCCAAAGGGCTGCATCCGCCGACGGGTTCGCTGCAGGGCTTCAGCGGGGTAGAACTTCTCCGCAGGCACCTCCGGTAGCTCTACCCCAAGAGGCTAAAGCTGAGGGGAGAGGAGGGTGGCGGCCCGGCAGGGGCGAAGGGACATCCGAGGGGGCTTCCCCTCTGCCCCCGCTTCGCAGCGGTGCGCCGGTTTCGGTAGCAAGCATTATGCTCCGCCAGAAAACGTGGCAAAAAGCCTTCTTTTCCTGAAGAGCTCGCGCTGCTGAGAAATGACTTTCTACATAACTGCTCTATCGCCACATCTAAAGATTTTGGTCTGTCAAGTAAAGTTACTTTTTTTAAAAAATGAATTTTCCTGCTTACTTTCCCTTTTTTAAATAGCACTTGCCTTGTGATGAGATAGTAATTCAAGTGGATACAGCATGACCATTGGCATTATACACCAGATGTTTTCAGTGCTCCACTCCTTAATACATGAAGTAATTAAAAACAGAAAAAGGGGAAAACATATATCTTTTCATTGCTTTCTTGATTTAGTTAATGGGTCTCACTGCAGGCTCAAGTGCTGATCTATTTCTTACCCTGACATTTGTTAAACTTACCTAATAAAATCAGTGTATGTCTAAAAATGTTAACTCATAAAGGAAAAGAAGTTCCACTACAAGAAATAGTATTTGCATATACTTGCTCTTCTCCTTTCTTAGGAAAAAGTTTAAATAAACAGATATACCCTACATCATGTCCTGAAGCTTCAGACAGCCATAGCCAAGACAAGTTCTGTCACCCAGACTTCCCAATTTCTCTGGAACAAACCCAGCAAATAATAATCAAATTGAAGTATAGAAGTAGCCAGCCATATAAAAATAGCTTCACAAGGTCAGGTAATTGTTTTCCTGTTTTGCAGTCCATCATTTTTCACTTAGTTTTCCCTTCTCTCTAAGGGTAGTTGTTCAATTCAGATTCTGTGCTACTCAAAAATCTGGTTTTATCAAGTATTCATGAATATTGTATTTCATCTCAAAAATTGTAAATTAGTTTTTACAATGATTCGTTGCATTTCTAAAATGTTAATACTGATTTAGAAGATTAAATAAAATTAAATAAAATTATAAATAAAAAGAGCAGAAAAACAGTGGTAGTATCACTTTTAACTTTTCTGCCATATCAAGTCATGACACATGTATAAGACTCTTGTAATAGGATTATGTCATAGAATCATAGAATCATGGAATGGTTTGGGTTGGAAGGGACCTTAAAGATCATACAGTTCCAACCCCCCTGCCATGGACAGGGACACCTTCCACTAGACCAGGTTGCTCAAAGCCCCATCCAACCTGGCCTTGAACACTTCCAGGGATGGGGCATCCACAACTTCTCTGGGCAACCTGTTCCAGTGCATCACCACCCTCACAGTAAAGAATTTCTTCCTAATATCTAATCTAAGTCTACCCTCTTTCAGTTTAAAACCACTACCCCTCATCCTATCACTGCATGCCCTTGTAAGAAGTCCCTCTCCAGCTTTCTTGTAGGCCCCCTTTACATACTGGAAGGCTGCTATAAGGAGTCCCTGGAGCCTTCTCTTCTCCAGGCTGAACAACCCCAACTCTCTCAGCCTGTCTTCATAGGAGAGGAGCTCCAGCCCTCTGATCAGCTTCATGGCCCTCCTCTGGACTCGTTCCAACAGGTCCATGTTATTTTTATGTTGGGGGCCCCAGAGATGAATGCAGTACTCTACTCCAGGTGAGGTCTCACAAGAGTGGAGTAGAGGGGGAGAATAATCTTCCTCAACCTGCTGGCCATGCTTCTTTTGATGCAGCCCAGAATTCAGTTGGCTTTCTGGGTTGCAATCGCACATTGTCGGGCCATGCTGAGATTCTCATCTACCAACACCCCCAAGTCCTTCTCCTCAGGGCTGCTGTCAATCCATTCTCTGCCCAGCCTGTATTGATACTGGGGGTTGCCCCAACCCAGGTGCAGAACCTTGCACTTGGCCTTGTTGAACCTCATGAGGTTTGCACATGCCCACCTCTCTAGCTTGTCAAGGTCCCTCTGGATGGCGTCCCTCCCTCCAATGTGTTGATCACACCACACAGCTTGGTGTCATCAATAAACTTGCTGAGGGTGCACTCGATCCCACTGTCCATGTCCCCGACAAAGCTTTTGAACAGCACTGGTCCCAATACCGACCCCTGAGGAATGCCACTCATCATTGGTTTCCACTTGCACATCGAGCTGTTGTGGGACACCGGAGTTTCTGGTGCCAATCACCAAAGCTGCCATGAATCAGCAGGAAGTAGTGGGAGTTTGACTTGAACAGCATGCTTATCTCACAAAACAGATAACAAATGCAGTCTAACAAGCAAACTGACTGAGTGACACCCAGGGTGACATGTGTTGCTTCAGAAAAAGCAAGGAAAACTCCCGTAAATCTGTAACCATAAGTCTGTACCATGAATGTGTACCATAAATCTGTACTGAATCCCCCCCACTCTGTGATGAACCATGGGACACCACTGGCCTTCCAGAATTGACAATCCTTGCTAAGGACCAATCAGCACACAGTAATTGACTTAGTCCTACCTTGCCATGAGTATAAATCTGGCATTTTAGAATCCTCTTTTTTGAGGACAAGATCTCCAACTACTGGATGGGTTGATGAGCCTGGACCTCTCTCCTCCCCAAGCACAGACACCGCTTTGGTAAGACTTGCTCCTCTGACTATGTTGGATATTACCCAGGACAGTATAGTTAACAAGAGCATTGCACTCTTAACTCAAGCTCGATTTTTGCAGTAGAGTGCATTTATCAACGGCAATTCCAAACTTCTTATATCTGTCACCTTAATAAATCATCTATCATTTCAACTTTGTGAAACTGTGTCGCGACGGAGGGAAGACACAGTCACTCAATATGAGTGATCAGCAGACTTCATTTATTGTGCCTTACAGTCATCTTTTATACCTTGTTATAATTAGCTCATACATATTACAAAAGTTAAGCTCATTATTGGTTAGTTGCCTAAATACCAAGCCCGCCCCTAGTTTCTCTTCTGTAGTTATCTGTTCCCACCTGCAACATCCTTTTCCCACCGCAATCTTCCTGTTACTGTGTAACAAGAACAGCCAAGGATAGTGTATTTTTGCTTTACTTCAGATAAGCTGAGAGCGATGTGCATTTTTGTCCAGCCAGCTGGACTATGTCTATGTGACCTTTTTCAGCTAGCCAGTTATCCACAAAACTGTTTCAGTGAATGTCCTTGAGAGGGCTCTGACAGGCAAAGGCTGACTCTGATGAGTGGCTGTGTACATATAATCCTTTAGACCTAAACCAGGGGTCATCAAACTTTTTAAACAGGGGGGCAGTTCACTGTCCCTCAGACACTGTCGGGGGCCGGACTATAGTTTGGAAAAAAATGAACAAATCCCTATGCACACTGCACATATTTTGTTTGTAGTAGTGCACAAAAAACAGGGAAAAGAATGCAATATTTTAAATTAAGAACAATTGTAATCAACAAAAACCAATAATATTTCAATGTGAACTATGGGCCTGCTTTTGGCTAATGAGATGGTCAGTGTTAGGTTCCATATTTGTCACTGCCAGTCGTAGCAAGTGATGCAAGTGTTCATCAGTTAGTCTGGATCTGACTGGAGATTTCAGATGTTTCATTCGGGAAAAAGTCTGCTCACAGACATAGGTGCTGCCAAAGATGGTTGCAATTTGGAGTGCATGGTTCCTGAGATGTCTCTGAGGGGAGAGACGCATAGAAATTAGTAAGGCTGCTTGATTTGAATGCATCTTTCAGCGAGTCACAAGTCTGTAGCTCGGCCAATTCCATTTGGTAAATCGGATCAACAGTTTCAATGTCAACAGAAAATGGGTTCCGGAAAAGCTGCATGTCCTGTTCATGGAGACGAAGCTCTTTAAATCTAATTTGAAACTCCTTTTGCAACATTTCTAGTACATCCATACACGTTTTGTTTGGGAATGCGACTGCTGGTTTTTCTGCAGACAGGTTTTGAGTTGTGGGGAGATGGCAGAAGTTTTCCTCCTTTACTTGGTTAATGAGCAGGTCTAATTTGACTTGAAATGCTTTCACATGTGAATACACATCACAGATGAGCTTCCCCTTTCCTTGAAGCTGGACACTGAAATTGTTGAGTAGCTCTGTTACATCTGTCAGAAACGCAAGGTGCCATTTCCGTTCTGCATCTTTGAGCTCTGGTACTTCTTTGTTTTTAGAAAGCACAAAATCATAAACCTGTGGAAGTAAGTCATAAAATCGTTTCAAAACTGTCCCTCGACTCAGCCAGCGGACTTCTGTGTGGTACAGAATATCTTCATAGGCAACATTTAGCTCAGACAGAAATTCCTGACACTGTCTGTGGTTTAGTGCGTGAGCTCTAATGCAGTTAACACAAGAAAGCACAATTTTCATGACAGAGTCCAGCTTCAGTGATTTACAACACAGGGCTTGTTGGTGGATGATGCGGTGTATGGCTATTGGATGTGAATGGCTGCGTTTGTCCATCTCTTTGTTAATGTGTGCAACCACTCCTTTCATGGACCCCACCACGCTAGGAGCACCACCAGGTGTCACACTGAATAGTTTACCCCAGTCCAGCTCCAAATCGTTCATAGTTTGGCAAACTTTCTCATGGATATCCTCTCCTGTAGTTGTTCCTTTGGTGCTTTTCAGTGCAGCAAGCTCCTCTGTGACTTTGAAACGATCATTTGTCCCACGAATGAAAATTAGAAGTTGTGCAGAATCACGAACATCATTGCTTTTGGCGAGTGCCAATGAGAAACAGCAAAGTTTTTTTGAGGAGTTTTGCAACTGCAGATTCAAATTTTCCCCCATTTCTTCAGTCCTTCGTGTAATTGCAGGTCCTGAAAGCCTCACTGTACTAAATAAATCCGCCTTCTCTGGACACATCTCTTTGGCCACAGAAAGAAGGCATTCTTTAACAAATTCTCCCTCTGTGAATGCTCTGCCAGTGCGCGCTACGAGCTTGGCAACTTGATAGCTTGCTCGAAGTGATGACATATTGAGCTGCTTTTGCTTCACAAACGTATTTTGCTGAGTTGTCAATCCATGTTTCAGTCTTAATATTTTATCTTTTCTCACTTGTCCGACCAAAGAATCATATTTACCTTTATGTTGAGTTTCGTAGTGTCGACGCAAATTGTATTCCTTTGACACAGACACTGAATTCTGGCATATCAGACAAACAGCTCGCTCTTTGTACTCCGTGACAAAATAATCAGAAGTCCACTTTTCTTGGAACACCCCGCACTCGGAGTCAATTGTTCTTTTTTTTGACACGATGGTGCGCGCGCTTCCTACTGGTGCTGGCTTGCTTGTCCTGCCTGGGAGCTGGAGGGAGGGAGGGAGAGACGGGGGAGCCGCCCCCCTCGCTGATGCCGCCGCCCCCCTCCTCAGCCCGGCCGCGCAGTCCGGACAGGGTGGCCAGAAGGGACTGAAGGGACTTTGCCGCGCCGGGGCTCTGGCGATTCGCCCGAGTTGGCTGGACCTCGCAGTGCAGAGGCTGCCGACTGAGCTTGCCCGGCAGAGGAGATGGGTGTGTGTGTGTGTCTGTAAATACCAGGGGCCGGATTGAGGACCCTGGGGGGCCGTATCCGGCTCGCGGGCCGTAGTTTGGGGACCCCTGGTGTAGGCCTCTAGTACTCAGGACCCCAGCAGTTCTGTTATAGACCCCACAGTTAGTCCCTGTATTATGTGTTTATGGCAGATTGCTACTTTTACCATCAGTTGAATGGACAAGTATTGGATTTTTCCCTTCCTACCTTACAGTTTACATCTTTGTGGATCAGAGACCAAGTCATATGTCCAGTCACCAAACAGAAGTAGTGTCCACTTAACTTTACAAATGGCTGCTGTTGTGATAACATGCAACTGACCTAGTTGTTTAAAGCATGCAGTTTTAGCTACTAATTCAGTTCCCTTACATGAAGGCAACATTTCTTCCCCAGGTACATTCAGTTTCTATATTTTAAAGACAGTAAGTGCCACAGAGGCATTGTGGTGACCGTATTTACAAGATGCAAAACTTAATGTTTTTAAGCTCTTCTGTGGAAGATTGCAAAGAAATAAAGTAAAATGAACATCCACCAATTTGAATTTGGGTCTTCAGCATGAGTCAAACTTTCCATTTGCTTTGCCCTGAATTATCATCTTCACAGCATATTCTTTGAGGGTTCATGTTTCAATCCACCTGGACATGTTTTAGATTACAGACATCATGGAACAGCAGCAAGAGTGGCAGACAGCAAAATGAAACAAGTAAAAGAGTCATGTTGAGAAGAGGTCCAGTTATATTCCATTTGTACTTTTCTGGTTATGCCTAGCATGATGAAAAAGACTTAAGGTTAGGATGGCTATAAGTTATAGTTCTATTGCTTAAACTAACTTAGAGCCACTAAGAGAACAAAAACTAAAGCAATAAACAGCAACACTTGTCTTCTGTTAGAAGCTAAACAGTATTTCAGAGGAAGACTTAGAGGTGTGGCAGAAGAATAGATTTGCCAGTCTGATAGTTCATGTTATCTAGTCAATGATAAGAAGTTTGAGTTACGTTAGTTTCTGGTGACAAGAGCTCTAATAACCCTTATCCTGTTTTTACTCTGGAAGGGGTTAAACTTCAAAAAGCTGTATAGGACACTGTGTGCTAACAGGTTCCTAAAGAGATATCCAAAAGATTTTAGTCAGCCCCTCTGAGTTTTTCCAGCACATTTGTTCATTAACTTTCCTCAAGGAAGGGAAATCTAGATCTATTGTGACCTTGAGATTTAAGCCAGTGGAAGAATAAAATCTTTATTTCTAATAAAGCAAAGCCAGCTAAGGCTTAGCCAGAATGCAGCCATATACAAGTGTGAATAGAGGTACTCTAGCAGAAATGTTCTTTTAGGGACTGTTTGACATACTTCAGAGAAGCATTAAAGTTAAGCCAGTGTAGTTTAAGACAGCTCTTTGACAAAGATTTTCCAAATCAATTTTGGAGAATGAAGTAGGTTGTCTTATTAGTGAAGACTTACCCAATCTATGCAAATGGGTTGCCAAAAGAATCACCAAGAGGACCAGAAGGTGGTTTCTGAGACTCCTTCTAAGAAAGGGAGATCATAGGTTGTTAGTGGATTTACAGGTTTCATCAGATTTATTCTGCAAGTTTGTATAGTTACTGTTCCAAACACCTTCTGGAAAAAGAATACTGCAGAGTGCTTGCTAAATACATATTAACTGTACTGCTTTAATAGGAGAAAAGAGCTCTAAATTCATGTTAGCAGTTATCCTAGTCTGAGGCAAGGTATCTGTCAGAAAAGTCATGTGTGCTTAATGAACACTCATTTGGAGCTGAGCCAGTATAGTCATTAGGTCTGTTTTAGCCAAATGCTAGATGTCTCAAGTCAGTATTCCAGGATTGATCCAGAGTTTCCACCAAGGGCTTCAAGTGCTGTATCCCAAACAGCGGTTAAGCCACTTCCTCCCCCAGGGGGTACTGAACATGGGGGCCTCACATTTGTTCAGCTAGAGCTGCACAATCCATACTCAGTCTTTCTGCAGAGAGGTAAGCATAACCAAATTGGAAGACTTCTGCAGCTACATTATTTTACAGTCTTTTGTAAAAGCTCCCAATACAGGGCTGAAGAACTTCCTGGTAGGACTTGCAGCTTGGGGTACTAATCATAGACTCCTGGGGGAGGTGTTGTGGCTTTGGTGTTTTGGGGGGTTTTTTGGTTGGTTTTTTTTTGGTTTTGTTTTATTACTTACAGATGAGGCACTGAAAAGGTCTGGTTTAGCTTGACTTTCAAACAGGCCATCAGCTGGCAGCACAGTTTGTTGGGAAATAGGCTTTGGTGGTTCTAGGGAAGAGACAAACATACTGCTATATCACTAAACAGCTTAACAAGCACTCAGCTATGTCTGTATAGCAACCAAAGCTCATCTAATTAGGTGTGCAAAAACCCACACAGAAGTTGCTTTGAGCAACCTCACAATTTTATCTCCTGCTTGTCCCTCAATACACTTAAGCTAGATGGGACTTCTAACACTACAGACCTAATTTACTTCAGTCTAGCACAGTAGTTTAAGACACTAGGTGTCAGTGTTTGGCCACTGACATTGGTCAATTCTTTAAAATTCTTTAACATTATTAGAGGATAGTCCTTCAATCCTGTCTCAGTAACCATTAAATCAAAACTTTAGTTCTATCAGAAAAGAATAGTGATCAGCCATCCCTCTGCCTGAGCAGCTATCCAAGCAGAAAGAGATTTTTCAGTCATTTTGGCAGACAGCTTGTTAGCTTCCATGTTATCATGACCTGTACTATTTTGAGAAATGCCTACTTTACTACTAAAATAATTGCTGAAAGATCCAGAAGCACCTGAAAGGCTTTGCTGCTCTCCTCTCCTTGCTGGTACTGCAGGTGGCTTTGTCAGCTGGAAGTTTTTAAACATTTCCTTGACATCCTTCATCTCTCTATCACCAAGTGGATCCAGAGCAATAAAAACATCACACTCTCTCTTGGATAGCTCCTTCTGAGGTGTAGTTGTAGGTTGTGGCTGAGGTGGGCTAGTTGTCGACATGGAGGGTAGTACAGATGAGGTCTGAGTGGGTAGTGTTGAAGATGGGAACACACTACTCTGGAAAGGATTTACAGCAATGGATGGCTGTGTCCATGAAGTAGGTGGAACTTGTGCTGGCTGTGCCCAGAGCCCAGAGGTCTGAGAGGTTACTGGAACAAAAGATGCAGGCTGGCTCCAGCTTGGCACTGCTTGAGTACCAAAGGCAAGTGGTTGAGTAAATCCTGTAGGCCAAGCAGGCATCATAGACACAGGAAAGACTGATGCAGCCTGAGTGAAGGCAGATGTCTGTGCATGCCCTGGTGATGAAGAAGTTGCTGGCAAGCCACCTGGGGGGAAGATTGTTGTTACACAGCACTTCAGTGATCTGAAGACCTCTAGTAGGAGTGTATCAATTCCACCAAGGGTACTGGCAAAACATTTTTCATGTGCTGTTTTCAAAAGACTGTTGATTTACACTTTAAGTCATTGGAGGGGGAGAAGGGGGTTAACATTTTTTTACTTGGCTCCATTTTGGTCCTGGAAAAACAGAATTGAGCTTGATAGAAGTAGGAACACACATCTATTACTTCTGTGCTGGGACTAAGTATTTACCATTTCATTACTTCTGTGTAAATGATTACTAAAGACTGCAGCAGTGCTACCCTGTCCTCCTAAGTTGTGCTTGGCAAACTTGAACCTTGTCTACCTGAAGCAGCAAGCTGCTGTCAAAGTTTAAGCAAAACACCCTGTTCTGGTTAAGGATGTAAAGTTTAGGGGTCTATTTACAGAATTTAATAGTTTAGAGCAGACAGCACATGAGTTAAAGGGTGAGGTACTGCACATGAAGTAAAGGACAAGTAGAACCTCTCTGTTGGGTATTAACAAATATCTTAAACTGGAGCAAGAGCTTCACTTTGTGAACTAACCTAGACCAGCCAATGGAGGTGCTGTGGTAGGACTTGTTTTGAAGAGGTCCAATGGATTAGTTGGCATAGGTCCTGTCTGTGCCACCGAGGTCAAGCTGAGGCTCTCTGTAGTTGGCGCAAACAAGTCTGAGCTAAATATGTCATTTGATGCAGTCTAGAAAGAAAAAAAGTTGTTGTGAGATGCATGGCAGAACACATGCTAGCTTGATCAAGACCCACCAGTTCAGAGCTACAAGCTTTTATTTCAGCTACAGCAGAGCAGGGGACTTTGACACATCCTTTAGAGACCAAGTATAAGAGTTTCAAACCTCACCATTTTGTTCACACCTACTGAGATGCATGGCATTAAGTAGGTATAATATACAGTAGTTACAAGTTTGCAAGTCAACAGCAGAAGAATGAGACTTAAAGTGACCAAATTATTTACTAGCATAATGAGCTTCATACCACCCCCCCACCCCACCCCCCCTTATTCCTGCTCAGTCTGCACTGACCCCTGCAGTTGCGGCAAGGTCAGCAACTGAATCTTGCATCATTTCAGTGCAAGACAAATGCAGCTGACTCAGAGCCACCCTGTGTCTGAGGCAAGTGATTGAGATTGCTCTCAATAGGCAGGTACTGCAAAACTATATAGGTTTCTGTAAGCTAGTACTAGTTCATTGTTATGAAACCACAGGCTGATGGGCATATAACTATCATAACAGGTTCTGATATCATATCAAGTGACAATATACATAGCAGTATACTTACTAGACCTTTACAGAAGTATGGCAGCATTAAGGAAGAAAATATATAATTTAGTGATCATAGTTACTATGAAGCATTCATGAATGTTAGAATGTACCATGACTGCAGAGAGGTTAGAAAAAATGGTAGGTAAAAAGAGTAGGTGTGCTGTGAAGCTGTTTAGATAGTTACATAATATGAAGAAAGAAAAGCTTCCTTCACCCAGCTTCTTTAAGTAACAGCATGCATATCACCATTAATTCACCTTGTTCACCTTGACAGACCTCCTTCCTCTTCCTGGCTTAGTACTTTGTGGTGGTGGACTAATTGTTATAGACTCATGTGACATGAGCTGGATACTGCTTTCAGAATCCAGCTTTACTCCATTCTGCAGAGATACTCCTCTGGAAGGACCTTCCACAAACAGGTTTGACAAGGCATTAAGAAAGCCATTCTGTTCTTTCTCTGGTACCCCATTTGGCATTCTTGCTGCAGGCAACTTGCTTGCAAGTGGCCACTGGTTTGTTAGTGCTTCTTGTTTGCCAGTTCTATTAGAAATCTGGTCAAACTGTTTACCGATGTAGTCAATATCACTATTTGAAGCACCATTACTCACTGGTGTCAAGGTACTCAGACTTCCCTTCTTCTGATCAGCAGACTTTAGAGAATTAAATAAAGGCAGTGCAGGTTGGTCTTGGTCTGGCTGTGCAAAAGGATCATCACTGAAAGGGTCTTGATTAGGTGCGGGAAAGAAGCTGAGATTGGTAGAGAAAGAACTCTCAGGCAAGAAGGGTAGCTGTGACTTTGGTGGTAGAAGAGAGGTTGTGATGCCATTCAAGAAGAGATCCTCTTTTGCAAAAATCTGTTTGGTCTCAATTTCAGAGTTTAGATCCACTAACAGAATCTCTTTAGTTTCCTATTTGTTCAGAAAGAAAAAAAAAATGTTGGCTTTACGTATTACTTGCTGCATAATACACAAGCTCAAGGAAAATAGCTGAAACAGGAGAGATCCTGGTATCCGGAACATCATACTAATAAGTATTCAATGTCACAGTGAAGTTACACTAAAGCTTCATCTTATAAGCCATTAGGGCAAGCACCACAAACTGGTCATCACAGCTATTTAGTGTCAGAAGCTCAATGTTAAAAGCACCTGTTTTAAGATCCATTAGTTAAATATCAGATGCTTGTTCTACAGCCAAATATCAGATGCTTGTTCTACAGCCTAGAGACTGTAGAGTCATTAAGCACTAATTGTATCTAAACTTTCACTTGAGTCAAGAAGCCCTTGTCAAAGGACTAGAAATCAACAAGTTGAAGTTGCATTGCTTTAGCATGACTTCAAGTTGCTGTCTCAGCTTCAGAGTAAGATTAGAGAGCTATTTGCAGGTGGAAGAGGTGAACATGCCATCTTTCCACCAAGCTGGCAGTAGAAGGGTAAGACTTGGTCATTAGCTGGACTGTCACCTATTGCAGCGCCAATTGGATCACAGCTGATGGTGGCTTATAGTCCTAGGATAAGCCAGTAGGATTTGGGGGGGTCACACTGAGCTATGACAAGCTAAATGCATACTTTTGTGGAGTTAGGCCACATCTTGAGCTAGGGCCACCCATCTAGAATGGCCTGGAGTCTACTCTGAGGGACTTATTTAAATATTTGCTTGTCCATAAAATGAGCTTTAGCTTTAAGGGTCTTTAGTTGAGTTTCTGTAATAGCTCTCATAACACCAGAGGCATATACTGCTAGTATATATTTCTAAAGGCATCTGACTAACAATACAGAATTATCTCTGTCATGCAGTCTCAAGTGAACTCTGCTGGATAAGAATGACATTAGCTATTCTAGTTAGTAAGTAGATACTATTATAGCCCTAAGACACTTGTACACTGATGATAGCTAAACAGATGTCTCAGTGAAACCAGGACTAACAAAGTAAAAAAAAACCAAAAACAAACCACAAACAACACAGATCTATTACTAGGACAAAGTTTGCTCTCAAAGCAAGAGCCAAGACAGCTAAGATAGATTCTACTTACTGTGGGACTGCTCACATCAGGAGGTGTTGACATATCCCCGAACAAGTCCATCTGGTCAATTCCCTTGAAGCCAGAAATAGAAGAACCAGTATCTGTTACAGTTCTTACAAGAGCAAGAATCAAGCATTATGCAGATCTATTGCAAACACATCTATAAATACCACATTTCCCACACTGTAGACAGTCAGTTATTACCTCCTTAATAGCATCAGCATAAAACTCTAAAATGCAGACTACTGGTTTGTTTGCCAGCTTGATCAGCAGGTAGTACTTCACTACCATTCTGTAATAGCTAGACAATAGCGTCAATAACTGGAATATCGAAACTTGCCTTAAGCAAACAACTTGCAGGCTTGAAAAAGCAAGTAATGGAAAGAGGAAGCATGAGGAAGATCACTACATAATATTAATTGTGGAGAGTCCTTTTACTCCCATTTCCAATGCAACTGGGCATCTGATGTTGCCTCCATAATGCTAGCAGAAAGTTAAAGGTAGTTGTATCGCAGCAGCATACCAAATCAAGTGAAGCTGAGTTAGACTGACTTACCTCAGTCTTATTGCTTCTTCATTCTAAAGAGAAGGCTTTTAGTACCTAGATATCCCATAGAATATCCAAAGCCTCTTGCTTTGGAGAGCTTACCAGATCTAGGAGGTAATCAAACTGCTGGTACCAACCAATAGCCTCAAAGGATCTTGGCTCCAGACAGACCTCAGTGTAAAGTCTCACAAGAGCCCAAAAACCAAGCCAGAGCTGAAACAAGCTTTATTTCTATGCAGACTAATGCAGTTTCTACAATTTTACTTGCCTTTTTCTTGTCTTCCTCTTCCTTCTTCTTCATATTATATATTAGCTGGAAAAGGTCCTTAAGATCAACAACTAGAGGCTCAGCCTGAAAAAGAATATAGATTTTAGGCCATATACTATTTCACAGCTTGCTTCAGTAGAAGTCCTTATTAAACATGACTGGACTGATAGTGGTAAATTGGACACCACTCAGAATTTAAACCTAGCTGCACCTAACCTCCCACCTCGGTGAGGAGAGTTAGAAGGCAAGGGGGTTTATTTTCTGCCAAATTACTCCATCCCCTTTAACGCAACAGAACAGCAAGCCAAACTTTCCTAAATGGTGCAACACTAAGGTTGAGATAACGGGAAAAGCAAGAGTTTAAATGACTGTTGAGTCTCTGCATAAAAGAGCTTATGCAGAATCCAAGGGTAATGGGGCACAACCAGCTTAGAACTGTTGTTAACTCCCCAGGGAAAGTAACTGTACTTGTGCCAAGCCTGCCATTTTTAATTTTTTTTCTTCTAAAAGCATGTAGTGCAACCCTTTAAGTACATAGCAAGTCCTAATCACATTTCCTCAAAAGTGCAAAGGGTATCCAAACCCTCTGGTAGCCTGATGAGAAGAAAAACAATTTGCATCACTGTTTTCTGCCAACTCTAACACTGAACCTGGAAAAAGCTCCTATAGCTAGTACTACATTTACTTTAAACACTATGCAAATGGTAAATCAATGATGCAAGCATAAGGCAAGATTATAATCACCTCAAATTTGTGGAGCAGACACCAGTTTTAAGTGATACCTGTATCAGGATAGAAGTTTAGTGAGAATTAGAAAGGCACTGCATTCCCTGCACGTGCATTAACAAGAATGTTTTGAGTAGTTGCTGACATAGTGGCAGGTTCAGCTACACTGATTTGGACCTTTTGCTTGAGGCACATAGCAGCTGTGTCAGTATCTAAGAGCAGGACAAGTCCTCCTGTTCAGGCACTACCTTCTGCTCAAGCAGAGAATGTATTGAACAGATCTCACTGTTTACATGTGAGCATCATCCTCTCCTGATCAAGGGTTTTAAACATGCAACTGCAGGAAGAGCCATTTCAAGAGTTATCACCTTTGACAAACAGTACAGCTGCAGCAGTCTTGAGCTGCAGAAGTGCTTACTCATCAGCTAGACAAGTTTGTGTTAAAAACAACTAGCAGCAAGTCAAGAGCTTTCTACAGTTTGGCTATACTTATAGGCTGGCAAGCAGCACCCCATGGTGAAAAGCTCAGAGAACAGACTCCATTCCAGAGCACATACAGAAGGCTTATGTACTTGATCTACAATTCCAGTGAAGCCAGTACAACACAGGACTCTATAAACTAATAAAACAGGCTTAAGAACGGGTGTTACAGCTATTACTGGAGTAACATACTCCAACAAGGAGCCCTTCAGTCTCACCTGTAGTGGATCTGAAGCTGCCAACAATTCTCCAGGAGCATGGGCAGGGATGTGTATAAGGAAATTACTAGCTTTGAAGCCTTGGCTCTTCAAGTCATTTTAATGACTATTATAATGACAAGCTAATAAGTGTCAAATATTCAACTTAAGTTCATGTCATTTACAAAGCTGCATAATACTCAGGAGTAATTCCAAGTACTTGTTTCCAGTACTGCTTATGCATAGCTTCTCTTCATAGAGACAAACCCTGCATATGGTTTTCATCCATGCAGAAGTCCTGTAACAAAGATCAGTATCCCTCCCAGAAGTAACTCTAGAACCAGACATGCCATTCATTGGACCCAGAAACTCTGTTGCACAAGACAAAGCATCATGAGAACTAACTAGACTAGTGCAGTTCTAACAACTTTCCTGCTAATTCTGAGTGAAGCTCTGGATATCTAACTCAAGAATTAGCGTTCTCACTCACAGCAACAGGCCACTGTACAGGAAAGCCCATGATAATGGCTCCATTCATCTCACTAATGACTTCCATGGCACATGGACGTGTTAAGCAAGATCATAGTAAGCAAGGCTACTAGAGTGCTTTTATTCTGGACTACAGAGGAGGTGAACAAAATAAAAAGCCACTTGTGATGCAGTCAGTTCCTACTGCCCTTCTAGAAAAAGGCCAATCCATCTGTGCTGATGTTCTCCTACACCTCATAGGGCTACTAGCAAAACACTACACCCTTATCAGATAGCAATACTATTGTGTAAACACTTACTCATAGCAAGTGAAAAAGGGCCTCTGATCCATACCTGTTGTGCTGTTTTTATTGCAAAAAATTGGTGCTGGCCTTCTCCTCCACAAATATAGCCAAAGGCACGATTGTCTGTTACATCCCGAGCAATGAAGGAGACTTTGTTTACAGGATGCTCATGCTCTATGATCTAGAAGGGGTGGGTGTGTAAATATTAGTTTAAATTGAAGGAGACATAATAGTTGCTCTTCTCTATAGTTAGAATTAACATTTTTAGGAGGCTCCAGTTCAAGACTCAGATTCACCAGGCTTTGACTAACCACAATAGGATGTAGCTTTACAACCCATTCCACAAGCCAATTCTTACATGCAGAAGAGGGGCATGATCATAGAATGGTTTGGGTTGGAAGGGACCTTAAAGATCATACAGTTCCAACCCCCCTGCCATGGACAGGGACACCTTCCACTAGACCAGGTTGCTCAAAGCCCCATCCAACCTGGCCTTGAACACTTCCAGGGATGGGGCATCCACAACTTCTCTGGGCAACCTGTTCCAGTGCATCACCACCCTCACAGTAAAGAATTTCTTCCTAATATCTAATCTAAGTCTACCCTCTTTCAGTTTAAAACCACTAACCCTCATCCTATCACTGCATGCCCTTGTAAGAAGTCCCTCTCCAGCTTTCTTGTAGGCCCCCTTTACATACTGGAAGGCTGCTATAAGGAGTCCCTGGAGCCTTCTCTTCTCCAGGCTGAACAACCCCAACTCTCTCAGCCTGTCTTCATAGGAGAGGAGCTCCAGCCCTCTGATCAGCTTCATGGCCCTCCTCTGGACTCGTTCCAACAGGTCCATGTTATTTTTATGTTGGGGGCCCCAGAGATGAATGCAGTACTCCAGGTGGAGTCTAACCAGAGTGAAGTAGGGAGGTGATTCTCAACCTCTTGATCTCCTGGCCATGCTTCTTTTGATGCAGCCCAGGATTTGGTTGGCTTTCTGGGTTGCAAGTACGCATTGCCAAGCCATGTTGAGCTTCTTGTCCACCAGCACCCCCAAGTCCTTCTCCTCAGGGCTGCTCTCAATCCATTCTCTGCCCAGCCTGTATTGATAATGGAGGTTATCCCAACCCAGGTGCAGGACCTTGCACTTAGCCCTGTTGAAGTTCATGAGGTTTACATGGGCTCACCTCTCTAGCATGTCAAGGTCCCTCTGAATGACATCCCTTCCATCCAGTGTCAACTGCACCACTCAGATTGGTGTCATTGGCAAACTTGCTGAGGGTGCACTCAGTTCCACTGTCCATATCACTGACAAAGGTGTCAAACAGCACTGGACCCAGTACAGACCCCTGAGGAACACTACTAGTCACCAGTCTCCACTTGGACATTGAGTGGTTGACCACAACTCTTTGAGTGTAACCATCCAGCCAATTCCTTATCCACTGAGTGGTCCACCTATCAAATCCATGTCTCTCCATTTTAGAGACAAGGATGTCATGCAGGACAGTGTCAAATGCTTTGCACAAGTCCAGGTAGATGACGTCAGTCACTCTTCCCTTATCCACCAATGCTGTAACCCTCTCATAGAAGGCCACCAAAAAAACAGGTTAGCTGTTCACCAATATGATGCAATTAATGAAACTATAGTTCAGATTGGCCTAACTTCCAATCACCTCACTTGCTTTAAGAATCACATTAAGCGAATGAGTCCTATCTTACCCCAGTTTTCTCATCTGTTATCTTGATACCAGAGAGGGAGATGTTCACCGAGATCTTCTGTTTGTGCTGACCTTGGGAGCGGGCTGCCACTGCCATGCCCTGAAGAGGATGAATATCAAAGTATTGATGAGACTTCTGTTAGACTGAGCTTTAACTTGTTTCCTTACATTTCTTATAAGCACATGACTGTGACTGTACTAGTGCTCACCTAGATATTCCTATGCAACTGTACAATTAGAGCAGCGTTCTTCTTGCAACATGTCTGACTAGGTTAGAAATGTTACCTCAGAACTAGATTGCATTTCCTCTGTAAATGTTTAAGAATGTTAAAGCCTCTTATCTTAGTTCACAAAACTGCTGCAGTAGCAGCATCCTTACCAGCTTTCATGGCCTGATTGAAGCTATGTGAGGGTTCTGCTCTCTAGAAGTAGTAATTTTTGTTGCTGCAGGGTCTCATTTATTCTTTGACTTATCTATATCTCTTGGTGTCACCATTGCCATAGGATGATAGCTTGTGCTTTGAGTTCTTATGTTAAATTGCACAAAGTTCCCCCCTTCCTCACCCAAACCTCAAGCTCATTATTTTTAATCAAGTTCATGCTATTAACATCCATACTGAGTGCTAACAAGAGACCCAAAGGAGTATTCCCAAGCCATTAAAGAAACACTGTCCTTCAAGTAAGGGGTTACAGCTTTAGAAGTAGTGTCCATCTAGGAGGGTGCTGTTATTACATGTTACCAATAAGCTGTATTTTAAATTATGCTAAAGTGACTATTAGATCAGCTTTCTGAAGGCTACCCGGAAGATGTTCCTTACATGCTAGCTCAAGCTTTTACCTTCAGCTTCATCATTGAATCTTGACTCATTTTGTCACCTCTTGCCTCTGGGACATCATCAATGCCAATGAGTTTAGCTTTGTATCTTACACCATCACCTTTGAACCTGGCCAAGAGAGATTCATTTGTCTTTTCTGGCCCTGGAGACAGAGAAAGGTTTGGGTTATTTTGGGGTGTTTTTTTGTTGTTGTTGTTGGGTTTTTTTGGTTTTTTGGTTTTTTTTTAAAGAGAGAAACGTCTGTGCTGTAGCTTTGAGAGTTTTTTTTTATATATATAAAAATATGTCATATTAGTACATATTAAAACTATCCCTTGAGTATAACTGAATAATAACCTTAGTCCTTCCAGTAGTGCATGTACTGCGAGATAGTTACTCTTTTAAGGTTACAGTGTTCTTACAGAATCCGGCCTCAGTTTAGAGTGGAGCCCAATGCTTAATATTTGGGGACTTCAAGAACAGTTGTTTGCCATATATAAGGCTAAAATATTTATAGGCAACAGCCAAGTAGATATAAGTGCTAAGCAACAACACCAAGCAAAGAGGTACTTCCCATGGCCATACAGGATGTTCAATAAGCCTTTCAGATGTTAGCCTCTAGCTCTGGCACAGTCAGAACTCTTCTTGGCATGCAAGAATCATCTAGTCCCTGTGCTAGAACTTTCTATCAGTACTGTCATTTCTACAAGTCCTGGTACCCCCATCCCTGTAATCACTTGATATTTTAGCTATATTTGCTATTTCCACTCTTCCCACTTCTCAGAACTGTTTTGTTTTCTTCTCTGCATGCTCAACATACTCAGTGTGTGCATCTAGGTATGTACCTCTGAGGTTTTTACATTTACATGACCTAATCTATAAAAAAAAAAATCAATTATCTTATCTACAATAATTCTTATGAAGTGAGTTTTCTGGCTTCTCTGGACTAGAATCTGTATCCATGTCCAGCATGTCACTCCCTCTCTAGAGGGAGGGGAGAAAGCAAGTTCTTGTTCAGACTGACAGCTACCAGGATGTTCCTGAGTCTGGTCACTTCCTCAATAGGCTTTTAGTGACTTGTCAGGCTCAGCAAATGAGTCATTTAACAAGTGGAACTGAGAGCTTCAGATCTTAAAGCTAGAAAAAAAACCACCACACCCTTTCAAGCTAAAAGCCTGCTTTCTGGTTAGATTTATTTTACTAGCTTATTTATTCACTCTTCTAGTCAGCTTGAAACCTCAGAATTATTTCAGCTATGGTGTGAGAATGATCTTAGTTTTAGGCAAGTGCAAAAGATTGAGGAGACTGACTAGAGGAGGTGTTCAAGAAGTATTCCTTACCTTTCTTTTTTTCCTTCTTTGAAGGTTGTGCTTTCAGTGGAGCCTGTTGCTCAGGTTGGCTGTTGATAGTAGTAGTTTCAGCTTCAGTAGACATGATGAGATGGTGGTCAGCTATGTTTGCTGTAGCTTTTAAAAAACAAAATAACAGTCAGTAAGCAGACATAATAATTCACTTTGAAGAATAAATATTCTCATTAGACCTGTTAGTCCAGGGGTTGTTTTCTGCTGAATATTGAAGCCCACTAATGCCTGAAGACATGCTCTCTAGGAGCTGAGCTTTAGGACATTCTGTTCAGCTCCATGCTGAAAAGAAGAAACAGCAACCTCAAGGCACTAAGTCCTGCCTGTCAGTGATTCTGTTTCCCCAGTTTAGTTGGCAGAGCTATACCCAGCTCTGGTGTTATACAGCCACAGTATCTGACTCTGAAGTTAAGGGGCAATAACAAACAACCTAGGAAGGAGCAAATATACACAAGCAAGACCTCACTTTGGCAACTGTAAAGTGGTAGAACTCCAGATGGAAAGCTGTCATCTTTATACTCTAGTCATCCCTCCATTATTGCCATCTGCCTTCATCCCATGGAGGTCAGACCACTTATTTGCATAGAGCCAGACAGTCACAAAACCCCAAGGCAAGTACTTCCATTAGTTTGTCTCCTCTATGAAAATAATAAAATTAGTCTGTTAATAACTAGCATAGTCAGTGACTAATACACATGAAAGACATTAGCCTTACCTACAGGTAGGGCTATACCTGATATATATTGTTCACACTAATACATAACAAGTACCTGCTTAAAGACAAGTGGTGGAAGAGTTCATAGACAGCTTGGGAACTCTTCCCCTTCAGTTTATGCCATGTCTGGAATGCAAGAACAGCATCACTTGCCAGAAAGCTGACTAAATACAGGCTCTTATTCTGCCAAGTCTAACCCAAGCCCCTGTGCTTAGCCTTGTAAGAGAGACAACTGAAAAGGATGTTGACCTACATTACCTGACAAATGAGGCTATCATTCCCTCAACCAGTAAGGTCTAGATTAACGATGCCCCCGCCACTCAGTTTCTCCAGTGATTCCTTGACAGCAGGGAAACCAAGATCAGTGGTTTTAACCCAAGTTAAAAAACCTATTCAGCTGTCCTGTTTAGGCCATAGGAAGTTAGAAATGCAATTTGTGGTTAAGAGATCATTTGCTTGGTATCATGGCCTTGGTTAAGCCAGACACTTAGCCTGTTGGCCAGAGTATTTCCAGAGTAACAGGATTTTACTTTAGGGAGCTGCCTCTACTTCTTTCATGCAAGTTTTTTCAAGTCCCATTTGATGTCCTCTCACCTAGGAGACTATGGATCAATACTTTGCAGAGGTGTTAAGGCAGCCTTATGCCAAGGGCTTCCTCTGCCAGCAGGAATACCCTTTTGGAATATGCTACAGCTGTACTTACATATCTGAGATTAGGGCACATGTTCCAGCTGTCTTGATCATATACAGCCAGTAATGAGAAACAGGGAAGGGTGACGTTCATCTACTTAGCAGGATAGAAGTGTGGTAATAGACACCTCAGGGAATACCTCCTCCATGCTGCTCCCTTCCCCCCAGTACCTACTGTGAAGTATATAGAGATTTTATTACTCTAATTAGTCATGTCAGCTACAGTTGTTGGCATGTACCACAGGATCATGCCTGTGAACCACTACCCAGACATCTTACCATTTCAGCCTATTTGCCAACTGCTATTTTATTAATTGAACAGAACAGCATTCTCAGTCTCCTCTGAGCTGTTTGGTTTTTAGTTTAACTTTGTGTTCTTGCTAAGTTCCCAAAAGTGCTTTCCACACACTTGAATTACAGTCAAGTGAACATCACTAAGTTAACAGCTGGAACTGAACAGATTGCTCAGTTCAGGTGGTGCAATTGGACCAGTACTTTTCTACCATTGTACTATGTTTTTGAGCACATCGTTACTGATTAGATGATTAGTTACTTCTCAACCCAGCTACCACAGTAGCTCTTTTTTGAAATTTACACACACACACTTGTCATGGGAATCAATATAGCTGTTGCAGGACAATTAGAACAGAGGTCTTGGGAGAAGTCATGACTGGTTTAAACAAGCTGGTATGATATAAATAACTTGCTATGATATAAGCTAGCAACTATTACCCTCTGCTTACTTTTAAGGAAGAAAGTGAAATGCTCTTCATGTGCTATTGCTATCTGGTTCCCTGAAAACTTCATCTCAAGTTGAAGGGAACTAGCACTGTCACAGTCCATTTGATAGACAAGCTATTCTTCAACCAGGCACTTCATTGTTCAAAGGTAGTGTCCAGACAGACTAGCTAGTCTATCTCAACTTATGAGTTGTTCCAGGAATAATGCAGCATCTTGCAACAAGTCTTGGTCTTTCCAACCTCTGTGTTCAGCATTTAGGATACCAACCTATTAGTTAATTTCTCAGATTAAGAAACCCATTCAGTCTTAGTATCAGCAATACCAGCATCTTAACTCCAGACTGTTCTTTTACAAAGAGATTGATACTCTAGTACATTCTTCCTTGTTAGAGAGCTATTCAGTTGATAACACAGGTTTATGCTTAGATTATATAGTTAGATTATCCACTAGAAGTTTCTTCATATCAGCCTTCCAGAAAGACAGCATACTTTGCAACTTGCTAAGGGGCCACACCTCTATACCACTAACTCCAGACTCCAGTGCTGAAGCCCTATAAGCCAGTGGCTCCCAAGCCAGAGTTCAGTTGTCTGTTGTAGCTATTGCTCAGGAAAGTATTCACCTGCCTGCTCACAGGATGAGGAATCTCAGGCCATGTGCCTGCAGTGCCTACCACTCCGTCTTCTGTCAATACTACTTGTTGAGACTGGATATACCAAGCAACTGGGAAGCAAAGCAGTTGTTAATCAAGGTAGCTAGTGTTTACTCAGATGCAAACCAGAGTTTGAACTAGACAACAGCTCAAACACTTCACTTCCAACTGTATACCTAACACCCTACTGCCTAGAAGGATTATTTCTGATCTTCTTACTAGTTAGTACAGCAAAGGACTCTTGCCAATAGTCATGCTTTTCACCACCCCACCCCCCCTTCCTCAGAGCAGGAACTTGACACATATTGAAGCTGTTATCATAGGTTATTTCAGCTGCATGCTGTTAACTGCCCAGTGCTGGCAGAGTTATCCCTCTTTGCAGTTTGGGTGTATGCAAGCTGTACTGAGAGATTGCATATGTTCTGCATAGCCTATACTGAATTGTGTTCTCTACCTGTTCACAAATGTATCTGCATGATAAACAGGTTTTTGCTGTATTATTCTTTGAGTTTACCCAACTTAAAACCATGTAGTCATTACCACAGTGTCAAGGTACTGCAGTTTGCTTATCCAGAAAGTGCTTACCCAGCCTGATGATACCATGAGCAATCAGAAACCTATGCTTAAACATTTGTTTCAGCACAATTTGAAGAACCCTCTACCTAGCCCCCAGCTACTTGCTGGACTCTGGTTATATAAGTGTCCTAGTTTCAGCTGGGATGGTGTTAATTATTTTCTTAGGAGCTAGTACAGTGCTGTGTTTTGGCTTTGATATGAGACTTTTCAGTTCCTCAGGCCTTGTTATCAAAAAGGCTGGAGGGGCACAAGGAATTGGGAGGGGACACAGCCAGGACAGCTGACCTGAACTAGCCAAAGAGGTATTCCATACCATGGGATGTCATGCCTGGTATATGCCTGGGGGGTTGGCCAGGGCGGGCAGATCATTGCTCGGGGACTGGCTGGGCATTA
Source organism: Falco biarmicus (assembly GCF_023638135.1). Classification (NCBI taxonomy): domain Eukaryota; kingdom Metazoa; phylum Chordata; class Aves; order Falconiformes; family Falconidae; genus Falco; species Falco biarmicus. Next base: position 1,789,436 of record NC_079310.1, on the reverse strand, counting down.
GTCGGCCGGTGGTGAGCAGTTATATTGTGCACCATGTGTTTCTTTCTTCCTTTCCTTCTAGATGTTATTCATTTCCTCCCCCTTTTCATTATAACTGTTATTGTAATAATTTTTCTTTCATTTTTATTCTATTTCAACTATTAAATTGTTCTTATCTCAACCCTTGAGTTTTACATTCCTTTCCAACTCTCCTCCCCATCCCTCTGGGTGAGGGGGGAGTGAGCGAGTGGCTGCATGGTACCCGGTGTTAAACCACAACAATAAGCTCTCATACCAGTCACTGGTCACAAGAGTCACTCCTTAGTGTCTCTTAATAGATGCACGTTACCACAGAATGGTCAGGGTCAGAAGGGCCCTCTGGAGATCATCTAATCCAACCCCCTGCTAAAGCAGGTTCACCTAGAGCAGGTTGCACAGAATCACATCCCAGGTGGATTTTGAATATCTCCTGAGAAGGAGACTCCACAACCTCTCTGGGCAGCCTGTTCCAATGCTCTGTCACCCTCAAAGTAAAGACTGTTTTCCTCATGTTCAGGTGGAACTTCCTGTGTTGCAGTTTGTGCCCATTGCCCCTTGTCCTGTCACTTGGGCACCACTGAAAAGAGCCTGGCCCCAGCCTCCTGACACTCGTCCTCAAGGTATTTCTATGCAGGAGCGGTCTGCAAACTAGGACCATGCATGGCAATCAGTTAGCTGAGGGGAATTTGCTCGAGCTTGTCTAGACAACAATTAACATGATGAGGCATGTTTGCAGAGCACAGGGGAGTGGGAGACGGATGGCGCCATCCTTGGCGCCAAGGAAAGGTAACACCTTGCGGTTAATTGATGGCAGTTAACCACCAATCAATCGGGGATTGCCTAGTATGCAATGCTTAGCTTCAAGAACCAATCTGTTTAAAATGCGCAGCTTCTGAAAGTGTATAAAAACTCGTGCTTCTGTACAATAAATTGACATTTGCTTGCATCAAGCTGCGTCCCGTCTCTTCATTCGCCGCATTTCTAGGTATTGATAAGATCATCTCTTCCCCAGGCTAAACAGGCCCAGCTCTCTCAGCCTTTCCTCATAAGGGAGATGCTCCAGTCCCCTCATCATCTTTGTAGCCCTCAGCTGGACCCTCCCCAGTAGTTCCCTGTCTCTCTTGAACTGGGGAGCCCAGAACTGGACACAGATGTACTCCAGATGCGGCCTCACCAGGGCAGAGTAGAGGGGGAGCATAACCTCCCTCAACCTGCTGGCCACACTGCTCCTAATGCACCCCAGGATCCCATCGGCCTTCTTGGCCACAAGGGCACACTGCTGGCCCATGGGCAACTTGCTGTCCACCAGGACTCCCAGGTTCTTCTCTGCAGAGCTGCCTTCCAGCAGGTCAGCCCCAGCCTGTACTGGTGCATGGGGTTATTCCTCCCCAGGTGCAGGACCCTACACTTGCCTTTGTTGAACTTCATTCGGTTCCTCTCTGCCCAACTCTCTAGCCTGTCCAGGTCTTGCTGAATGGCAGCGCAGCCACTCTGCCCAGGTTTGTATCATCAGTGAACTTGCTGAGGGCACACTGTCCCTTCATCCAGGTCACTGGTGAATAAGTTGACCAGGACTGGACCCAGTACTGACCCCTGGGGAACACCGCTAGCTACAGGCCTCCAGCTAGACTGTGCTGCTGTTCACAACCCTCTGAGCTCTGCTATTCAGCCAGTTATGCAGTTATGTTCCTGATGTATTATTAGAAGGCTGATTAACTTGTTTGCACCTTATGGAGACAGGTTTTTCTACAGCAGTTTCAACCCTCAGTTAGGTAGTATCAAGCATACTGCTTAAGACAAGGGTTACTCTTGCCTTCAAGATTAGTCGTTACCAAGGGCCCCAGCTCTCCCTTGTATATGCAGTAAAAAAGGCAACAAATAAGACGAATCTAAAAAGAAGGTACAGAAATATCTGTACCAGAGGTAAAAAAAAAAAAAAAAGTAAATCTAACCATGGTTTTCAGAGCTCCACTGCAGCTTCTTCAGTAGTTGTCCCTACTGAACAGCTAGTCAAGTTTCCCTATAGGTAGTTGTAGTTACACGTTTGTGATGTACATTAGAGGAAGTTTACATTATTGCTCCTAAATCCAGACTCTGAAGTAATCCTGACCAGGCTCCCTCTAACTTTCCATCTCTGATGGCCTTGATATCAGATTATATGGATATCCCCATCCATCAGACATATGCAAGGGCAAGTGTCAGCCTTCCATCCTGCTCTAGAGTTTACCTTCCATCACCAGGCTAGCAGCTGTTTGCAGCTACAACTACTATTCAAGCTACTAGAAAACTACTTCTTACTCAGTGACCCATGTGCCCTCCTTTAAAGCAGAAATAACCCTGTTTTGAGGGAGAACAGAAGATAATCTGTAAGGTAGAAATGCAGGTTGCAATACCAACACTACATCCTTAGTGTTCCCAACTTGTCCTGTCCCTTCCTAGGAAGGGAGTCTCATCCCTAAGTGTTTTAGCCATAGGGCAGGTGTATTAGAGCTCTCATAGGAGGAGACTTGCAGTTATGTGACACATCAGCATTAAGAGTTCAGTATACTTTGTTAGAGGAGCCAGTTCCTAGCTGACATTGTTATGAAGCCTCCTGAAAGCCAAGGTAAAGGTCTATTATCCTGGGTTTGACCTACTTGTTCTCTTCAAGAGATAATCCTTATGAAACATTTCACTTACTGCTTCATCATACAACATGAACTGACAGGGCAGCAGGAAATTCAGCTCCAAATCCAATAGTCTGTCCTTAACTAGCCCTGTAATGTCTGAGCTTTGAGCTTTAAGGTGACATGCACCAGCTATGAAGCTTTTAAGAAAACCCACGTAGTTGGGAGTAAAGGTCTGCAGGGCATTTCAGCTGAGACACTTCATCCTCAAACATTTCATAACATTTTCAAGGCATATCCTTTCAACAGAGGGGAAACTGGAATAGTCTATGTCCCCATCAACCAGAGCTGACATGAGTTAGATGAAAGAAGATGCTTTGTTCACTCAGCTGCCCAGCTTATGTAAACAAGATAATCCTGTTGAAACTGGTACCTCTTGTTTATTGACTAGGCCTGCCACTATGCTTCATCCAGCTTATTTATAATGCTGAGACCCTTGAACCCAGATACAGCCTCAAAACCAGGTTCCTAAAGTCAGTTTGTTTTGTGAGCTATGGTATTTAGACACCTTATTCTATTTGAGCCTTCTAACATAACTCCAAGTTGTATTTCTGTGGAGTCCATGCTGAGGCAAGGGAGTAGTAGACCTCTTTTTGCCACCCTTTGCATCTATCATAGTCACCTGTTTAGAGTGCTTCTTTCTATATCAGCTCATGAAGTAAAGGCCTTAAGCAAGAAGTATATCCATAGCTGCTACTAGTCTGTAGTGTCCAATAATAAAATTATGCAGGCACTTTGACAAGCAATACTCTTCCCAATGAAAAAAAGTGGGTTGGATACTGCAGATATATATAGATACTTAGAAACACAGCAGAAGGCACACATCAGAATGGATAATCACCTCTACCTTTAGAAGAGGAAGCTGATGCCAGATTTTTGGCATTTGGCCCATCCTTCCAACTAATAGTGCTGAGCACAGCTGCTGGTGCTCAGCCAATACCTTTACTTGAAGTAAAAGCACAATAGTTGAGAATCATCGTAAGTCACAGGACTATCAGAGTAAGGTTCATCATTCTCCCAGTCTCCTGTCTGCAGTAACAAGCACAAAAGACCTTGTTAGATTCCCTCCCAGCAGAATGATCTCTATTTAAGACTTAGAGCAACAGACATTCACTACACTTTACCCCGAACGTTCCTAAACTAGCAAACTTCGTGACCTAAAGTTTTGATGGTTTGCCTGACAGTCATTTAGCACTCACATACTCCTTACTATCAGGCTTGGGGAAGAGTGGCTGGAAAGCTGCCTGACAGAAAAGGACCTGGAGGTGCTGGTTGACAGCCGGCTGAACATGAGCCAGCAGTGTGCCCAGGTGGCCAAGAAGGCAAATAGCATCCTGGTTTATATCCAAAACTGTACCCAGCAGGACTAGGAAAGTGATTGTCTCCCTATACTTGGCACTGGGGAGGCCGCACCTCGAATACTGTGTTCAGTTTTGGGCCCCTGTCCTGGTTTCAGCTGGGATAGAGTTAATTTTCTTCTTAGTAGCTGGTGCAGTGCTGTGTTTTGGATTTGGTGTGAGAACAATGTTGATAGCACACAGATGGTTTTTGTTGTTGCTGGGTAACGTTTATACTAAACGAAGGACTTTTCAGTTCCTTGGGCCCTGCCAGCCAGAGGGCTGGAGGGGCACAGAAAACTGGGAGGGGGCACAGCCAGGACAGGTGACCCAAACTAGCCAAAGAGGTATTCCATACCATGGGATGTCATGCTGAGTATATAAACTGGGGGAAGAAGGAGGAAGGTGGGAACATCTGGCATTATGGCATTTGTCTTCCCGAGTAACTGTTACATGTGATGGAGCCCTGCTTTCCTGAGGATGGCCGAACACCCGCCTGCCCATGGGAAGTGCTGAATCAATTCCTTGCTTTTCTTGCATGCGCAGCTTTTCCTTTACCTATTAAACTGTTCTTATCTCAACCCTTGAGTTTTACATTCCTTTTCAATTCTCCTCCCCATCCCTCTGGGTGAGGGGGAGTGAGTAAGCAGCTGCATGGTACTTAGTTGCCAGCTGGGGTTAAACCACGACAGCCCCTCACTTCAAGAGGGATGTAGAGGTGCTGGAGTGTATCCAAAGAAGGGCAACAAAGGTGGTGAAGGGTCTAGAGAACAAGTCCTATGAGGAGCAGCTGAGGAAACAGGGGTTGTTTAGTCTGGAGAAAAGGAGACTCAGGGGATCTCATTGCTTTCTACAGCTACCTGAAAGGAGGCTGTAGGCAGGTGGGGGTCAGTCTCTTCTCCCAGGCAACAAGCAACAGGACAAGAGGAAACAGCTTTGAGTTGTGCCAGGAGAGGTTTAGGTTTGATGTTAGGAAAAATTTCTTCACTGAAAGGGTTGTCAAGCATTGGAACAGTCTGCCCAGGGAGGTGGTGGAATCACTATTCCTGGAGGTATTTAAAAACTGCATAGATATGGTGCTTAGGGTCATGGTTTAGTGGTGTACTTGGCAGTCCTGGGTTAACAATTGGACTTGATGATCTCAAAGGTCTTTTCCAACCTAAATTATTTATTTCTACCACTTGGTTCTCCTCCTGTAAATGCAGACTCTAGTGAGTTACTATTAATAGCATTTTCTGCTTTAGAGTTGACCATGCCCTTGGACCATTCAGGGAATTTTGGAAGCCCAGTTATGCCTCAAGAGCAGTTCTGTTGGATGTGACTGCAGTGATTCTTTAAACATACATAGATGATTACTCCCTCAGACAATCCCCTTCTCACCTGAAAAGGCTTGTTTTGGTATCTGATTTGCTCCTCTGATTAGCCACCTACTGCCTCACCCACCTCCTCGAAGGTCCTATAATCACTTAATGGAAACTTATCTGAAGACCTACTAGCATAGTGACTTATTGGCAGTTATCAGACATCAGGACATGTTTTCAATTTACCAGTGCCTGATAAGTCTTCACAGCCAGCTAGAATACATAGCTTCATAATTGCTTTTCTCTAATTGAATCTGCATCTCTATTTTACTTATCTACATAAGAGTTCCCATCCCTAAGCATACCTATGCCCATTCCTTAACATACAATGGGCAAAGCTAAGCCTACATGCTCTCAGATTTGGTCCATTTTGGACAGTTTTGCTTATATAAGTGACAAAAGACATCGAGTCAAAAATATAACCTTTTAAAGGCAAACTAGCTTCATTAAGAGAAAATGGAAACAATTCCTTCCCAAGTTAATCCTACCTTACTAGTGGATTTGCATGCTTCCCTAGTAAGTGCTCAAATAACCAGCCTCAGCTTATCCAAGGGGTAGAAGCTCTGCTACTGATAAATCTAGCTTTATTAGCAACACCTGCATTTATTTTACTGCTCAGAGCACAGGTACTACCCCAACATAAGTGTTATCATAGGATGACCGTTAGACTTGAAGTCTCACCAAGTGAGACTTTAGTTTTTCTGACAAGAGAAAAGATTCATTTCTGTTAATCCTGGACATCTTTAACTATACTTATTTACTACAGACACAAATAGCATCCTGAGATTCACCAGCAGATAGACGGGTGCCCAGCAAGGATACTCTATCCAAAACAAAAACCCACCCCTGCTTCACAGCATCCTAACCCTTTCCTCCTCTCTGCTACTAGATTCTTTCATCTCAGTTAATTATGTGAAATTTTGTGCTTATATACATACTTTGGCATTTCTTAATCACCTCCTCTTCACGCACACAGAAGTGAAAACGCATATTTAATTTGTTTTGCGATCAAGCTTCCCCAGGGCGCCGGCCCTGCCAGAGCAGGATGCAGGCGGCTTCCACCCCGTCTCAGCCGGGACACACTCCCCCACAGCTCAGTTCGGGTAGCACGAGCTCCCCACACACACTGCGGCGCGGCCGAGCCCAACCGCTCCCGGCACCCTCCCCCACCCTTCCGCGCTGACACCGCCGCAATCTCGCCGGCTTTCAGTGGAAAAACTTAGCCCCACCGGCACCTTTTGCCCGGGGCTGCAGTAAAATGCGAGTAGATGGGAAAGGCCAAGCCCCGCCCCGGCCGCGGTTAGAGCCTCCCCTGGCGCCCCCTTTTTGATAGCGCCCACCACCCGCAGCCCGGCCAATCCAGAGAGCCAGTGGCTCGGGCAGCCCCACCACAAACATCTACTGTCACTTCCTTGGTGGAAAAAAAGCTCTCCCTTTCCCCTCGGGGACGACAGCCCCCGCATGCTTTGCGGGAGCCCAGCCACGCTGGCACAGCTACTTACAGGTTAAATTCATACGTCTCTGCACATGATCCAACTACAACCGGTAGCCTGGCTAGAACCGGGGACCCGGTTAAATATTCGGTTGTACTCTCGCCTTCAGATTAGTTAGCCACTCACAGCGAGAGATATGGTTTTAATCAGATGCTGGCAGCTGAGATCTACCCAGGAATGTGCTATGATGTTTTTGCTGCTTGGCCTTGGCTACTCCCCCCTCAACGCGTCGGTGCTCACAAGCTTAACCCCTTGCGAGCCGCCGCTTGGGCCCCTGCTGCGGGCGGCAGGGAGCTGGGGCCCGGAATAGCCCCCTCCCAGTGATATAAGAATTATTTACTTTAAAAAGAAAAAGAGAGTAAAAAAAGTAAATATAGTGAAAAACAAGAAAGAATTTGAAAAACAGAGGCTGTTAGTTAAATCCTTACAAACAGTTAACAACACATGGCCTTGGGAGAAGGAACAGACACCATAAATACATCAAGCTGAGGCACCACAAGATAAGCTCTAGGCCAGGGGTCCTCAAACTTTTTAACCAGGGGGCCAGCGCGGATGAAGTGGCAGGCAGTCATCTGCGGCTGCTTGGTTCCCCCCCCAACCCCCGGCGGGGGGGTTCTGTAAATACCGGGGGCCGGATTGAGGACCCTGGGAGGCTGTATCCGGCCCGCGGGCCGTAGTTTGAGGACCCCTGGCTAGGAGAACCAAATAGTTAATGAAACTAAACAGAAAATTACTGGAAATATGGGTGAACTATCCTAATTAGCATACTAAAAGATCCACCCTCGAGCAAAGAGAGCCCCCTACTAACAAAGGCCCTCCCCACAGAACATGCACGGGGGAGGGGGAAAACACGACAAAAAACCCCCCCCACCTTTAAATAGAAACGCGGCTTGTAAGAACCAATGAGAATTAAGTGTGACTAAACGTAATTGTAAACAATTGTTCAAAGTGTATAAAAAGTTCTACTACGTGTTAAGAGGTGTGATAGCTTTGTGGATTTATCACTTAGTGCTCGTCTCTGCACAGACATGCAGTAAACAAATATCTCGGCTCTGTGTGTGGGTCGGCTCTCGCACACCGGGTGAAGAACCCAGATTTGTGATAACACCAGGAGATCAGAACCCCCCAGAGGACATGCCGGGAGGGGAGTGGGGTGGGGGGCCAGGGGACCCTGCGGGGATGCAGGAACGCATGGCATCCACAGTTTACAGGGCACGGATATTTATGCTTCTTAGGCAGCTATAGGCCTGAAACACTCTTCTAGAAAATGGGTCCCCTCATCTGTCTGTATAAGCGTGGATGTGGTGATGGTATTTAAAAGTTCAAATCTAAACCAACAGCTTTTTTTGTTTGTTTTGTTTCACAAAAGCACCAAAATCAAAATACCACACACACATACAAATCTGTGGCTATCTGTATCTGAACCAAAATATTGGGTCAGTGCAATTCAGTTTCTGGGTCACATTGATTTAAAGAATCAGCCACCAATATTCGAGTGAGCAGAGGTTATCTTTATTCGGCAGCACTGGGTGCATGGGGGATCGCTCCACCAAAGTCATGCACACCGAGGGGACTTTTCAGTCCCCTCTTTATACGTCACTCATACCTATTCATTAGTTTTCCAGAAAATCGTTTACATATTCATTACAATTTCAGGAACTCATTTACATATCTCACTAAACTAGTGACCATGATTTAAGTCTTTGTCTTTGCCACATTGCATAAACAACAGGAACTTAGGACCAGATAGCCTTTTTAAAGATGACAAATCCAAGGACTTGGCAATTAGTACATCCGTCATGTTAGCAATAAGGGTCCTTGGACATTTCCCAACTTTTAGATAAACATAAGTACATCATCCTATAGATAAGTGGTACATCATTCATCATTCATTCCCCCCTTTTCTAGTAACTTTTGCAAATTCTTTCGCAACTACAAAAAATCATTATGCCTTATGATCATTCTTTGACAGCACCAAACAAAACATTGAAGTAATACACATATTATTCCTAAAACTATTACAATAAGTATTATAATAAAAGCATGCTTTAACCATTCCAAATTAGGTAACGATTAAGTCAGTTTGTCCCATATAGCTTTAAAACTCCATGATAAATCGTCTTTAGTAATTTCATGCAGGATCTGCACCTTGTTCCATATCTTATGGATGTCTGTTTAATCATTCCATCCATCAGATTGGGAACAAGTATTTTGCCCTGGGTTTCCAGGACATGTTCCTCCTGTCTTGTTTGAGCTTTCCAATGAGAGTTATTATCACTTTTCATATCTACTGTGGTGGTTAGGTTTAATATTTGTAAATGAAATCTGGGACCCAACTCATATGTTTTCTTATCAAATAGGCAATATCCTCCACCATTGTTTGGCTTTTTCCAAACGTCTGGCCAGGTAGGCCATTTGTCATCGAGATAATTCCAGTTTTGAGAGCCCACCCCATACAGGGGTGTTATCAAGCCTCCTTTAGGAAGAGAGGTACATATCCAGCATTCCTTAGCTTTCGTAGCATTAACAACCATTTGCAATGTTTGAAGATGGGTATTGTTTACCCATGCTTCAGTTTCTAATATCTCTACAACAGTTACAATTAAGATCAGAATAACTTTACACAAATGTCCCTGATCCTTTTTGACAGTCCATTGTGTCTCCGGAGATTTCTTTAGGATCTAAAGAACTGTAGTTTCATGGGTCCTGCCAGGGTGACTGCCCATGATTTCTCAGGAGCTATCTTTATCTGATAGTAGTGAATCCAGGCTGGTTGTTCTCTTATCTTGACGGTGGTGAAGGTTGTGAGCAGCACCTGATAGGGTCCTTCCCATTTTTCTTCCAAAGGTTTCCCTGAAAAAGTCTTTATATTATACACATAGTCACCAGATTTAAAGGAATAGACTGGTTGATCCAACCCTCTGGCCCTTGTTCCCAACATTTGTTTATTTATAACCTTTAATTGTCCCTGGAGGGCCTTCTCATATTCACACAAATATCCCTCCCCTAACCGCCTTAAATCTTCTCCAGCAAATTGTAACTGGTACGATCTCCCATATAATATTTCAAAAGGGCTCAAATTCTCCTTTGTTCTCAGTTTAGTTCGGATTCTTAATAATGCCAAGGGAAGAGATTGTGGCCAAGTTAGATTTGTCTCTTGTCCTATTTTCGCTATCTGTTGTTTAATTAAATGGTTTATTTTTTCCACTTGCCCACTTGCTTGAGGCCTATAATGAGTGTGTAATTGCCAATCTATTCTTAATACTGCACTCACTTGTTGTATTATTTTGGCACAAAAGTGTGATCCTCTGTCAGAAGAGATTGTTGCTGGAACCCCAAAGTGGGGAAAAATTTCATTTAACAGTCCCTACGTTTCCTCTCTTATTTTATTTGTTAGACAAGGGAAAGCTTCTGGCCAACCTGAAAACGTATCAGTCATAAGTAATAAATATCGGTACCCCCCTTTTCTTGGGAGTTCAGAAAAATCAACTTGCCACTGTTGTCCTGGATAATTTCCTCTACTAATGTTCCCTAGTTTTATTCTTTTTGCTACATTGGGATTATTACGTAAACACACTTCACATTGCTGAGCCACTTGTTTTATTACAGTATATAAATTTCACCCTATCAATTTCTGATTTAGACTTTTATATAACGTATCAGATCCCCAATGAGACTTATTATGTTCTGTTAGGGCTGTGGTCCATATTAAATTTGATGGTACCACTATATGGCTATCTGCCAAATAAGCCCACTTATTTAATTTTACTTTACCATTCATGTCCTGAATTAGCTTTAGGTCTTCCTTAGAATAGTTTGTTTGCTGATCTGTACTTACAGTTTGGATTTTACCGTCTGGTATTAAGGATAATTCCTCCTTTCCCACCTCCCCTGCTACTCGTCTGGCCTCATGGTCGGCCAGGCGGTTTCCAATTTCCAAATCATTGCCTCAATGGATCATCTTATGTTCTTCCTTCCAGAATGACCCTCTTATAACACAGGGGGGCATTCCTCGAAGAGGGTCCCCCGTGGAGAGTCGGCCAAGTAATGACAATCACATCAATATGGCTACATGCCGTGCTCACTTTATTAAACAAACAGGTCATATTTATAAATTAAACCAGTCGCTCACCCAACTCTACACACAGGTGATTGGATAAAAGTTTCTGACCACGCGGGCGTCCGTTTCTCTGATCGGTGAGCATGCTGCAGGCACCTGATCAGAGTGTGCCGATCAGAGTGTGTTGATTCCGCGGTTCCCAGGACTTGCTCTGCATCTGGCTTCTTGTTTGTGCATAGCTTGTTTTCTTTCTCACACTGCTTGTTCCCAGGACAATTTAAAGCTGCTCTGCAGCTTCACCTAACAGGCCTGGGTTGTCCAACCCGGAATATCGTAACATAAGTCCTCAGTACTTTAAAAATTCCTCTACATATCCCCCTATCTTCAAACAAGAAAATAAACAGCTAAAAACATAACAACAATGATTATAACAAAGCGTATTCCTTCCATCAATAACGTCTTTAACCAACCTCTTATCCCCAGTCCTCTCAACCATTCATCGAAGGGATTATCATCAGCAAGAATATGCTTCATGTTTCCCTGCAGTTGTGACAACTTCTTGTGCATCGGTATGGAATGATCGGAAAGGTTCATACAACACATCCCTTCAAAATCCTCACAACCGTGTCCATGTGCTAATAACAAAAAATCTATTGCAGCCCTATTCTGTAATGTAGCATGCCTAACACTATCTACATCAAGCAATAATGAACTTAAAATCTGTGATGTAAGATTAAATTGTTTCTCTCCCCAGCACACTAACCTTCGCATATTCTTAGCATATAATGCAGTCATTGCCCCCAGAATAAATATGGAGGCTAGGACATTTGCTGTTAAAGACTGTAGATCGACTCGGTCATTACATGTTTCATCAAAAGTGCGCAGTGTCCTCCGTGATCTGTGAGATTGTTGAGTCATCTTTAATAAGTCTTTCATACGTGGAGCAAACAAAGTCAAACGCCCTAAATAACATGGTCCACCGACAGGATACAAAGGAATCCCTGGCCACGCTCTGTCCCCACATATCAGAAAGACTCCCGGTGGCAACTGATAACCCCCTGGTACATCTATATGGAAACCCCCAGTTTTCAATTCTCCCCAAATAGGTGAACCGGTTAGATTTTGAAACCCTGTATAAAACCCCCGTTCACCTGGACGTGTTAGCCATAACTGCCACGGGTCACCAAACCAAATTACTCCAGTGCCATTCACGGGTTAAAGTGGTGATGACATGCGGGTACAGTCTGCCATACCAGTTGCAGTTACATTAACATATTCAACAGGTACAACGCTAGCCAATAGGTCTAGCTCCTGCAAAGGTAAATGATGTGGCTGATTTAAATTCTCAATAACCGTCTTCTGCCACGCTGCATTACGCATAGAAGGCCAAACATATTGCCCATTTGGACTCATACATGTACCATTCTGATTGGAAAACAGATCCACTCTTTTAACATTCCAAAAAACATCAAAATTTGTTTCCTTCTCTTGCAGGGGAATACCAATTAAACAAGTTCTAAAGGGTTTGTCTAAATGTTTCAGAAATAAAGAAAAGTCTGTTACTCCCGTGATATTTGCCCATGTCACCCATATGTTTGTCCTAGGCGGATGTCAAAAATACTTTGGCCAATGGGTAAAAAATTCATCAAGACCGTAAACCAAGTCCACCACTCAAACATGTTTACTCCTACAATTTCCATTTTTTAATTTTTTTTTTACAGCCAAATTGTTTTAAACAAATCTTTTTAGTCTCTTCCCCATCTTGCCCTAAAACAGACCAAATCTCAGAAACAAAAATGAGTTTACTGCGTTCCACACCACAAATCTGTGCTTTCACAGATTCGGGTGATGTATACCGTCTCCAATCAGCATGATATTACTCTAGTCGTATGTTTTCCCTTGCTTCATGCCTGGTTACTAAATCAAACACATACACTCTTTACACCATTTACATTTAAGCTTTGGCTTACAGAACCGTTTTACCCCACATAGCATACACTGGCACAATACCCGCGGGTTACATCCCTTACAACACAGACAGTTTATTCTGTCTGCTCTCTCTCTGAGTCTTCTCTTCCGTCTTCTGATCTTGACATACAGGTCGCACAAACTTGCTAGGGACCCATATAGGTCCTTTATCTGTGGAGATACAAAAATAACCTCTACCGATAAATAACACCGGATTAGGTCCTTCCCATACGCCTGAAGCCATATTTTTATACAGAACATTCAAACCAGGAACTGTAGTTGTTTGGTTCCCTCGCGCTGTTTGGTGATGTATAACAACAGGTGGTCCCTCTCTATCCTCCGTAAGGGAGAGATAGTTTAAGGTAAACAACACCTTAGTCAGCCGTTTAGTTACATCTATGTCCCGCGATACTTTCTGTCTCTGAAGATAATCCTTCAGGGTACGGTTTGCCCTTTCAACAACTGCTTGCCCCGTTGGGGAGTGAGGAATCCCTTTGACGTGTTTAATTCCCCAAGTTGTCATAAACCTAGCGACTCGTTGACTACTATACGCTGGACCATTGTCTGTCTTTATTTCTACAGGTACTCCCATGACAGCAAAACAAGACATTAAGTGTCTCTCCACATGTAATGCCTTTTCACCGGTTTGTGCAGTGGCCCATATGAAATGAGAATAGGTGTCAGTTGTGACATGCACATACTTAAGCTTCCCAAAGTCAGGTACATGTGTTACATCCATTTGCCAAACCTGAAGTGCCTTCAGACCTTTTGGGTTAGTGCCCACACCTAAACCAGGTCCATGATGACTACACTGAGGACAGGAGCAGACAATACCCTTTGCATCTGCTATGGGTATTTGATACTGTCGATGCAAAGACTTTGCATTCTGATGAAACATCTCGTGGCTGTTACGAGCGTCTTCAAACTTATTTGTTGGAGGAGTTATTGCCAGATAGCTGACTGCTTCATCAGCTCTAGCATTACCTTTGCCCAAACCAATGGTCCGCTGATGACTTCTAATATGCATAATACAAAATTCATGTTTTCTCTGTCGAAGAGTACTACGCAGTTGTAGAAACATTTCACCAAGATGTTGGTTCTTTGTCTCTCTCAACAAGGCATCTTCAATGCGCTGTACTACACCAACTACGTACAATGAGTCTGATACTATGTTTACAGGTGTGTTGTTCCAGCTTCCCAATGCCCAACACACTGCTTTCAGTTCTAAGGTTTGAAGGTTGTCCCGTGGTTCACCAGTGATCACGTGTTTCTGCCACTGATTATCGGATTGCCAAACACACGCAGCCTTCTTCATCTTTCTTCCTGCATCTGTGAACACCGTTGGACCTTCAACTGGTCTTTTTGAGCATAACGGTCTCGCAATCCACTGGTAATGCTCTAACATCTTCCAGAGAGGTCCTTTTGGCCGGTTGTTGTGAACAACACCCGTATAGCCCATCAAGGCTTCCTGTATGGCTGTTGAATGTCTCAGGAGCCACTCATAATCCTCACCACGGACTGGAATACTGATATCTGCTGGTTCAGTCCCATCAATTCCAACAATCCTGTCTCTTCCTTTTCTCACCAAGGCTGCTACTGCTTCAGGACGACTTAAAATACGATGTCTGGGTTGCAATGGCAAAAACAACCACTCTAAAACGATCGCCGTATTTCCCCCTTTTTCTTTTGCCATTGCAAAATAAGGGCAAAAGGTGAAGCGGCAACATTACAAACCAAAAAAGATAACGGATGATTCGCCATTCGGCGACCACACCAGCCAGTCTGAATCTTGCGGGACACAACATCTAGGGCAGCCCGCTGTTCTGGTGAACAAGTTCGAGGACTGTTGGCTTCGGTGCCATGCAACCAGGATCGGAACGGTTGCAAATCATCGTTAGTGAGTCTCTTTGTGTGTCATCAGGGTGTAAGGGAATCGTGAAAAAGAGTCTTTCAAGTCTATCACAAAAATTTGCCAAATCTGAGGGATCATCATAAAAGTTGGAAGACCAGGTTGCAACACTCCAATCACTAACATCTGATCATTAACCTTCCATAAATCATATTCCAGTTATGTGCACCAAGATTATTAACCTACTACTGGACAAGCTAATGTGCTGGTCACACGTCAATCACCCTCCAAAACAGCATCACGAACAACACCAAACCAACGCTGTAGAATTGGATCTTTTCTCGAGTTCAGCATCGGAGGGGTAGTTGGGCTAACTGGAGGAACTACAGGTATCGAAGTAGTAGGCAGGTTCATTTAAACTCGCTTTACCAGGTTTCTTAATTATCTATTACCTCCTGTAAGGATTTCTCTGTATTGTTATCACAAAGTTTCTCCCCGATTTCCTCCTCAAATTCGTCCAATGATGTTTCAGAAGGAGGAGGATACAACCCGCCCTGATGTGACCTACGAGCTGTCGCCACCCTCCGTTTTGGCCTTGCTCCACCCACAGCTCCGATTGGTGCAGCAGGACTCGCTGCTCCTCCTTCCTGGGGAGGCTCAGCTGCCTCTTCCGGGTCCGGCTCAGTTACAACAGACCCCCAAGGAGTAACTTCCGTTTTGTCTGCTGTCTTATCTAATACTGCTGTACTGTTGAGCACGCAGGGGCTGACATACCCTTCCTAGGACGAGTATGCCCAACTCCGAAAAATGTAGCCAAGAGAGAAGGCTTAGGTGAATCACCCTTCTGCTCCACCGGCTTTTCTACCACATCTCCTCCCAAGGCTTCCATAGCTGCTGCTGCTACTTTTTTTTCCGCCTTCATAGTTTCCAGAGTGTTAATTATAGACCGCCACGTAGCTCCGAACGCTTTAGCTTCCTTTCCTTCTTTGCCTCCTTTGATCGTAGTATCCCAGAGGCAATTTCCCATTTCTCTCCATTCCGCAATACTAAACAATAACGCGGGCTCGGGGACCTTATTCTTTTTTCATGCCCAGCGAACTAAGGTCTCCATTTCTGTTTCTTTAATGCCCTCCCCTCTCTCAAAGAGGATGCTAGTTAACGGTTTAATTGCCGCGTCTAATTCCATCGCGGTCTTCTCAGAGCTCCCCCCTCTCACAGAAAGGGGATCAGCAGGGAGCCCCGCCGCACTCATCACGGTCTTCCTGAGTGCCCCCCCCTCACAGAGAGGAATTCAGCTGAGACCCCTGCCGCGATTTACTAGACGCGGTCTTACCTCCGGCGGGGGTGCGATCTGCAGCTCTACACCGAACTCTGGACTCCGCTTTTCGCCTTCCAGGTTCTGTCCGCCTCCAACCTCCAGCTCCCTAATCGGACAACTTCCCTTCGGGTCCGATGCACGGAGACTTCCGCATTTAAGCGAACATCATTTAAGCAAACCGCATTTAAGTGAACCGCATTTAAGCGAATAAATGGGTCCCTTTTCGGGCGCCAGATGAAGAGGGTCCCCCGTGGAGAGTCGGCCAAGTCACAACAATCACACCGATATAGCTACATGCCGTGTTCCCTTTATTAAACAAACTGGTCATATTTATAACTTAAACCAACCGCTCATACGACTCTACACACAGGTGATTGGATAAAAGTTTCTGGCCACGTGGGGGTCCATGTTGCTGATCGGTGAGCATGCTGTAGGAGCCTGATCAGAGTGTGCCGATGAGAGTGTGTTGATTCCCCGGTTCCCAGGACTTGCTCTGCACCTGGCTTCTTGTTTGGGCATAGCTTGTTTTCTTTCTCACACTGCTTGTTCCCAGGACAATTTAAAGTTGCTCTGCAGCTTCAACTAACAGTCCTGGGTTGTCCAACCCGGACAATGGTAACATATGTCTTCAGTCCTTTAAAAATCCCTCTACAGATTGTCTTTCTGATTATCATGCTAGTATATGCTTGTTTGAAGAAAGTTTACCAATAGAATTGCAATCAATCGCATGATCATGAGAGAAGTACCAACTATTCCACCAAGATATAGTCCACCACCAAAATATGCTTAAACAAATGTTATGTAAATAATGTGAAAGTATTGAGATAATAATTTTCAAAACTTTCAAAGGGGGGAAATATTATAGATCTGCTAATAAGTTAGAATTAATTGACTTTATTTGATTTTATAAAATCATTTGGAAAAATAAATATATTTTAATGAAACTTGTACTTGCACAGCAAAAGCTGCTATGAAATCCTCTGTACAACCCTGTACCAAGGCCAGAAGAATGGGCTAGAATCATTGTTTAAAACTTAGGTAACAAATTTGGGATTTTACAGATTTCTTTGTATTTGACTAGTCTTCTGTATGTAGAAAGTGTATTGAAATGTCAGAATATAGAATTAATGGGAACTGGGGAGAGTCGACTGGAACAACTCGTAGCTACCTGCCAAGAAATCGTGAACTTTAGTAAAAGGTAATTCCGGCAGGGGGAGATTGCGACCACCGACCCAAATACCACCTACCCAAATTGTACCCCAGACCCATTTCTGGACCTTTCTAACCTTTACTGCGCAGAATCGGATATGGGAGGAGGGTATCTTAATGATTTCGGGAAATATTATGATTATGTATGAATACTTAATGAATATGTATGAATAAGTTCTATATAGGGTGCATGATTTTGAAACTTGGCGTGCGTTGATCGTGAGAGGACTCACTCATGCACCCGGCTGTCAATAAAGAAGTGTCTGCTTATCTGCATCACATTGGTGTTGATAAGTTCTTCATTCCGAGATTTTGGTAACAGTTTAACCCCAGCCAGCAACCAAGCACCACGCAGCCGCTCACTTACTCTCTCCCACTTGGAGGGGTGGGAAGGAGAATCAGAAAGGAATGTAAAACTCAAGGGTTGAGAGAACAATTTAATAATTTAAACAGAATAAAAAAGTAAGAACAATAATAATAATAATAGTTATAATGGAAAGGTGGGGAAAAGGATAAAATCCAAAGGGAAAGGGAGAAAGGAAAACAAGTGATGCACAATACAGCTGCTCACCACCTGCTGACCAATGCCCAACCAGTCCCTGAGCAGCTATCAGCGGACCCTGCCCAACTCCCCCCAGTATATCAATACTGAGCATGATGTTCTGTGGTATGGAATATCCCTTTAGCTAGTTCAGGTCAGCTGTTCTGGCTCTGCTCCCTCCCAGCTTCTTGTATACCTGCTCACGGGCAGAGCATGGAAAACTGAAAAATGTTCCTGATTTAGAGTAAGCACTACTTAGCAACAACTAAAACATCAGTGTGTTATCAACATTATTCTCATACTAAATCCAAAACACAGCACTGTACCAGCTACTAAGAAAATTAACTCTATCCTAGCCAAAATCAGGACAAAGGGGCTCTACAGAAATGTTTTTCTCTTGCGTAATAGCACACATCTGGCTTGCTCTAGGCATGACAGTAAAGTCCTTTCATGGACAGAACAAGTCATTGTGTAATGTGACATGTTGAGTCTTCTGATACAGAGTTTTACTGCAAATGATTGTACCATTACAGTAATGAGCAATTGATTTCATAAGACTTTTTTTAATAGATGAGACCAGAAAAGGCCACGTTGTAGCTATCTGAATTCTGCACCTCCCTGGGTGAATGAATCATTTGGTCATAATGCAGGACAGTGTGGTGGGAGATCTGGCTGTGTGAGTGCACTAAGCAGCTTTCAAACCTATTTGGCGAGCCAGAAAGAACTCTCCAGCAAGCTGGGTGTAGGTCACAGGCTGCTAGGTGGATAGCCTTGTGATAGATAAGCTAATGGTCCCTTTTGTCCTTCATTTATAATCTGAATCAACTGCTTTTCGAAAATAGTTATCTACTCAATTCTGCACATAAGCATGGCTTCTGAATTTTTGGGTTTACATCTGCAGTTTATTAATTCCTTCATTTCTTCAGACAAGATGGGTTTTTTTTAAAGAAGGGAAATGTATGATTCACACTTTTCTATGATTAGTTTGGTATTCATTTTTGTCTGTTTGCTACTTCACAGCTCTCCCTGGGAGAGGCAACCAACACTCAGTCTGGCTGGATGTTCTCTGCCTTCTTCAACACTGCCATGAGAAGCTCAGAACTGGAGGAGAACATCTATGCTTTAATATTATTCCCAAACTCATCTGCATGTCGTGTTCAGAAGGCTTATCAGGTTGTCTTAATTAATACAGATTTCTCCAGAGTGTCATTGAGGTGATTCTGGAAAAAGAAAAAAAACATAGGAAATTTTTAGTCATAGAAATGGCTAATAAAGATTAAACTAGAGATATGGATAAAAATAATTTGAATGTTTGGTTAACATTTTTTTCCCTAATATAAATAAAATGCACTATAAACCAGCTTATTTTGAGACTTACAACTACATTGTATTGTTTTGTAACATAACTCTCAGAAGTCCTAGAGGTAGGAGGAAATCCTGGAGGAAAAGGAGAACCTGAAAAGTTTGGAATTAATTTTTGCTTGGTATCCAGTCAGTCAGCAAAATAGAAATTATAAAGGTGTGCTAGTCCACCCAGCACCCAAACTTGTGCAACTTTGTATTAAAGGCAATATCTCTTATTCTTAGACTTTTTCTTTGATTTTGCACACTGGGTAACAAAGTCACTTTTGAGACAAGGTAGTGCTCAGCTGTTTTCTTCAGCTGTGGGGACTTGAAGCTACAGGAGCAGGGCTGGGCACCATGGAAAGGAACGCTTAGACTTGCTGAGTAGTATTTCAGTGCAGTTTTTGACAACCCTTAAGAATAATCATTTCAAGTACCACTCAAATTATAAAAGAAAAACAACACAGCGTGCATGCACCGCATATAAGAATGATTATGTAATGGAAGGAGGTTGGTTCAGTGAGGGGAGCTGAAGAGAATCATGTGTATTGATTCATGCTGGTAAGGGCTGGGGTTGTAAGCACTCCCAGGCCTCCCCACTAGTCAGGCTTCCAAAATATTTTGGCAGATCACATTAGTCACTTGCACAAAATACTTTCCAATATAACTTGCACAATATAACTTTCCAAAGCACATCTAGAAGAAGAAACATGCATTTTCCTTCAGCAATCAGAACGTACCCATGTATTTGTTTGTTTTGATCTCACAGTTGTGCAATTTGGTATACTAATACAGAACTTGTTTAGCATAACTTGCTTAGCATTAGTAGCTAAATTTGCTGAAGCTTTAGGCTGCAAGCTGTGAACTTTCACCTAGTCAGCAAAAGAAGGCCCCAGAGCTGGTTTAAGCTGGAAGATAAGGAAGCTACATTCATTAACAGAAGCTGCAACCTTAGAAAAAAAAAATAGCCCGCCTAGAGACAATGAAAAGACCCAACGAAGAACAGGGAGACCCCAGACCCTAATATTACTACTGATCCAAACTGTCACGAGGGGCAGGGAATTTAGATTGTAAGGGTATAATTGCCTCTTTGTTCAAGGTCCCTCTTCAGAGGCACCCAGCTCAAGCTGTAGTGCTATTAATAAAAAGGACTTTATAGAAGAATCTCTTTGCAGCTTATTGATTCAGCAGAAACCCTGTTATGATTGCTGGCATGTGTAATTTCCATAACACAGCAAGGGCTGTCAAACATTGCTAGCACTTTGTTACAACGGTAATTTGCAGACTTACTGATTCATTCATGAAAGCGGTGAACACACAGACTTGAGGTCTGGGAAAACGGACGGTGTTTCAACTTATCCTAATAGTAAATTTAATTGTATTTTTCTTTCATATTCAGAAAGCAGCCGTACCCCTCCCAGGGGCGGAACAGCCAAAGTCACCTCCCCACCACACCGCCCTCCGGCGGAGCGTCAGGCGGCACCCAGAATGCACCGAGAAGTCGAACCACGCCCCGCGCCACCTGCGCACCCTGTCATGTGAAAGGTGACTCTGCCATCATTTCCGCCGCGTAGTGCAGGCCGGGAATGCGAGTCGCGATTGGCCGGCGCCTGCCTCGTTTTTCAGCGTGCTGGGGAGCAGGAAGCGGTAACGACAGAAGGAGCGCGGTAGGGTGAGGGGCTCCTTACGGTGAGTACCTAGCAGAACCGTCTCCCCACTCGGCGGAGTGGCGTGCCGCTGGGGCGCGACCTGGCCGGGAATTGAAAAGGGATCGATTTAATGCGCGCTTTGATGACGTAACAACGACTAACGAGGCGGCGGTGCCGC
Organism: Falco biarmicus; assembly: GCF_023638135.1. NCBI lineage: Eukaryota > Metazoa > Chordata > Aves > Falconiformes > Falconidae > Falco > Falco biarmicus. The sequence continues at coordinate 1,768,445 of NC_079310.1, read as the reverse complement.
TAAACGCGTGGCTCGGGCCGGTACCGGTCTGGTCCTCTCCTCGGAGGCGCCCCTGTAGGATACCCGCGCCTGCTGGCGGTCGCCCGCGCCGCTCTCAGAGCGCCTGTTCCCAGCTGGTATTCGGCGTTGGCTAGGCCTTCCGCCTTCTCCTGCTTCTGGGACTCGGTGGACGCTCATTGGTTCCTCTGCCTAGGGTGGGCTATGATGCCGCCTTACGATTGGTGGGGATCGCGCTGACTGCCATCAGCGCCTGCTAATGGGGCTCTGGCTGGAGTGCGGGAGGCTGCGGCTAACCATGGGGTCCGCGGGCTGAAGTTCGGAGGTGGCGCGTGCGGCTGCAAGGGCCTTCGGCGGGCCTCGCCTCCAAGAGTTCTGCAGAGCCTCGGGCCGGCGGGAACTGCAAGAAATATCGATGCCATGTCGTGGTGCTGTATCGCAGTCGCTATGGGCAGCGTGAGGCCTCTCCTGTCCCTTGGCAGTGCGACGCTCGCGTGTGCCCTGCTTGGCTCGGTAGGGTGTAGGTGCCTAGGTCGCCTCTGCCTCAGCGGTAGGCCTCGGTCTGTGGCTGAGAGGGGACCGAGGGCCTGGCTCGCATCCATGCTTTGCGGTTGTTATTTTTGAAAAAAAAAGAAATGTATAGTGGAGTTCACAAGAAGTTCTCGTTTCTGTGTTATCGTGAAGCAACCACTGCTGTTACCCACCAAGTACCCTTCATTCTCTTTTCTGGAGATGGCAGTGGCTTGGCCAGTGTGCAGTCTGCTGATCCATGTTGTCTGAATTGCCATAACTCTGCTTTGCCTGCCTGTGTTTGTGTATGATCCATATAGGCAAAGAAAACAAATGTCTAGTGCCTAAAATAAGAGGAGTTCCTGCTGAAGTCCAGGATTATGGAAATAATGAGGTGGCTTCATTGAGGTAGATTTATATGAACAGATCTGTAAATTGCATGCATATCATGTGAGATGCATCTAGTGTCAGAAGTTGATGAGGTTAAGTCAGTGGTCAACTGAGTCTCCCAAGAAAATGCAAGTAAATAACTGAATTAATCCAGTTTCCATCACTCATCTATGAGCCTGCATGTAAGCATCAACTTGGATTGCTTCCGTCTGCCTGCCTTGGCGGCTTGTTTTTTCTCTGAGGACTCTTGCTCCAAAGTAGGTATTGAACATATGCTGTTCTGTTGGGCTTTCTTCTGCAATGTTACTGAGTTTAAAATGAGAATACTCAATGCTGCAGCTGTATTTAGATATGTGATAAATTCATGTGTTTTTATTAGCTTTGTGTTAATTTAGGACACTAAATTACTTATCGTTAGTTGTTTTCTTATTCTTACTTTTCAGTGTTCTGAAAAATACTTGAACTTTAAAATTTCTTAGATTGGGGGGGTGGTTAGAAGATCTTCCTATAAACATGCAATTTGGAAATTTGGATAGGTGGAAATCTTGATTTCGGAGTCAAAATTTTGTTTGGTTTAACTTTTAGGGAATTATGCTTTTAGCTGCAAGTCATCTATACTTGTACAATGTGTCAAAAATGGGCAAGAAGAATTAAATGATGAAGTAAGTGGCTGATAACTTCCCATGTGAGACTTTATGTGGAATACCAGATAACAGAAGAAAGCCTGGAGCTGTTGATCATCTGTCTTAGACCCATTGTTACAGATGAGGTGAAGTGAAGGCAGCAGCGTTCTCTTCCTTCAACCTCACCTTCCCCCTTGTGCCCTCACAAGATCCTAATGTGTATTTCAGCATCTGCTTGGGAAAGTAGTGATAGCAGATAGAACTAGACTTCCATAAGCAGTTGCTTCTGCTCATCTTTTTCATACTTTTGGCAAAATGACTTCTCCATTGGACAGTTTATCTGAGATGCAAGAAAGAGTGTGTTTTGTGGTAAAAATAGGAAATCCACAATTCCCTTTATTTGATGTTAGTCAGTCATAAGAAAACTTTGCTTTTAGCGTAACCAGGTAGTGCTGCTCCTCTACTTCTATTGAACCTCATATACCAGTATGTGTGTTTGTTGGGAGCGAGGTAGAATTTATGCAGCTGCACGGGGGAGTTAGCAAGCATGGTCGCATCAGCTCAGATGTGGTTAGTACACGTAAGGAACAGGTTTGTGCTCGGGACTTTCCAATTCTAGTTGCACACAAAATCTGCACCAGAAGTTAGGGACCACCTGTTATCTAGTTTCTCCTAGCACTCTGAAGATAATTCCCCAGAATTTTCTGTCTCTTTTGTTTGCAAACAAAAACCTTCAGAGTTGTGTGCCCAAGCTCAAAATGAATGTTTGGTTTGATACTAACTGCTCACCTGACTTTCTTCCTTCTGTTCATACTAAGTATAACAATAATGGAATTTGAGACATACCTTCACTCATTCAAGCCTAATCACTGTCTTCTCTCAGAAACAATGCTCTTTAAAGTGAGTTACTGTGAAATGAAACAAAGTTTCTATGTTAACGTGACTTTGAAATGTCTCTGCTTTTTCTGTGGCATTCTCAGCATGAGAGTCATGTGAATGTGGGAGTTGAAGATGAGTGCTGCTGCACAGAACTGAAGTCATTTTGCTTGGAGTTAAACCATTTCACAAATTAATTGAAGCGCTTGGCCTCTCTCCAGAGATTCTGCTGCATAAGCAGCAGACTAACATCTGTGTCTAATCCACAGGCACAGAATTCTGCTAAACCTCTTCAGGTTTGAGAACCTCTGCAACTCCTACCCCCAGCTATGTTTGCTGTATAAGTGAGGAAGGGCCATCAGGTTACAAGCCTACATGTCTCTTTCAAAAGGTTGGCAAAGAATATTTCACCTTGCAGGGGGAGAAGCATAAGAATGCTGGGTGAATAAGAAGCTCTTTGCTCTTGAGCATGACAACGCATTAAATCCCTGGCAACTCCTATGTAGTCAGAAGCTGAAAAGTGCTGCTTTATTACATCCTTATTTAAAGGAAGTAAACATCTTCTGTTCACTAGATACAAAATGTGACTTAAGTATGAAAATTTTCAGAACCGTTCTTCCACCAAATGGATTGGTAGAATTGCAAGAAGTAACTTTAAAGATTCTGATGTTATGCTGCTGAGATGTTGTAGAATAGCTAGCTATGGAGATACTAAATCCCTGCAGTACTTGCTTTGAGGGAGGTGGGCCCTTGTTGAATCTGTAGAATAAAGAAATGCACTTACCCACTTTGTTTTTTCATGTGTATAAATAAGGCCATACTCTAATTCATTAACCTTAATGTTTCCTACCTGTCAGGTAAACCTGTTACCAAGGCAGTTTGGTGGTTTTTTTCAGGGACTAAAAAACCAGTAAAGTGCTAGTTAGTTCATGTTTGTATACTAACCTGACTGTGCATAGTATTTACTGAGTGGCGCGGTATTTTTACTGTCCTACCACATCTTTTGCAGGCTAGTCCTTTTGCCACGGAAGCTGAAGAAATGATGGAATGTATCCAGGAATTCCCTGAACACTATAAAGTTATTTTGGATAGACTGAATGAACAACGTGAGCAGGACCAGTTTACAGATATAACTCTGATTGTTGATGGTATGTACAGGCCTGAGAACCAGTTGGTATACAGAGAATTTTGATAAGCTGTGCTAGGAAGCTGTTTGGTTTGTCACAGGTCAACTGGGCTGCTAACAAATTCTTGGTTCTATATTGGTGTGCAAATTGCTTGCAGAGTTTCATTTAAAATCTTGGGCTGAACAATCTCTCCAGCAGTGATTAATAATTTTGCTTCTGCTTTTCCAAACAAGGGGCTAAATATTTTCAGATAGAAGCCCACTTTGAAACTGCTGTACTACATTTAATGTATTGTCTAAGGATTTCCAAAACATTGTAAAAATATCTTTTCCTAACTTGAGCTGACTGTTTGGATTCGGAGAACTTATACATATATTGATATTTTTTAAAAAAATTAATATTAAACACAACCCAGAAAAACGAACAAGCAAAAAACCAGCATAAAATAGGATTGCCTTCTTGCTTCTCTGGTATCTGCCTACTCTTTTAATATATAGTTAAAATAGGGTAGAACAACTCTCTTTTTTTCTATGTGTTCTAAAGATACTAGTATTGGTTTCAAAGGAAGATGAAGATATAAATGCTTATTATCTCATTAGAAAAGGAGGTGTCTGATAGATCACCTAAGACTGCTTCTTATCCCAAACGTGTCTTAGAATGGATGAGCACTTCAAGAAAGATAGGCAGTGTCCACTAGGACAGAACTAGCTAAAGGAGTACCACTTGATCCTTAAAACGATAGCAAGAACTCACTTAAAGGAAAAGGGTCCTACAGAGCCTAGATTAGAAAAAAGTAAGCAAATGAAGAAAAAAATTACTCTTCTGGAATCACCATAGTTTCACTGGCATTTGCATAAAATCCTGAATGTTTGTTCCTTCTCTAGTATTACCAAATCCACATGTTGAGCTCAAAACTGTTTTCTTGTGTAGCTGTGTAGTTCTAATCCATGTTGCTTCTCTTACCTCTGTCCATGGAGCCTTATGAATGTTCATGTCTGCACCAGGGAGAAGGCAACACAGTGATGGGGAATACACAGCCTGGAAAACGGGAGGAACAGAGCAGAACTATTCTGCAGGGGTCTTTATGCTGGCAGAAGTGATGATAAAATACATCCGTATGTAAGAGCAGTAAAAACAAAGGAGAGCCTGGATAAAACCTGAGAGCTGAGCCCAAGACATACAGGAGAAAGTTTGCACAGGAACTTCCCATAACCTAAATATCTGAAAAGAGAAATGCTCTGGAGTGGGTCCTCCAGTTGACTGAGTTGCCTCTGCAACTTCAGCAAAGGTCTGTGATGTCAGCAAGGGTCTGCATGAGATAGGACAGGCTAGCTGCAGTAGTATCCCATGTTACAAGGAGACATACTAAGTGACTATATGCTGCTGGAATAGATTTGTAGACTGTGTGGTCTCTGTTTTGCATCTGCACTTATTTGGCACTATGAGTGAGGAAAGGTGTTATCCTAAACCAGAATTTTTGTCTCTCTTTGTAGGTCACCATTTCAAAGCCCATAAGGCTGTTCTTGCTGCCTGTAGCCAGTTCTTCTACAAATTCTTCCAAGATTTCACTCAGGAGCCCTTGGTGGAGATTGAAGGTAGTCCAATTCATGCAAATAAAAACCTTCAGAGTTGTGTGCCCAAGCTCAAAATGAATGTAGTATCCTTGGTATGGGCTTAAATGCGTGCTTAGTCATATCGATTAGCTTTCTAGATCTCAGCTCTTGGGTTGTTCTGAGGTAGTATTGTGGTTTAACCCTGGCTGGCAACTAAGCACCATGCTAGCCAGGCTTGCTCATTCCCCTCCGGTAGGATGGGGGGGGAAGAGTGGGGGAAGAGTCAGAAGGGTAAAAGTGAGAAACAAACTCATGGATTGAGATAACAATTTAATAATTAAAAAATAATATATTTTTTAAATGGTAAGGAAAAGAGAAAAAATAAGAGAAGAAAATAAAACTCAAAGACAAGTGACACAAATGAAAACAATTGCTTGCCACTAACTGACTGATGCCCAGCTAGTCACCGAGCAGTGGTCCCTCTGCCTGCCCCCCCCCAGTTCTATTGATGTGTCCCCTCCTAACTTCTTGCGCACCCCCAGCCTGCTCACTGATAGGGTGGTGTTAGGAGCAGAAAAGGCCTTGACTCTATAAGCACCTCTCAGCAGTAACTAAAACATCCCTGTGTTATCAGCACTGTTTTCAGCACAAAGCCAAAGCATAGCCCCATACTAGTTACTATGAAGAAATTTAACTCTGTCCCAGCCAAAACCAGTACAGATAACTATTGCCACTAGAAAAAACTTCCCCTGAAGAAAAATTAAAAAGATACCTTGGCTGGGGTGCAGGAACAGGATAGATATAGAACAATGCTTGCCTGGTAGGCAAGGAGTAATTTCTTAGAGCAATACTTCAGCTTCTAGTAACTTGCTGCTCAGAGGTCTTTTGAGAGAGCTATCATATTTTTATGTTTAAATTTATACATTTTTATTATTCTATACAAACAGCTTTTTGTCTATCTTATCCTTCCTTTTATCTTTGTCATGGCATGACTTTAGTTATTCCAGATTCACATGCTTCTGACTTCTTATTCCAACGTGAGGCTTTCAAGGGCGGCATCTTCATGAAACTGGCTGTCAAAGTACTGTAAGCAAAATGGTGAGCAGGCAAGTGTGCAAAACTGAGGAATTGCTGAAAGAGGCTGTTTGTCTTGCTTGTAAACAGGTGTAAGTAACATGGCATTTCGTCACCTAATTGAGTTCACCTATACAGCAAAACTAATGGTCCAAGGTGAGGAAGAAGCAAATGATGTTTGGAAAGCAGCTGAGTATCTACAGATGTTAGAAGCAATCAAAGCACTTGAAATCAGGTAAACACATAAGCCTATTTTTTTTCCCACCACTGAAATGTTGAGTCTTAAGAATCCTTTTATGAGAACTGGCTGCCAGTGTTTTGGAGTGCTGTTCTTTATCCTGGAACCTCCTAAACTTGTGTGGGACCATATACTCTACTGTAAAATATGGGTCAGAATTATAAAGGCTAAAAAATGAATGTCATGTTCTTTGGGCTGAAACTTGATGACAAGTGATATAGCTGGTAAATGTTGCAGACATTGTAGGGCTGTGAGTTGGTGGTAATTAATACCAGGTCTCTGTGGTATCTGACTGCCCACACCTGATTGAGAGCTGGATGTACAGTGATGATGTCTCTCAGGTAATTAGACCATATTAACAAGCTTGTGCTGGTGTTCTGATTTCATGTAGCTTTCTGCTTTTGAGAGAATAGGCAGTGATTTTAAAACTTCTTGGTGCAAAATTAATCTCTCAAACTTTTTGAACAAATGTAATTTTTATAATCTGTTTTATATGGGATCAGTACTTAATCAAACATTGCTGTGGCACCTTTTATCCAGTATGAGGAACTGTACTCCATTACCGAACTCCAACTTGAAAAAAGCAGGTGCCATTCCCATCATGCTGTTTTCCTTCCCCTTCCTTCCCTTTCACAAAGTGCTGTCATGTTCTCATTCCTTCTGTATGCTGCACCATTCTTCTGTCATGAAGCAGAGGGAAGGGCAATAAATACCTCCTGACATTACAGTTAGCCTTGCTTTCTCTTCTAGACCTGCTGGAAGGTTTTTGCATTCAGGCTAAGGAAAGACTGTTGCTGCTTCTTTATCTCCCCATAGACATGCTAGCTAAGGAGAGTGGCATTGGCCTCGAGTTTCTCTAGTAGCTAAACAAACAAAACCTCCATTGCATGGTACACTGGGAACTTGGTTTTCAACATTAGCGTTGATTTTTATTTTTTTTTTTAATCAATTTCTGTGGATTGGTAGCAGAGCTGAATAAGTGTGTGTGTGTGTATATATATATATTTTTAATAGGAAAGATGGGATTGTGCATTTCTAGTCTTACCCTCCCACCCCACCAACACCTTTTTTTTTGACATTATTAAGATTAAGCATGGTAACACCAAAAGAACTTTTTTTTTTCATTCAGGAAAAAAGCAGACCTTTGCTGTATTCTTAAGAAAATTAAGACATTTGAAACTGAAAAAGTATGTTCTAATTGGTATCACTTTGAATCTGTGTACACTGGTAAAGCTGTTGAACCAGGACTCAGATCAGTCAATCAAACTTAACTGTCCAGCCTTCAATTATTTCCCACTATTGTATAATGTTATGCAATTTGTTGGTTATGCATCACTAGTAAATGCTGTAATTCTTATGTTACAAGGAAACAAATGTTTTGCTTAACAAGCACACATGTAAGCCAGTCTATTCTTAAAGTTATTACCATTGTTCATAGGTTTTGAAAAAAATAGTGAGGGTTTTTTTGGTTAGAAAAACAAATTTGAGTACCATTGTCAGTCTGGTTTTCCCCTCCACAGTAAGAGGGGGAAGAATTGCAGTACAGTGCCTCTGTCTGAGCTTTAACTGAAAGGTGTAAGCTTCAGAAAGTTCAGCTAAAGTAGAGATTATTATAGAACCATTTGTGTAAGGTATCAGAGTTGCACATCACATAATCTAGACTAAAAAGAAAACAACCAGCTGTTATTCCTTGAAGTACAGTGTTGTATGTGTGTACCCCATTCAAAGTTTCACACCTGAGCCACACAATGTGCTCAAGGACGGTAGCCGCCTCTTTACTGAGCGGATTATTATTTTGGTACGTGATTCTAGAGCTACTTGCAGTAATGTGCAATGTAACTGTCACCTACTAGACATCAGGAATCTAGGCTAGGTGAAACTTACAGTTTAGCTGCTCTGTCTTCCTGTATCTGAATATAGTAAGGTGCAATTTAATAAGCTGTATCCTGCATTAGATCAGTAGCCATACATCTCTGCCATATGACATACAGATAGTGGAGAAAAACCTTATCTCTCCTATTACTAGAAAACTTGAAAGTAATAGGGAACAGGTTACATAAAAGGATTCATAAGGCTGCAAAGGAAGGTAAAAGCACAAATTACTTTTGTCAGTCTGATTTGAGGGGAAGATAGCCAGTCATTTTTGAAACCAATAATCAGTAGTAAAACCTCCAGCATGTAAGGATCGTGGATAGTCATGAGGGTGTGACTTGAAAGCATTGGCCCACTCAGCTCTGTCTGTGTTTGAGATGGCATGCTGTCCCTGACATCTTGGAGGAAGGGGGTTGTGTGTTTATGGTGCAAGGAGAAGAGGAATGGAGCTGGGGGTTGTGTTTAAGCCCAGAAAATTAAACTAGAATATTCTTTCCACATCCTGGTGGCTTTTTTTTACCTCTGCTGTTAGCTGTGTGCTTTCCTGAAGTACAAGATGTTATAATAATCATTGTGTGAAGTCACAGCTGCAGTGTTTTCTAATAAACTGTAAGTGCAGCAGGCAGTTGCATGCACTCCAGAGCTTAAGAGGTGAATAGCATAGGAAGGACTTGAATCTTATTTCTGAGTAGGCAGGCCAAAGAACTTCCTTTGGGGAAGTTTTCAAGTACAGAATTTCACAAGTTTCTTAGATAAACCTATGTCATTATGTTGGAAGAAGGGTTCGCCGGAGTCAAGAAGATGCTCAATATGAGTTATGCATCTTGCTCAACTTTATTAGTTTCTAATACTACTTATATAGAACCGATACACATGCATATTCGTAAAGCAGAAATATAATTGGTTAGTAGTCTCTAAACGCGCGCGGTTCTCACACCCCTAATAATCATGACTAAAATAAGCATTCTATCCATGTAGCTAATTGTGTTGCTGTGCTTCAGCCTTGTAGTTTGTTACTCCCTATTTTCCCATACCGCTCCCTATCTTTCTTGGCCCTGCACCTGCTTTCCCAGCAGCTGTAGCTTGTTACAGCCACAGCCTGTTGGCACAACATAATTACTTGGTCTCAGGATTCAAGAATAGCTCAAGGCTACCTTTCTTGTTAACTTCAGCACAGCAACTTCAGTACAATTCTGATTACAGGCCTATTCTAATACCAGGCCTGCGTTGTGCAGATCTTCAGAGATTCTAAGGCCGCACTTCTGCAGCCATTCTTCTACATTATTAGGCTAACTGGCCTCTCTTCTTGATAAGTGTCATGTATTGTTCAAGCGGAGCTATTTAAAACACTTTAGTAACCCTATGTCAAAGGCTCTGCAGCTTTAACCATGCTATTCTACAGCTCTAAGGGGTATAGGTTAAGGACAAATTAACTTCTGAAATGCATGCAGGTTATGTCGTTGTTAATCATTCAGCTTTGAGAAATAGCGAGTGTTTAATGCAGAAGCTCAGTAGCAGGTAGGAATTGTTATGTAAGTGCTTATGGATCTTAACTTTATGCAAATGCTTTGCAGGAACAAAGAAAATTCATCACCCTTAGAATCAAATCAAATGCAAGGTAAAAATAAACCCAAAAAGAGGAAGATAGCTGAAACCTCTAATGTTATCACAGAAACACTGCCATCTGCAGAATCGGAGCCTGTTGAAATTGAGGTTGAGATTGCTGAGGGGACAATTGAAGTGGAAGATGACAGCATTGAAACACTTGAATTAGCTTCTGCAGAGCAACGTATAAAGTACATACAGACAACGGGTACATCGGATGAATCTGCCTTGGCTCTTTTGGCAGATATCACCAGTAAGTATCGTCAGGGAGAGACAAAATGCCAGATCCAAGGAGAAGGTGATAGTGCAACTGATCCCTCGTGCAAACAGGTAGAAGGTATTGAAATTGTGGAACTTCAGCTGTCACATGTGAAGAATTTATTCCACTGTGAGAAATGTAACCGTTCATTTAAATTGTTATACCATTTTAAGGAACACATGAAAACACACTCTACTGAGAGTTACAAGTGTGACACGTGCAATAAAAGGTACCTACGAGAGAGTGCTTTGAAACAGCACCTCACCTGTTACCACATTGATGAAGGTGGTGCCAGCAAGAAGCAAAGACCTGGCAAAAAAATACATATATGCCAGTACTGTGATAAGCAGTTTGACCACTTTGGACATTTTAAAGAACACCTCCGGAAGCACACAGGTAAGAGCACTGCTATGGCCCTGTATTTGTGGCTTTGGCTCTAGCATTTTGGGGTTTTGCATGTTTGGGGGAAATAGAGAATATGTTGAAGAAAACACGTGAGTCCGGAGTGCTAGAAATACTTGGCTTCTAGTTATAACTAAAATGTTCTTTTGGTTTTGGGTTTTGTTTTGTTGGGGGTTTTTTGTTTCTATTTATATAAAATTTGAGGGATTGATGTGGTTAAAAATAGGTACCCAAAACCAGCTAAAAAGTGCTAATGAAGCTTCTCTCTCAAGTCTATTAAATCTTAAAGATTTTTTTTCAAAATCACTTCTTAAAGCACGTGTTCTTCTTCAAAAGTACCAAACTGAGGAGATTCTCTCTTATTTTCCTTTTCTTATTTATTATGTTAGTAAATGTTTCTGTTGAAATATCATCCGAACTGTGAGCTTCTTGATGGAATAAACCATTTAAAGGGTTTCTTTAACTAACAGAACTTCTGAGCAAATGCTTATTAATGCATTAGGCATAAAATACTTCCCTAACAACTCTCTCTTGTACCACCTTGTTTGAAAGTTTCATCCTTGCTCTTGACATCTCACGTACGATTTCATTTTCTTTGTTAATTAACGCAGCAAAACATTTCTAGTGACTATAGTAGACTTTATAATAGTTATATATATAATATTTACTGTAAAATCTTCCTCTCTGAAATCTGGATAGCATCTTTTGGGTACAAAATTACTTGTGCTCCTTCTTCTGTATAATATGGGAGGTTAAGATGTTATTTTTTAATCTCGCTGAAAAGTCTGTACTATCTGAATAGGTACTGAGCATCATATATTTTACATTCAGAGAGTTATCTATATATGTTGTCCTGACCTTTCAAATGCTTTTGTTTAATATGTCAGTCATGAGTCATCAGTAAGAATTTAATGGAGGGTAGCAGTCCTATTTCTTTCATGGCTTGTTGTTGCTAAAGCCTTTAAATTAGAATTTCTTTGTATCTGTGTATGAGACTGCTGGGTATTGATATATGATACTCTAGCCTACTCCCAATAGTCCCTTAAAAGTTGCATTTTATAAAAAGTCTTTGATAAATCTTTATCCCCTATGAAGTAGGGAGTGTTTCTCCATTATGACCAAGCCAAATACAAGCTACTTAACAAGTCCTTTCAGAGAAAAGTTTGTGGTGGATTTAACAGAGGTAACCCAAATATCAGTGTGGTGGTTGCTGTTGTAATGAAGGATTTTAGGGATGAAGCAACTTTTAGCGTATCACAGGAGATGCAGAGTACTTTTGAAATATTTTTTGATACAAGTATAACATATGGAATCTAATTAGTTTCAGTTCAGCATTTTGAAAGCCTTAAGCTTAAAATTCAACTAGATACTGCTGTTTAACTGTGGTCTCCTAAGGTCAGTGGAAAAACTCCCATTGAGCCAAAGGCTTTTGAAGTTCTTAATTCTGTATAGCACTGGTTGAATACAAAAAATTAAAAGGCATGGGAGAAAATGGCCTACAAAGTATTTGATACTGTTGCTGCTTAATTGCACCAGCAGCAATAACATGAAAGTAGCAATTGGAGCAGAAATAGATACCTTATCAGGGTTAGTAATTCTTCTTGATGTTGGAATTTGACATTACCAATGGCTATTATCTTTGTCTCAATAAAAGAAAGGAAGGAGAAATATGGCGTTTTTCTCATGCATGTGTACAGTGCCTTAAGCAGTTTCTGAATCTCGGGGAAAAAAAACCTCAAAATTGTCTTGTATGTCATGTAATAGAAACATATTAATATAGTCATCTCCAGAACTTACAGAGAGGGAAGCTTTTTGGCCTGATCTAATGATTTTTATTTTTTTTCCCTTAATGAGAATGAATGAAACTTAGCAATCATAAGTAATTCATAAGACAGAAATTCTGCAAGGCTGCATTGATAATAATGTATATCTGCTGAGTTCAATAGCTCTAACTTGTCTTATACAAGAAAAGCAATTTTTTCATACAGAAATCAATCTTAGAATTAAGCTAGATCTAATCCTAATATTTTGCAAAGTTTATATCCCCTAGCAGACACTGAATAGCTTTGTTTCCCTCTGACTTTATTGGGAGTTTTGACTGCTGAATATTTCTCAAAGTTAGGCCTTCCTGATTATATTTTTCTTTTTATGGAGAATGTGTGTGTGCTTATGTGAGCAAAGGTGGAATGAAGGAGTTGTGATGCGTTCCAAGCAGCTAAATTAATCTGACCTTGTCTGAAAACCCTGTAACTGAAGTAATTTGTACACAGATTATACAAACTTCTTGGGAAAAATTATTCAAGGTCTTTGCCATTCTTCATAAATCTAAAATACATTTTACAGGTGGTGTACTTCGAACTGCAAATAACATCTTCAATTAGAGTGAATAAACCGACTCTATTTACATACCTTGAATAAATGATCCCAAGAAGTTAATTTGATAAATGCCTGCCTTTGTGGTGGTGATGGGGGAAACCAACCAAAACCCCCCAACTAGGCTTACTATTTCTTTCTAAACCCAATCTAAATAATGATATGGCAGCTTTATGGTTATGGTTTAATTTCCTGGTATTTTTTACATATTAGGTAAATAAAAGTCACTGTGGTGTTATGAATGTCTTTGGGTTAAAAGAAAATCCACCACTTATTTTGGGCAGTCTCCTTCCTGTGGCTGTAGGATTATAAAGGACCAGTGCAATATTGGACTGTCTTAGATCAGAATTTCTGTCCTGTGAGTTAGTTAAGACTGGCAAGTGAAATCTCACCTGTTCTCACAAATGGAAAAAAGATAATTATAAAGGAGGGTTCCGGCCTGATTAACAAAAATCTCACTTAGATGAGACTGAACTTGTAGTTGGATGACACCTTGGGGAAAGAGAAGCAAGTTGTCACCTTTAGCAGAGTTGTTTATCCCCCAGTTCGCCAGTGTTTCTTAAGCTGGAGGCAGGCTGACATGCTCTCTGTATTTTCCATTGCCGCTGTGACCAGCGCAGCTGAGGTAGCAGCATTGATTTACACTGTGCAGGAAGTCACACAATGTCTTTTGGCCTTTGGATATCACCACTGTTGTCTTTGAATTGTCACTTTCAGATACTTTTGGCAGAATGCATTGAAGATTATTGAAGAATTTGAGTAAGACTAAAATAAATCTGTCCTTGACTGGGTGGTGCCTTGCTCCAAGTAACTCTTTAAATGTGACCAGATTGTAGGGTAGGTGAAGATCTGTGGTGTTTTGTTCTGTAGTATCCTCTTGGCTGACCAATATATTTGGTTGCTCATGCAAAATCTATGATTTTTGATCTGTAAGACTGGTGGCAGTTCAGCATCCTCTGTGTTACCTGTACTACAGTCTCAAAAAACAGCCTTTTATAACCATCAAGGGGAATATTCCCACCATTTAACACTTTTCTGTGGCCTTTAGGTATATAAGTGAGAATTATAGGCTACTTGGCTATTTCTTTTGAAAAGTTAGTTAGGCACTTCTGAATATCTTTTTATTTCTGAAAATACAGGTTTATTGGCTTTCCATCTCAGTAGTCAATAACTACTGCGCTTCTGAAAATGCATGCTTTTAAACTTAATCATCTAGAATAGATTATTACATTTTCACTGAAATGTCTCGGCCTCTTTTAGAGTTCATTAAGCAGTTTGTTTCAGTAATGTTTGTATCAGTACCTCCACAGATTAATTATCAGACTTTCAGAAGAAACACACTGTTCCTAATTTTTTTTAACGTTAATTTCCTTGAATTTCATTGTGTTTGTGTATGATAAAATTAGTAAACAGACACCAGTTCTTTGTTACTACTTGATGATGGTAATAACAATGTACAACTTTGGATGAAAGTTTCGGGTTTTGTTTTCTGTGTTTTAATACTGATGCATTGTTACTTCATGGTCATTCTGTGCCAGCTTCTTTTTCTGGAGCTCAGTTTCAGCTCTCAAGCATAAGCTATTATTCTTGAAAATAAAACTTTGTATTATTTATATATGACTTCTTTAATGTGTCAGTATACACAAATTCTGAGTCTTTAACTGTTAATATTATCAGGTAAAAAGAGAGAAATAGCTGCTATTTTTTTAAGATATTTCATCAGAATAATAATTAACTTACGTAAAAACCTAAGTATACCTTAAATAGCACTGGGAATTATGTTGGGGTGGGTTTTTTTGTGGATGGGTTTTTTGTTGTTGTGTTATTTTTTTAAATAAATGAGAGCTATGACTTGATAGGTTTTTGCCTTTTATTTATATTTTAAAAGTTTATCTAGAACATCTTTCACTTCTGCAGAATAATCTGGTTGGCCATGTCTTTACAGCATGTTTATCAACCTACACAAAAGGGAGAGGGGAAGAAGGGAGAACTGACCAATAACTGGCTGGTTTTATACACTTACAAATCCCTGCGTCTGTCTTAACAGGTGAAAAGCCATTTGAATGTCCAAACTGCCATGAACGTTTTGCTAGGAATAGCACGCTCAAATGTCACCTGACGGCTTGTCAGTCTGGAGCTGGAGCTAAAAAGGGAAGAAAGAAGCTGTATGAATGTCAGGTGGGCAATAGAAGTAGCAGAATCTGAGGCTAGATAACCTTCCTGTCCTGAGGGAGTGTGGAAGTACTGAGCAGGAAAGGCAACAAGAGTGGGCTTATGTCTCCAAGAACTACTTTTAGTAAAATAAATTATAAAGATTGCATTCAACCACAACATGAGGGTAAATTCTTATATCTAAGTAGTTCTATTTAAAATATGGAACTACTGATGCGGAGCTTCATAATACTTTGTTAATCAGAGAGATTCTTGTGAGTAGGTAAGTGTTCACCTGCATCTTGCTGATCTTTCTGCTTCCTTTTTAAGGTTCTTGATGCACTGACCTAGACCTTTCCTGCTTGTGAGCATGCTTCACTAAAGTCCAAAATATAAAGTACTATTTTGTTTCCTATTGTATTATTCCATTTAATACCAATATATTGACTTTGTTTGGAAAGTCATTACAGATTGTCATCATAAGTTGGAATGTTTTAAGCAAATATAAATGCTGTAAATGGATAGCTATGGTATTTGGTCGCTGTACGTAGCTGACATTTGAAAAGCTGTTCAGAAGAATGTTACTTAACTTTTAAAAGTTGATTTTGAAAAGCTATAAAATATGAGAGCTGAGGTTGGTTGTAGCATTGTTATTTGCCATTTTGCTGCTCCACTGCTGTGACAGTCTCAACCCCCCTGTTAAGGCTCACAGAATGGCTGTGGTTTGAGGTTAAATTGGGTTGTGTAGTAAGCAAAACTGCTGGATGTTAGCTTTATTTGTTCCAAAAAAACAGTGATCTTATTCACAGAAAGCAGTGAATACTGCAGGAGATGAATGAATTGTGTGTTACTAATCAAATAATCAGAAGTTTCACTGATGCTGTTGCATCGTTTAGTTGTTATGCTAGTCTGAAGTTTATACTTGGGAATATGTGTTTGTCTTAAAGATAAGTTTGTTTGAACATGAAAACGACTGTATAACACAAAATTGTACATAGTAGCTTCAATGAAGCTACTGTTTTGTATTTGTGACCCTTTGGTTTAATTGCGTTCTCTGATACAGATATTGTGAATACGGGTTAGTATTATTTCAGCCTGCAGCAACTATGGCAATTCTTGGATATTTTTTTTCTTTTCCTCTTTAGAACTAAATTTGAATAGTGTTCAATAAATTAAATCTTGGCTCACTGAACAAAGAGGAGAGAACAAAATTGCGCTTGCTTGATAAGCGCTTTTGGTGCTCTTCATTGTATGCCTTGAATACTGAATTAGGCTCAACATGGCAAGAACGGTAATTACGTGCTTGGGCATTACCAATAGTCATTACCTTTATGATTAAGTAATTTTGAGTACTTATCTATAAGGTTAGTATTTTTAGTGTGTGTGCAGCTTCTTTCTAAAGCATGAGCCGAGGGACGGACACACACAAGAAAGCACTGGCATTGCAAACATGGTTTTAAGATCTCAACAGCAAAATGGGGATATTCAGCTCTATTACATAGACCTGTTTCTTGAGTTAATCCCTCTCAGATACTCCATCATCCTTCTGTGTTGCTGAAAATTGAGAAGGAACATTCTGTTTCAAAAATTTGCTAAGTGACACACATGTTCTTTGCTTCTTTCTGCAGCCAAGAACACTTGCATGGACAAAGACCCCTGAGCCTGTTTCTTTACTCTGAGCCTGACTCTACCCCACTCTTCTCTCTCTTCTACCCTGGCATCTCATTCATTTCTGCAGTCTCTGTGTTGTTTTCAGGTTACTTAACTCAGTGCCAGCTGAAGGGAAGGAAGTGTGCTCAAGTGCTTTGTGAAAATACTATGTCTGCAGTCAGAGCAGTACTTTTAGCTGGAAGAGACTTAAAGGGATGGAGTTTTGAGAGATTTTTATCTGCTGAATTCAATCAAGTATTTTTTTTTTTATGGCAAAATGGGAGAGTTTAGTCTAGCTGGGTAAATCTTACAGTGCCGTGAACAAATGAAAGCTGATAAGAAAAGTTGGCTAATAGTACTGCATCTAGAACTTCAGTAAAAGGACAGTTTGTATTACACTTTAATCATATAATATTATTACATAAATGGCTTTCCACCCAAAATTCTAGCACCAGACATTTACTGGGGTGTGAATCTGTATGTGAATTTCACATAAGGTTAAAATAAGAAAACTTTCAAATGCTGTACTGACTCATAAATTTTGTAGGTATCCTGTGTATGCACAACTCAAAATGGCACACAGTTTCTTAAAAATAAATATGCCAGGTCTTATGTTCATCTGAAACTGACTTCTCAGCTTTTAACTCTAATGTACGTGTGGGTAGGTGGTTTTTTTTTTAATCCAAGTAGCAAGCTACACTGTGTGAAGCTATGATCTCAAATAGGCACTATATTTAGTCATATTTTTGTTGGCACTGTTTAACATACTGTATCTTTTTTTTTCAGGTTTGTAACAGTGTGTTTAACAGCTGGGATCAATTTAAAGATCACTTGGTAATACACACCGGTGACAAACCCAACCACTGTACCTTATGTGATTTGTGGTTTATGCAAGGCAGTGAGCTGAGAAGGCATCTCAAAGAAATGCACAATATTTCAGAACGAATAGTAACAGAAGAGGTTCTCCCAGTGGAAGCTGAACCAGTAACATCAATGACTATAATAGAACAAGTGGAACAAGTCCATGTCCTACCAGTAATTCAGGTACAAGTGGATCCTGCACAAGTAACTGTGGAACAGATGCACCAGGATCTCGTACAGGACGATCAAGTGAAAGGCACACAGATGGATGAACTGCAAGAACAGGTGCAAATCAGTTACTTGGAAGTTGAACGCATTCAGACTGAACAAGGTGCTGAAGTTCATGTGGAGCAGTTACATGTTGAGCATGTAAATCAAATACAGATGGAAGTACTGGCAGAACTTATAGATGGAACAGACCTGGAACAAGTAGAATATGAAAGCATTGATCAAGGAGAAGCAGAAGAAAAGGAAACTAGTCAAGTAGATGATAAGAAAAATCATGAACAAGCTGAAGACTTAAAAACTCCACAACTAGTGGACACACAGAATGAAAAGATGGATGACTAGGACAACCACACCATGCAGGTTTAGGAATGAAATACTCAATTATTTTTGTTAGCTTTTACATTGGTTTTTGAACCATCAGTGGTCATCTTTCCAATATGCTGTCCTTGGGAAGCTGGACAAGTGGACTGAAGTTAACTTTCTTCATGTGCAACTAAACTTCTCTCATATGTGAAAAATAACTTTCCCATTCATGTAATACCATGGAACAGAAACTACCGCAGGCATGGACAGCTTTGTGAGGATTTTAATAATGAATAGCTTGTATCACTGTTACACCATCCCTGAGTATATGTAAGAGTAACTTCACCTCTTTTCCTCTTGTCATAGAACCAAGCTCTTGTTATAGATTTGCAGGGTGTCTGTGGCAGAAGAATCAGTAAAATCTGGTGGGTTCTATTGTAAGTGGCCAATTGGATACATGTGAATTTTCTGGACATATCATTTGCTGTTTCCTAGTAGTGGTCCCTAACTTTCAGGCTGGGGAGAAATCATTGTTGCTGGAGGTCTTGGAGAACAAAAATCCTGTGCCTTTTCAATACTTTTTAAAGTTCCTAGAGTGTTCAAGAACCTAGTTTAGTAAAAGGCAATGTAGGTAATGTTATAGTGCTTTATATTTTTGCTTATAATTGGCAGCTACTGATATTTTAATTTTTTTCCCCATTAAATTGAGGGGGAGGGAGGAAACAAATTTCACATGGAGGCAGCAGGACACTCTAAAAGGGATGCTTTAAATTAGGAAAAGCTCAGTAGAATCTGTGGTAAACATGAGATAGAAGACAGCTACCAGAAGACTCTTCTATAAATCATTTATGAAAATGAATATTTTTAAACATAAGTATAGAGAAGACTTGTCTATATGGTATCAAGTTCCAGTTTTTTTGAAATTAAATTCTGACACTTGACACAAAGATGTTGTACTAAAAGTAAAAGCCATAGGTATGAGTGCTAAAATGTGGACTGAAAATTAGAAGCGTAAATATTTTAATCAATATTAGACAATAAAACAATACCAGCCATGAAATATTGCATTATTTTCTTAATCTAATAAATTGGGAGCAACTGAGTGACTGGCAATTACAGTGCCAGCTCCCAGTGACAAGACTTGATCTTATTTTAATAAGATTAATAGCTCATTACTATAAAGTTACATTTGTTTAGAAAATATTTGTCTAGCTCTGTTTAAGGATGCGAAGGACTTCTAATTCTCAATTATTGCCTTGAGATTGGAGGTACCTCCATACTTCCGAAAACCTTTCTTTTTGAAGCCTTAGCTGAAGGGAAGAATTTTTGCAAGGGCGTTCCCTTTTGGTAATCCTGTAGTTCTTAGTTAGAATCAAGCTTTTCTATTCAGTCTTCTCCAAATGCAGAGTTATTTCCTGAGATTTGTGCTTTCATTTAGTCTCATTCAAAATTATTCTTGTGTTTCATTGTAGCATAGCCTTCTAGAAACTATTGCAAAACCAACATGGATCTCAATTAAAATTTCAATTTGATTAATGTAACTTGCATATTTTTTTTGTGTTTTCTGAGATGCAAATAATATGTGATGAGAATTCTGTGCAGAGGGAAGAATGTGGCCCAATGTTAATCATGAAAGTTGGCTGTTGTATTTATGCCTGACTTCTGATAAGAAGCCTATCTTTTGACAACACAGAGGGGACAGGCCTGCTTGCTTAGCTGCGTAATTCTTAATTGTTTAGGTATTTGTACATATAGCCACAAGGTCTGTATCCGTGGAATTAAAGGAACAATCTGCCTGTGTATCTAACCAATTAAACTAACTTTTAGGTAATTTAATGTCCAATGTAAATCAAGAAGGTACATGGTACTGGTAACAGGGCCATGGTTTGGTAAGCACAATTGGGCTATGTTTTTGTTCCGTTTGATCTCCCCTTTTCAACAAAAGCTTGCAAATTTAGTAGGAGAGAAACTGCTCTGTGCCCAATGCTACCTCCGTCCAGACTCCTGCTGAGTCTAGATGGGAGTGCAGTGGGGGCAATGAGTAATCCCCTTCTCACCCTGAGGGACAGGGTGAAAGGATCTCCTCAAGTAATAACTCCACTGGAAAGCATTTCTGTTTGCAACCTCCTCTTCCCTAGAATTTCCTTTCCAAATGTCTAAAGACCAAACTGCTTCCACTGGAGTCCCCCATGTCTCCTTACTGCAACAGATGATACTAGGAGAGGGACAATTGACTTGGAGAGTGAGAAGTTCTGGCTGCTCTCTGTAACAGCCACCTTTTCATCCTCTTTCTGCCCCAAATGTCTGTATAGACACACAGACATCTCCAAACTTATATACCTATGCATTGCTGGAGGAGTTCTTCCCTCTAAATAAATATATACTGCTGGTCCCCCCAAATGCCCTGTGTTATACAGGTCTGTAGCTTGCAATGGGGCAGCATGTGGCTGCAGTTGTTGTCTGGAGCCTGTGGTGGTGACATGGGATGAATGCTTGAATTTATGCTAAATGAAACTAATCAGCTAAAGCAGTGGAGTCTAGGCAGTGACAAATTGAAAAGTGGGAATGAACAAAAACCTGTGAGGTGTGTCTGGATACAAAATAAAGTGAGTATTAAATTGAGGCTTGAGGTTGGGGTAGATTTGTAGACTTAGCTTGTAGCCTCTCATGAATATTATATTTCTGAAAGATGGACAGGGAGGGAGAAGGGAGCTGATCAATAGTTTGAGAGCTGCTGAATTACTGAGACAATATAAGAAAAACAGTTGCCAAAGTGTGTTTCACCTGCAGGTTTAGGATGAAATCAGATATCAGTCCTGTGTGAAACTCGCTAGAGGATTGTGCAGCCTCTGCTTTGTTTCATGTCTGCAGTGAAACTTTTAATTAGCTAATGGTGCAGAATAGGGTCCTCTCATGCAAATTCTGTAACTTGGTATTATTTCGAATGAGAAAACATTTAAATAGATGTTTAATTTGGTTGCTTATTTTTAAGGACTGAAGTGTCTCTTCTGTAGGGACTATTGTGAAAATATAACATGCAGTTAGAAATAACAAAAAAATCTAACAACTTTGTTCTTAAACTGTAGTGTTTGCTGCTAGCAAATAATTTAAAAACTAAAGCAACCTGTTAATAATGAAAATACAAATAATTTGTAGCTTGTCAAACACTTGGCAGCTCAAGCAGGTACAGCAGAAGCTGGTCATCGGCTCAGATCTAGTTCAGCTTCAGCCACAGCTGGACTCAACTTTGGGAGCATGCCTGTATTTGGATCATTGCCATGGCTCTGTGTCCATTGTGAGAAATGATATTTTCTGTCTGCTAGGTTTTTTCCCCTAACTGGAACCTTGACGTCTATAAATGTCTCTGCTGGGGCTTGTGAGGTCCCAGGGGTCCTCAAACTTTTTAACCAGGGGGCTGGCGCGGATGAAGTGGCAGGCAGTCATCTGTGACTGCTTGGTTCCCCCCCCCCCCCCCCCCCCAACCCTCGGCGGGGGGGTTCTGTAAATACCGGGGGCCGGATTGAGGACCCTGGGGGGCCGTATCCAGCCCGCGGGACGTAGTTGGAGGACCCCTGGGCTTGTCTTTCAGATTCCTTTAAATGAGGGCTGGTGGCCTTATGAGGAAATAATTTGTACCGTTAAAAGAACTGAAACTGTGAAGGGGAGGGGGGTGGAGTGGGGTGTGTGCAGCCTGTAGCTCCTAGGGTGCGGGTCTCAAACGTGGGGGCACGAGGACCTGGAGGGTGTAAGTGAGGTGCGGGGGGCTGGGCTTGGCAGGTGACAACCGGTAGCAGGATTGCAGCCCACCGTCGCAGGAGCTGTCCGAGGTTTTGCAGCAAAGGCGATGGCCTCTCAGCCGGGGGGTCGGGGGTCGGGAGCCGCGCAGGCCCCCCGCCTCCTCTGAGGGTAGACGGCGGGCGGGATGAGGCAGGGAGGCCCGTCCTTGCCGCGAAAGGGGAGGAGTGAGACGGGCAAATGGTGGGCTGCCTGACGGCAGCAAATGGCGGCCGGTTGGCAGGGGCTGTGGCGGTGCTGAGGTCCGCGATCAGGGGCGGGCCGCCTCTGCCTGGGGTTGGTATGCTGGGAGGCGGGAATGGGTGGCGAGACCCAGTGGAGCTGGGGCTGGAGGCGGCGGGAGGGAGCCGGTTTCAGCTACGGCGGTGGGAGCGCGGCTCCAGTGGCAGCTAGTATCACCCGGATGTCCGGTCCCCGACGGTGGTACTGGCTCAACCGAGCACCCTGGGGTGCTCCTCGCTGGATTCCACTGGCCGATCGCCGCAGGAAGCAGAGGCTGAGCTGCTGTGCGTCACCAGTGTGCTACAAACATGCGTGGACTCCCCGCACCCGCGAGTGCTGAGTTTTATAATTCTGTCTCCCCTTCAGTGCAGCTATGTCTTACAGCCTTTGCCAAGGTGTAATGGGTTGACCAAGGCTGGACACCAGGTGCCCACCGAAGCCACTCTATTACTCCTCAGCTGGATAGGAGGA
Source organism: Falco biarmicus (assembly GCF_023638135.1). NCBI lineage: Eukaryota > Metazoa > Chordata > Aves > Falconiformes > Falconidae > Falco > Falco biarmicus. The sequence continues at coordinate 1,745,865 of NC_079310.1, read as the reverse complement.
GAAAAAATATAATGAAAGGCTCGTGGGTCAAAATAATGACAGGGAGTTCACTCGGCAATTAACATCACAGGCAAAACAGACTTGACTTGGAGAAATTAGTTTATTACTATTCAAATCATAGTAGGATAATGAAAAAAAACCAACAAACACATCTTAATAACAGCTTTCCCCCACCCCTTCCTTCTTTCCAGGATTAACTTCACTCCCGACTTTTCTCTACCTCCTTCCCCACAAGCAGTGCAGGGGAATGGGGGTTGCATTTGGCTTATCACAAGTCTCTGCTGCTTCTTCCTCCTCACACTCTTCCCCTGCTCCCGCATGGGGTCCCTCCCACAAGAGACAGTCCTCCATGAACTTTTCCAACATGAGTCCTTCCTACAGGCTGCAGTTCCTCACACACTGCTCCAGTGTGGGTCCCTCCCACGGGGTGCAGTCCTTCAGGAACAGACTGCTCCAGCATGGGTCCCCCACTGGGTCACAAGTCCTGCCAAAAAACTTGCTCCAGTGCAGGCTCTCTATGAGGTCACAATCTCCTTCAGGCACACCTAGCTGCTCTGGTGTGGGGTCCTCCATGGGCTGCAGGTGAATATGTTTTCTACCCTTAACCTCCACGGGCTGCAGGGTGACAGCCTGCCTCACCATGGTCTTCCCCATGGGCTGCCAGGGAATCTCTGCTCCAGCAACTGGAGCACCTCCTCCCCCTCCTTCTTCTCTGACCTTGTCTGCAGAGTTGTTGCTCTCACATATTCTCACTCCTCTCTTCTGCTGCAATTCTGTTGTGCAGATATTTTTTTTCCCCTTCTTACATATGCTATCGCAGAGGCACTACTACTATTACTGATTGTCTCAGTTTTGGCCAGCAGTGGGTCTGTCTTGGAGCTGGCTGGCATTGGCTTCACCAGACATAGGGGAAGCTTCTCACAGAAGCCACCCCTGTAGCCCCTTTGCTACCAGAACCTTGCCATGCAAACCCAATGCACAAGGAGCCTAAGTATGCATTCCTGTGGCATCTGTGGGGCTGTAGGAAGACTCCCACTGATGTTAACGAGCCTTGCCTCGAGCCTGTGCTTATGCCACTGGAGGACTTTTAATAATTTCAATAAAATTTTGTCTCTGCTGTTTTAATTTGTACGTTAATTTGCCTAGAGAAAGTACACTGGCTAAAGAAATTCTTTTTCTCAGTAAAGTTACTGGTATAAGATCCCACATTTTTCTAATGCTGACTTTTCTTTAAAATATTCTAAACAAAAAAATGTGTTTCCAATTGCTCCCTCCAGCTAGAGCTGTAACTGTTTATGATATACTTTGGTGGGGCTGTAATCTGATTCACGCAAATGCTTTTACATCCTGGTGCCTTGCTCTGAAAAAAGAACAGAGAAACCCACTTGCTTTCAGGGGCCATGCTGCAAGAGTGGTGCTTCACGGGCAGACTCACCTGGGGGGCTCACAGATGAATTACACAGAGGTGAGGGGAGAAGAGGGATTTTCCATGTTAAAATTGAGTAGATGAGACACAGTGCCACTGTGGGTGTTTTTTAATTGTTATTTAAATGCAGATTATTTGAAAGATACGTATTTTATCTGATACCTTCCTCTTATGCTAGAGCTAATTGGAGCCTAAAGCCACAATATTTTCAGTCTAAGAAATCCCATACTGTGTTTAACATAAGAAGCACGTGAATAATTTCATGAAAGAAGACAGGATATATTTCAGTATTTTCTGGATTAGGGTATTATTCCTTAGATAGTATAATCTGTTCATATAGCTTCAGGATGGCTGGCACAATTATCGGTAAATAGAACAGCATGTGTCACAAGAAATTTGTCGTTTCAGGACTTTCTTCTTTAAGGATGTAGACTGATGTTTCAGTTGATTCATACCAAATAGGTTTGTTGAAGTCATGGGTGCATATATGATAGAGTGTGTTTAGATTGTCCCTTTCCACAGTTAAGGAGAAAAATAAACTAAACTAAAAACCAGTACTCATTTTCAGGGAGAGAAGGGTGTTTGTGTATGTGTGTGTAAAAGAACAGAATTTAAAAAGTATCATTCTGTCAAAAAAAAGGGTCCTAAACTATATATATAGCCATGTCTTTATTCCCTATTGCATATCTGTTGCTAACATTACTAGAGAGAGATAGATTAATTTTTTCTATTTTTTCTTGCACTAGGTAATTTCTTTTAAAATATTTTCTCAGATCTAAAACAGTTCCAGGGGCTGAACAACCCCCATTGCTGTAAATGACAGGGTATAATTTGGTTGAGTTTATTTTTCCTGACCACTTAAATATTATCATTCATCTTCTAGTGCATTTATTTCAACTGATACATCTTTTCTAAAAAGTATCTTATCCCACAAATAGATGCAAGGACTTAAGGATTTTAGTTCTAGACAGTTGGTCTGTTTGGGAATCAGGAACTAAATATACCTGAATATGCTGGGTTTACTATTCTTACAGTTGCTTGTTTGGGATCTTCTGAGATTGTTGTTTTAAAACTTGCAGCTTCTAGATTTTTTTTTTAATGTTGTCCATTTGTGGAGTCCTTAGCTTTGTCCTATGAAAATACTCAAAATTATTTTGTAAACTAACACAGGGCCTGCACTATTGCCTCAAAAATGAGGCAGCTTGCAGGCGTCCAAGCTGCTGAGAACTCAGTGGTGGGGGTGCATGATCTATTGCAAGCGGTTAATGTAGATTTATTACTAGGGCAAGCAGATCATAGCACCAACGCTGCACAAGCTAGAATTTGCCAGGTGGGTTTGCAGCAAGTAAAACAATTGGCACTAGGTGCTTTGAAAACTGTCCCTGAAGTAGGTAAACAGAGGCAGCCTTTTGTCAAAATTAAACAAGAAGCAAATGAACCATTTATGAAATTTTTGGACAGACTTAATGAGGCTTTGGAAAAGCAGATTGATAATGAGAAAGCATGTGAATATATTTTTAAACAACTTGCTATTGAAAATGCCACCCCTGACTGTCAGAAAGTATTACAACCTTTAAAGAATCCTAGCATTGATGATATGTTGAATGCTTGTATGAATATTTGGTCTAGACAGCATGATTTGTCTCTGATTGTGGAAGCATTTGCAGTGCTATGAGTTAAATCACAGCAATGCTTTTCATGTGGTCAGTATGGCCATCTACGAAAGAACTGTCTGAAAGTAAAAGTAAATAATAAAGGGGGTCCACCTGTAATCTGTCTATGGTGTCGTAAAGGGCGTCATTATGCCAATCAATGCCAATTAAAATTTGACCGGGGAGCACCATGAGGGGTTGTGCTATGTCAACAAATCACCTCTCCGACTGGCCCCCCCTGCGGAACTGCAGCAGTCTGTGCACCAGCACAAGTGGCAGCGTCAGAGTGGACCTGGCCACCTCAGCAGAAACAATAATTCAAGACACCTCAGTTGTGCTTATTCCAACAGGCACATATGGTCCACTCAATAATGGAAAGGCAGCATTATTAATTGGATGATCCTCTACAACATTAAGAGGCCTTTTTGTGCTGCCAGGAGTCATAGACGCTAATTATGAGGGAGAAATTAAAATAATGGTGTGGACTCCAGTGCCACCATGCACTATACCAGCAGGAAGCCAAATTGCACAATTGATATATTTTATACCCCAATCACAGAATGCTGCATGTGTAACACGGGGTTCAGGCTGTTTTGGATCTACAGGGGTGCCAGAAATTTACTGGACTCAGCAATTAACTATGGATCGACCTCAGTTGTCCTGTACTTTGCAATTGGGGAAGATAAGAATTGCTATGCAAGGAATTGTTGATAGTGGAGCAGATGTTACAGTCATTTCTGCTTCACAATGCCCCAGTCACTGGCCTTTAATAGACACTCATGCTTCCCTATTGGGAATTGGTGGTCAAACTTCTCCAAAACAGAGTAAAGCATTTGTTGTTATTATGGGACCAGAAGGGAGATCTGCTTTGATCAGGCCTTACGTGTTGCCTGGATCTCCTACCCTTCGGGGCAAAGACTGTTTAAGCCAATGGGGTATGCATTTAAGCACGGATTTTTTCTAGGGGCCACTATCCTGCAGCAGGTCCCACCATTAACCTGGAAAACAAATGAGCCCGTGTGGGTAGATCAGTGGCCCATCCCAAAAGAAAAAACTGCTGCAGCTACATAAATTGGTGAATGAACAGCTAAAAGCTGGTCACATAGTCCCCACAACTAGCCCATGGAACACACCTGTCTTTGTGATTCAGAAGAAAAGTAATTCTTGGAGGCTTTTACATGATCTAAGAAAAATAAATGAGGTCGTTGAAGATATGGGAGCTTTACAGCCTGGGCTCCCCTTGCCGACAATGTTACCGCAAACGTGGACTCTCATAGTTATTGATTTAAAAGACTGGTTTTTTACAATATCTCTTGCTCTGCAAGATGCACCACAATTTGCCTTTTCTGTGCCTTCTATTAATGCTGCAGAGCCACATAAAAGATACCATTGGAAAGTGTTGCCGCAAGGCATGAAAAACAGTCCTATGCTATGCCAGCAATTTATAGTGTCAGTTTTAAGCCCAGTATAAGAATGTTTTGAAAATGTTTTAATCTACCATTATATGGATGACATCTTAATTGCTGCAGAATCAAAACAGACAGCCCAAGAAGTGAAACAGCAAATAGTCCAAGCAGTCTCAACAGCGGGACTCAAATTTGCAGAAGAAAAAATACAAGAAACACCACCTTGGTGTTATTTAGGATGGAAAATATCAGAACAAAACATCCAACCTCAATGTATCACCTTGCAAACAGAAATAAGGACTCTGAATGATTTACAAAAACTGTTAGGAACCATAAATTTGGTTCGTCCTCTCTTAGGGATATCTACTGAAGAACTCCATCCTCTCTTTAAACTATTGGAAGGAGATCCAGACTTGATGTCTCCTCAAATGCTTACCCTCTCTGCAAAAACTGCTCTTGATAAAGTGGTTGTAAAATTAGCATGTCAAGACGCTCATAGGTGAAAAATGGACTACCCTATTAGCCTTTTCATTTTTTATTCAACTTTTCAACCCTATGGTCTCTTAGCACAGTGGATTCCACAAGACATATATCCTTTGATTTTTCTGGAATGGATATTTTTACCACATAAGTTTGGAAAAACAGTTACCACAGCTATTGAAACGATAGCTATGGTAATTCAGAAAGGAAGCGAGTGTTTATTAACTTTAGATGGTGTTGAACCTAATGTTATGTATTTGCCTCTAGATACAAAACAGCTAACTTTTTAAACTCACCATTCTTTTGTTATTCAGTGTGCTCTAGCAAATTTTACAGGACAGATAAGTATTCATTTCCCAGGAAACAAAGTTATACAATCCCTGCACTCTTTCTCTTTTACCTGCTTCACATTTAGCTATCACACCAATAGTTGATGCCCCTACAGTATTCACTGATGGGTCTGGTAACACAGGTCGAGCAGTGATAGTTTGGAGAGATGATGAAGGAAACTGGAAAAGCAACATACATATTGTCACAGGATCGCCTCAGGTAGTAGAACTCTCTGCAGTAGTCTGTAGGACAAGGCCTCAAGGACAAGAGTCCAAGTACTGATAGCCTGATGAATAGAGACTTGTTAGAACTTGTAGGGCACAAGCCCTGGGAACAAAGGAACAAGCTAACTGCAGACCCCTGAGCCGTTACAGTTGAGGAGGCAACCAGACAGACAGAGAAACAAGTAGCCAGATAAGGGAACGGATGGCGCCAATATGTAATCAAGAAAGCCGCGTAGAAAGAAACTCCCTAACCTTGGAATAGAAATTATTGCTAGGTCAAGATAAACTAGTAAGTTCCTATTGTTCTAACGGTGTGCCTTAAATATCAACCAATCAGTGTTTTTTACGCTTAAGATTTAACCAATCAGTGTGTAATATGTAGAAGGTAGAAACGTATATAATTGTAAGAAAATCACTAATAAAGGGACAACTTGCTTGCATCAAGCTGAGTCCCGTCTCTTCATTCGCCGCAAATTGGTGACCCCGACGTGATCCGTTTAAGGATCTAACGTGAAGGGCTCTCGAATCGCCTAACTGAGCGACATGCAGCGAATCCCACAGAACTTTGAATGATCTGCTGAAAGGAAGCAGGAGCCGGCCATAAATCCCTCCGGAGTTGAGAGGTGAGCTGTGGGAAATCCGTAACGGGGAATCAGGCTTCGTCCCCAGAAAGAGACGTATATGGACTCATAAAGGGTCTTCTAGTCAGATCAGGGAGTCCGTGCCTCAGTCTCCTCAAATGGTGACCCCTATGGTGGTGTTCCGAAGCCTTGGAAGAATAAGGACGGAAAAAAGACAGCTCGTGGGAGAGGGCTGCGTTCCAGAGGAGACGGCTTGGCTGAACGATCGTCTTGCTGTCTGGACCAGACGGACAACCTAAACCCCAAGGATAACGTCTGTATGCATTGAGACAGGTGAGCAGCCAAGAAACCTTAGAGATTTTAAATATTTGAAGAAATTTTAAGAAGCTTTAGAAACCCGTACTCATTGAGACAGGCGAGCAGTCAAGAAACTTTAGAGACTTTGAAAGAAATTAAAGCGGTCAGCAGACAATTGTATGATGCTGCTGCGGAGGGGGACTCTGCGTCGGGAATGCATTTAGCACCTTGGTGGCAAATTCTGACTACTCTTTGCCAAGTGTGGACTAATTCTGCTAACGGTGCTAAACCAGAGGAAGCTGTAAATTCCACCGACAGCGCGATTCTTCTCAAGACACCGTCAGCGATGGCAATTCCGTCCACACCTCCTCTGCCCCCAAAGCTTCTGTCACTGACTGCAGCGACCCTCACAACACAGGACCAAGCACAGGAACAGGACAACTCGGACAATGATTCCATTGACACTGATAAACCTTTTGATCCAGGTCCTATAGATCTGGAAAAGGAGCTAGACCTTTCCCCCACCCCCTTGTCTCTCCTGATTGTATTTTGGGGGAGGGTGAAAGGGGGTCTGAGGGATTGGTGGCAGGAATGCAAGTGGGAAACACTTAAGTGATAGGTTTTGGGAGTCGCTATGGCATGTTCAGTATTTTGTCAGACAAACCAACCTGCAGAGTGGCAGCCTGTGCAATACGAGGCTGTTAAAGAGTTAAGCAAAGCAGTACAGGAAGGGAGGATTCATAGTACATTTGCTATGTCCCTTCTTGAAGTGATGGCAGAGCCTTATACACTCACACTGCATGATTGGAAGTTATTGCTTTGTATGGTACTAACTGATACAGTATATGATGTGGTTGTTTGATTTTTGTGAGCTATGTGTAGTGGCCTTGACTGAAAACCTTAATCGGGGAATTGCTGTTAACTATGGCAAATGAATGAGATGGCTATTAAGGCAGTCAGGATGCGGGAGTCTTGCCACAGTCTTGCAGGGTCCTAGAGAGTCACTAACTTTAATACTAACTTGATTGATTGGCTTCAGAATATTTTGCAACAAGTCAAACATAAGGAAGCTCAAGGGTTGCTTTTAAAACAACTAGCTGTGATAATGCCAATGAAAATTGTAAACGGGCAACTTTCACAATCGCAACCCCAACATGTGTCAAATGATTGTAACGCAGAACTCACAGCAGACTGTAATTCTCAGGCTGAGTTCTGGAATGCAGCATAACAGATTTTTGCTTCTCTAATCTCTTCTGTAAGAATAGTACACGCTCTTAACTTGCTTAGTAAATTAGGCTGCTAGCTTGCTAAGCAAAGTAATACTACAAATACTATATTTTTTTCTGGCTTATTAACAGATGTTGATTCTGTCCATCATATGTTGCTACAGAACCAAGTTGCTATTGATTTTTATTATTAGCACAGGGACACAAGTGTGAAGACTTTGATAGGATGTGTTACGTGAATCTGAGTGACCACTGTGAATTAATTTACAAAAGTATACAAAACTCAAAAGCCTTAAAACAAAGATCTGCAACAGAGCCAGGGGCGGGATGCCTTTGGTCTCTTCTCACGGCTGGGAAACTTTGGGCCATGACTCAAAAGTATTACAGGATTTATTATAATTATCTTTAACCACCTTATTGATGTTTGCCTTATGTGTCCCATGCTTTTTTTTTTTTCTGTATTCAGTGTTTAGTTGATTGTAACTTAAAGCAGGTCATGGTCACCCAGCTACACACACCCTTTGCCTCCTCGCAATTAACAAGCAAAAAAGGGGAGGATAGAGAATGTCTGAAGAGAGAGATAGGAGAGGAAACTGGAGAATTATTTGACCTAACAAGAGATGAGAGAACAACTGGGTATTGTGAAGGAGACTAGGAAAGATAAACACGGTTATCTAGTGTTTAATAGGTGTCTGCATGCTTGTAGTGATATATAGCTATGTAACTGCATGAACGATTTCTGCCCTGAGCCTGGTGGAGCATACAGCTGCGGTTTGTGTCCGGGCTCAGAGATGTAAATAGGGGCTTCTCTGTTATGGTAAAAGTGTTTCTCTTTGCATAAAAAAGAGAGGGAATGAAGGGAATGACCCCGAGGTATGTTCAGAGAAGGCATGCTATGTTTCGAACTTTTTGACTGAACCAGTTCTTGTTTGGTGTGCCCTTCCATCCATGTATAATGTTAATCCAAAAGAAGCTGATATTCTTTACACTTTGAATGTCAATAATTGTCTTTCTGTAGATGCTAATGTAGTAGGAGGCTATGATGGGAACGTGTCGCAGCAGTTCTTCTCTTATCCAGAGTAACAGCAGGGAAAGCATTAAAGAGTTAAATCACCTTGTTTGGTAGGCAGTTAAGAATGTGAGTCAAAATTGCCACTGCTTTTTGTTGTTGGTTCAAGGACACGATTCGGCTGTGAGGATTTTGATGGTATGTGCTGCGTGGATTTTAGGCGCCCCATTGCAGCAACATATTATCAAAATCTGAGAAAATTTCAGCCTTTTTTGGCATCCATTCACTCAATTGGCAGTATTGTTTGTTTGCTATTACCTTGGTTGCTGTCATGTTTGCAAGGGCCCTGCAGAACATGGCAAACCTGGTACTAGCTGTTCAAAAACAAAAAGGGGAAATTGTAAAATTGTACGGAACAAAGACAGTGGGTTATTTTGACATTGATAATATGTCTTAGTTGGTTTTTTATTTGTTCTATTACTTGTGCCTTGTTTTTGCTCGATTTCAGGGGTTCTTTTTGTGCAACAGGAAGGGGGAGATGTAGGACAAGGCCTCAAGGACAAGAGTCCAAGTACTGATAGCCTGATGAATAGAGACTTGTTAGAACTTGTAGGGCACAAGCCCTGGGAACAAAGGAACAAGCTAACTGCAGGCCCCTGAGCCGTTACAGTTGAGGAGGCAACCAGACAGACAGAGAAACAAGTAGCCAGATAAGGGAACGGATGGCGCCAATATGTAATCAAGAAAGCCGCGTAGAAAGAAACTCCCTAACCTTGGAATAGAAATTATTGCTAGGTCAAGATAAACTAGTAAGTTCCTATTGTTCTAACGGTGTGCCTTAAATATCAACCAATCAGTGTTTTTTACGCTTAAGATTTAACCAATCAGTGTGTAATATGTAGAAGGTAGAAACGTATATAATTGTAAGAAAATCACTAATAAAGGGACAACTTGCTTGCATCAAGCTGCGTCCCGTCTCTTCATTCGCCGCAAATTGGTGACCCCGACGTGATCCGTTTAAGGATCTAACGTGAAGGGCTCTCGAATCGCCTAACTGAGCGACATGCAGCGAATCCCACAGAACTATGAATGATCTGCTGAAAGGAAGCAGGAGCCAGCCATAAATCCCTCCGGAGTTGAGAGGTGAGCTGTGGGAAATCCGTAACGGGGAATCAGGCTTCGTCCCCAGAAAGAGACGTATATGGACTCATAAAGGGTCTTCTAGTCAGATCAGGGAGTCCTTGCCTCAATCTCCTCAGTAGTCTGTGTTTTCAAATTATGGACTACCTCAATAAACATTTCCACAGATTCTGCCTACGTGGCAGACCTTGTTTCTAGGCTAGAACACTCCTTTTTGAAGGAAGTCTCACACAAAGCCTTATTTGCTTTTTTCTGGGAGTTCAAGTGGCTCCTAGATCGATGGGCGCATCCATATTTTATACAACACGTACGCTCACATACCTCCCTACCCAGCCCCATAAGTGAGGGAAACGCACAAGCAGACGGGCTGGCAGGTACCATGCAGGTCTTACCTAAAATTTTTGCACAGGCTCGTTTATCTCGTGAATTTTATCATCAGAATGCAAAAGCACTGCAACACACATTTCAACTGACTCAAGACCAAGCAAGACAAATTATACAATTGTGTCCCGGTTGTCAGCAAGTTTTGCCTGCACCGTCAATCGGAACTAATCCTCGAGGTCTTTCATCATTTGAAATTTGGCAGACAGATGTTACTCATATACCAGAGTTTGGCAAGTAGAAATATGTACACGTCTCTATTGACACCTTTTCATCTTGCATTTATGCATCAGTACACTCAGGTGAAAAAGCAAAAGATGTTTGCAGACACTTTATTATGGCCTTTGCCACCCTGGGAGTTCCAAAAACTATAAAAACAGATAATGCCCCAGGCTATATAGCACATAAAACACCGACATTTTTTCAACAATGGGGAATTCAGCATATTACAGGCATTCCACATTCTCCCACAGGCCAGGCCATTATCGAACGCACATGTAGCACTCTTAAATCTATGTTGCAAAAACAAAAAAAGGGGGAGTCTAGGGTTAACCCCACAGGAGCATATAGCTAAAGCTTGTTATGTTTTGAATTTTTTAAATCGTTGGACGGAGAAGTACCTCCTATACAATGCCATTTTTGCTTACACAATGCTTCAAAATCTAATGAGAAAGCACAAATTTCAGTAAAAAAATTACAGACAAATCAATGGTAGGGTCTTTTTCCGTTAATAACTTGGGGTAGAGGGTATGCTTGTGTTTCCACAGGTTCACCCAAGATGGGTACCAGCTTGATGGATCAAGCCATCGTTATCTCAGTCATCACCATCGTCTGTGCCATGACGTCAACTGCATCAATATGGATCCTGCCTCAACCCCAAACCAACATCTGGGTAACCTTGGCTAATCACACGGGACAGGACACACTATGTCTGTCAACTGCTTCTCCAGAAAATCCTTTTACAACATGTCTGGTTGGACAACCTGTTGATGATTGGCCCGTTCCCTCAGATAAACGGATCATAATTCAGGGGTTTGGTGATGTGGTCAACAATTGGGATGGTTTGGTTCCATATTTAGCATATGGTGGGATTGAACCACAGGAACTGGACTTATTAGGATCTGTAAAAATGGATTATTGTGTATGCTTCAACTACACAGGCAAAGATGATATAAAAAACAATTAAATGGTTAAATGCTACCATACCTGTGTATAGAAAAGCTAGTGCTTGGTGTAATTATATTTCTCCTAATATATCAAGGTCTAGCAATCATCCACTTAAACTGCCCACAGGATTATTTCTAATTTGTGGTGATCGCGTGTGGCCTGGCATTCCCTCCCATGTGAAAGGAGGACCATGTAGCATTGGAAGGTTGACCTTGTTAACACCCAGTACATCCATGATTATAATTCATAAGTTACGCCACCACAAATGTGCTACACATGCCTTTAAAACTGACTGCAAAGATAATATAGAATTTTGGAGCCCTGGTGGAATTATAGCAGCATCTATATTTGCTTCAGGAATAGGAACAGCACAAGCATTAACCACCTTGAATAAGCTTGGCTGTTGGCTTGCAAAACAAACTAATGCAACTTCATTAGCCCTGAGTGGACTATTGCTAGATGTTGATTCAATAAGACACGTTACAATGCCAAATAGAGCTGCAATAGATATTTTATTGTTAGCTCAAGGTCATGGTTGTCAGGATTTTCATGGACTTTGTTGTATGAATCTGTCTGATCATTCTGAATCTATTCACAAAAGTATTGAAAACTTGCAAGGAGGAGTACAGTAGCTACAACAAAGTGATGGTTTTAACGTTTTTGGAAATCTTTTTAGTAGATTAGGTTTAACTGCATGGATAAAGATTTTATCACAAATAGGTGTAGGATGCATATTCATTTTTATATGTATTCTGATCTGTATTCCGTGTATGTTAAAATGTGTGCAAACTTTAATAGAGCATTGAAACAAATCTTTTTTATACATAAAGAAGGGGGAGATGTGGGTATGTCCAAGCTAGCTCAATGGCGTCAGTGAGTGAAAACCAACCTTACAAGAGAGACACAGTTATGCATGTTGGAAGGAAGCCATATGGGAGCAAAAAGAGAAACTTTAAGATACAAAGTAGTCTGCAGAGCTTGCGGCCTTGTAGATAAAGGGAGTTGCTAAGTTGCTGTGTCTGCAATAGAAAAAAGAGCTAAGAGTGGAAAATTACTGAGCATAGTTACAAGCTGACATGTCAGCCCCCTGTAAAGGTATAAAAGGCTTGCTTGATTTTAATAAAGTGTCTTTGAGTGTCTTCGTGCCTTCAATCCTCTCCCAGAGTCCGTGCATTGTAGAGGAATGAAGCTGGGCTAATTGATAAGATACAGCTGTGGGCTAGCTTCAGGGGTGGCATATTGGCTGATGTAGATAAGGTGCAGGTGTGGCTGCTTCTGTTAAGAGGTTGGGCAGCCAATAAAGAGGGAGCAGCCAAGAAAGAGAGGAGGGAAAAGCAGAGAGAACATGTACACTGGGTGAGGAGAGACAAGGAGAAGGTAGTAGAGGGACTGGCATGAGGAGTATGTTGGTATGAGATGGTAAAAAACCCTTGTTATAACTGGCTAGTCTGGAGAGTGCTGTGATAGTTGGTGCCCTGTGTGAGGCTCTTCAGATTATGAGACTGAGTGTAATGAGTGGTGGCAGCAGTGGTGGCTGTGCTGGGGGATGTTTGAGGTTTTAAACAGTAATGGCAGTGCCCAATGTAGTGGAGGCAGGTGGAAACTGGAGAATTATTTGACCTAACAAGAGATGAGAGAACAACTGGGTATTGTGAAGGAGACTAGGAAAGATAAACACGGTTATCTAGTGTTTAATAGGTGTCTGCATGCTTGTAGTGATATATAGCTATGTAACTACATGAATGTGATACAGATCATGTTGAGATAGGTGGGAAGAGCCTGGGGATCTGAATCAGACACTGGTAAAGGTGAGCCATTGGGATTAAAGAGAAAGAAGCCTGACTGCTGTGGAGTTAACAGACTGAGGGTAATGGGCCATAGCGGGGGAGTACATGGCCAGATGTGGCAGCAGCCTGCAATGATGGGGAGTCCAGAGCGGGTCCAGTTAGACAGTGGTGATGGCTTTGCAGGGGGAAGGTGTGGGAGCAGTGTCGGGCCGTGGGTAGCTCCCACGATTGCTGCTGCAGCTGCTGCTGCTTGGCCTGGTGCTATTCTTGCTGGCAGTTATGTGCTCGTTGAAGGTGTCTCCGCTTGTAGAAGAAATAGGCGACTACAAAGATGTTAAGAAGCTTTTCAGGACACAGAATGATGTGTTAGTGTTGTATTCTAGATATGCTGCTGCTGAAAGCTCACTCAGCTTACAAACCAGTGTGACCCAAGAGGTGAAAGGACAAGGCACTAAAAGTTCATTGAAACCGCCCTCTGAAGAAAACAAAATCCCAGATGCTAAAAAAAGTAGATAAAAAGAAAGGTGATCAACGTGCAGAAGATAAAAAAGCCCAAGAAAAAAGTGAAAAAGGAATTCAGGAACATGTTGCCTGGACTGTACGAAAACGTTCTTTGTCAAAGGGTTGTGACGATAGTTAAATACGTAACGTATGAACTGCGGCGAAGAAGAGGGAAAAAAAAAAAAAGAAAAAAAAAGAAAAAAAAACCCCAAGAGCGCAGGGAAAAGTTTTCCAGAGCAGATGGAAAAAATTACTTACTTATTTGTAAAAGGTTACGATGATTGACTGTTAAACAAATAAGGCAAGGCATGGTAAGAAGAAAGAAAGAGAAAAAAAAGAAAAACAACAAGAAGGAGGGGAAAAAAAAGGCAGACGAGCTCAGGTAAAAGTGGTCCAGAGCGGATGGGAAAACTTACCTACTTACTTATTTGTAAAAGGTTGCGATGATTGACCGTTCAATACATAAGGCATGGCATGGAAAGAAAGGAAGAGAGAAAGAGAGAGAGAAAGGAAAAGAAGAGGAAAGAAAGAAGAACAGAAGGAAAAAAAAGGAGCCCAGAGCTCAGGGGCAAGTTGTCCAGAGCGGACGGAAAAAAGTGCTCGCCTACTTTATGTGGAAAAGGTTGCGATGATTGACGGTTCAATACATAAGGCATGGCGTGGAAAGAAAGGAAGAGAGAAAGAGAGAAAGAGAAAGGAAAAGAAAAGGAAAGAAAGAAGAACAGAAGGAAAAAAAAGAAAAAAAGGAGCCCAGAGCTCAGGGGCAATTTGTCCAGAGCGGACGGAAAAACGTCCTCGCCTACTTTATGTGGAAAAGGGTGCGATGATTGACCGTTCAATACATAAGGCATGGCGTGGAAAGAAAGGAAGACAGAAAGAGAGAAAGAGAAAGGAAAAGAAAAGGAAAGAAAGAAGAACAGAAGGAAAAAAAAGAAAAAAAGGAGCCCAGAGCTCAGGGGCAAGTTGTCCAGAGCGGATGGAAGAACGTGCTCGCGCACTTTATGTGGAAAAGGTTGCGATGATTGACCGTTCAATACATAAGGCATGGCGTGGAAAAAAAGGAAGAGAGAAAGAGAGAAAGAAAGGAAAAGAAGAGGAAAGAAAGAAGAACAGAAGGAAAAAAAAGAAAAAAAGGAGCCCAGAGCTCAGGGGCAAGTTGTCCAGAGGGTACGAAAAAACGTCGTCGCCTACTTTATGTGGAAAAGGTTGCGATGATTGACCGTTCAATACATAAGGCATGGCGTGGAAAGAAAGGAAGAGAGAAAGAGTGAGAGAGAAAGGAAAAGAAGAGGAAAGAAAGAAGAACAGAAGGAAAAAAAAGAAAAAAAGGAGCCCAGAGCACAGGGGCAAGTTGTCCAGAGCCGGTGGAAAAACTTACACACGCACTTTATGTGGAAAAGCTTGCGATGTTTGACTGTTCAATACATAAGGCATGGCGTGGAAAGAAAGGAAGAGAGAAAGAGAGAGAGAGAGAAAGGAAAAGAAGAGGAAAGGAAGAAGAACAGAAGGAAAAAAAAGAAAAAAAGGAGCCCAGAGCTCAGGGGCAAGTTGTCCGGTGCGGACGGAAAAACTTACTCACGCACATTATGTGGAAAAGCTTGCGATGATTGACCGTTCAATACATAAGGCATGGCGTGGAAAGAAAGGAAGAGAGAAAGAGAGAGAGAAAGGAAAAGAAGAGGAAAGAAAGAAAAACAGAAGGAAAAAAAATAAAAAAAGGAGCCCAGAGCTCAGGGGCAAGTTGTCCAGAGGGGACGGAAAAAGTTACTCGCGCACTTTATGTGGAAAAGGGTGCGATGATTGACCGTTCAATACATAAGGCATGGCGTGGAAGGAAAGGAAGAGAGAAAGAGAGAGAGAGAAAGAGAGAGAGAAAGGAAAAAAAGAGGAAAGAAAGAAGAACAGAAGGAAAAAAAAGAAAAAAAGGAGCCCAGAGCTCAGGGGCAAGTTGTCCAGAGCGGATGGAAAAACATCCTCGCGTACTTTATGTGGAAAAGGTTGCGATGATTGACCGTTCAATACATAAGGCATGGGATGGAAAGAAAGGAAGAGAGAAAGAGAGAGCGAAAGGAAAAAAAGAGGAAAGAAAGAAGAACAGAAGGAAAAAAAAGAAAAAAAGGAGCCCAGAGCTCAGGGGCAAGTTGTCCAGAGCGGACGGAAAAACTTACTCGCGCACTTTATGTGGAAAAGGTTGCGATGATTGACCGTTCAATACATAAGGCATGGCATGGAAAGAAAGGAAGAGAGAAAGGGAGAAAGATAAAGGAAAAGAAGAGGAAAGAAGGAAGAACAGAAGGAAAAAAAAGAAAAAAAGGAGCCCAGAGCTGAGGGGCAAGTTGTCCAGAGGGGACGGAAAAAACGTCCTCGCCTACTTTATGTGGAAAAACTTGCTATGATTGACCGTTCAATACATAAGGCATGGCGTGGAAGGAAAGGAAGAGAGAAAGAGAGAGAAAGAGCGAGAGAAAGGAAAAAAAGAGGAAAGAAAGAAGAACAGAAGGAAAAAAAAGAAAAAAAGGACCCCAGAGCTCAGGGGCAAGTTGTCCAGAGCGGATGGAAAAACTTACTCACGCACTTTAAGTGGAAAAGCTTGTGATGATTGACTGTTTAATACATAAGGCATGGGGTGGAAAGAGAGAAAGAGAGAAAGAGAAAGGAAAAGCAGAGGAAAGAAAGAAGAACAGAAGGAAAAAAAGGAAAAAAAGTAGCCCAGAGCTCAGGGAAAAGTTGTCCAGAGCGGACATAAAAACATCCTCGCGTACTTTATGTGGAAAAGGTTGCGATGATTGACCGTTCAATACATAAGGCATGGCGTGGAAAGAAAGGAAGAGAGAAAGAGAGAGAGAAAGGAAAAGAAGAGGAAAGGAAGAAGAACAGAAGGAAAAAAAAAAAAAAAAGGAGCCCAGAGCTCAGGGGCAAGTTGTCCAGAGCGGATGGAAAAACTTACTCGCGCACTTTATGTGGAAAAGCTTGCGATGATTGACCGTTCAATACATAAGGCATGGCATGGAAAGAAAGGAAGAGAGAAAGAGTGAGAGAGAAAGGAAAAGAAGAGGAAAGAAAGAAGAACAGAAGGAAAAAAAAGAAAAAAAGGAGCCCAGAGCTCAGGGGCAAGTTGTCCAGAGCGGGTGGAAAAACTTACTCACGCACTTTATGTGGAAAAGGTTGCGATGATTGACTGTTCAATACATAAGGCATGGCGTGGAAAGAAAGGAAGAGAGAAAGGAAGAGAGAAAGAGAGAGAGAAAGGAAAAGCAGAGGAAAGAAAGAAGAACAGAAGGAAAAAAAGGAAAAAAAGTAGCCCAGAGCTCAGGGAAAAGTTGTCCAGAGGGTACGAAAAAACGTCCTCGTCTACTTTATGTGGAAAAGGTTGCGATGATTGACCGTTCAATACATAAGGCATGGCGTGGAAAGAAAGGAAGAGAGAAAGAGTGAGAGAGAAAGGAAAAGAAGAGGAAAGAAAGAAGAACAGAAGGAAAAAAAAGAAAAAAAGGAGCCCAGAGCACAGGGGCAAGTTGTCCAGAGCCGGTGGAAAAACTTACACACGCACTTTATGTGGAAAAGCTTGCGATGTTTGACTGTTCAATACATAAGGCATGGCGTGGAAAGAAAGGAAGAGAGAAAGAGAGAGAGAGAAAGAGAGAGAGAGAGAAAGGAAAAGAAGAGGAAAGGAAGAAGAACAGAAGGAAAAAAAAGAAAAAAAGGAGCCCAGAGCTCAGGGGCAAGTTGTCCAGAGCGGATGGAAAAACTTACTCACGCACTTTATGTGGAAAAGCTTGTGATGATTGACTGTTTAATACATAAGGCATGGCGTGGAAAGAAAGGAAGAGAGAAAGAGAGAGAGAAAGGAAAAGAAGAGGAAAGGAAGAAGAACAGAAGAAAAAAAAAGAAAAAAAGGAGCCTAGAGCTCAGGGACAAGTTGTCCAGAGCAGACGGAAAAACGTCCTCGCCTACTTTATGTGGAAAAGCTTGCGATGATTGACTGTTCAATACATAAGGCATGGCGTGGAAAGAAAGGAAGAGAGAAAGGAAGAGAGAAAGAGAGAGAGAAAGGAAAAAAAGAGGAAAGGAAGAAGAACAGAAGGAAAAAAAAGGAGCCCAGTGCTCAGGGGCAAGTTGTCCAGAGCGGACGGAAAAACGTGCTCGCCTACTTTATGTGGAAAAGCATGCGATGATTGACTGTTCAATACATAAGGCATGGCGTGAATAGAAATGAAGAGAGAAAGAGAGAGAGAAAGGAAAAGAAGAGGAAAGAAAGAAAAACAGAAGGAAAAAAAAGAAAAAAAGTAGCCCAGAGCTCAGGGACAAGTTGTCCAGAGCGGATGGAAAAACTTACTCACGCACTTTATGTGGAAAAGGTTGCGATGATTGACCGTTCAATACATAAGGCGTGGCGTGTAAAGAAAGCAAGAGAGAAAGAGAGAGAGAAAGGAAAAGCAGAGGAAAGAAAGAAGAACAGAAGGAAAAAAAAGAGATAAAGGAGCCCAGAGCTCAGGGGCAAGTGGTCCAGAGCGGATGGAAAAACTTAGTCGCGCACTTTATGTGGCAAAGGTTGCGATGATTGACCGTTCAATACATAAGGCATGGCGTGGAAAGAAAGGAAGAGAGAAAGAGAGAGAGAAAGGGAAAGAAGAGGAAAGAAAGAAGAACAGAAGGAAAAAAAAGAAAAAAAGGAGCCCAGAGCTCAGGGGCAAGTTGTCCAGAGCGGATGGAAGAACGTGCTCGCGCACTTTATGTGGAAAAGCTTGCAAAGGTTGACCGTTCAATACATAAGGCATGGCGTGGAAACAAAGGAAGAGAGAAAGGAAAAGAAGAGGAAAGAAAGAAGAACAGAAGGAAAAAAAAGAAAAAAAGGAGCCCAGAGCTCAGGGGCAAGTTGTCCAGAGTGGATGGAAAAAGTTACTCGCGCACTTTATGTGGAAAAGCTTGCGATGATTGACCGTTCAATACATAAGGCATGGCGTGGAAAGAAAGGAAGAGAGAAAGAGAGAGAGAAAGGAAAAGAAGAGGAAAGAATGAAGAACAGAAGGAAAAAAAAGAAAAAAAGGAGCCCAGAGCTCAGGGGCAAGTTGTCCAGAGCGGATGGAAGAACATACTCGCGCACTTTATGTGGTAAAGGTTGCGATGATTGACCGTTCAATACATAAGGCATGGCGTGGAAAGAAAGCAAGAGAGAAAGAGAAAGGAAAAGAAGAGGAAAGAAAGAAGAACAGAAGGAAAAAAAAGAAAAAAAGGAGCCCAGAGCTCAGGGGTAATTTGTCCAGAGCGGATTGAAAAACATACTCGCGCACTATATGTGGAAAAGCTTGCGATGATTGACCGTTCAATACATAAGGCATGGCGTGGAAAGAAAGGAAGAGAGAAAGGGAAAGAAGAGGAAAGAAAGAAGAACAGAAGGAAAAAAAAGAAAAAAAGGAGCCCAGAGCTCAGGGGCAAGTTGTCCAGAGCGGACGGAAAAACTTACTTGCGCACTTTATGTGGAAAAGGTTGCGATGATTGACCGTTCTATACATAAGGCATGGCGTGGAAAGAAAGGAAGAGAGAAAGGGAAAGAAGAGGAAAGAAAGAAGAACAGAAGGAAAAAAAAGAAAAAAAGGAGCCCAGAGCTCAGGGGCAAGTTGTCCAGAGCGGATGGAAAAACGTCCTCACCTACTTTATGTGGCAAAGGTTGCGATGATTGACCGTTCAATACATAAGGCATGGCGTGGAAAGAAAGGAAGAGAGAAAGAGTGAGAGAGAAAGGAAAAGAAGAGGAAAGAAAGAAGAACAGAAGGAAAAAAAAGAAAAAAAGGAGCCCAGAGCTCAGGGGCAAGTTGTCCAGAGCGGATGGAAGAACGTGCTCGCGCACTTTATGTGGAAAAGCTTGCGAAGACTGACCGTTCAATACATAAGGCATGGCGTGGAAAGAAAGGAAGAGAGAAAGGGAAAGAAGAGGAAAGAAAGAAGAACAGAAGGAAAAAAATGAAAAAAAGGATCCCAGAGCTCAGGGACAAGTAGTCCAGAGTGGATGGAAAAACTTACTCGCGCACTTTATGTTGAAAAGCTTGCGATGATTGACTGTTCAATACATAAGGCATGGCGTGGAAAGAAAGGAAGAGAGAAAGGAAAAGAAGAGGAAAGAGAAGAACAGAAGGAAAAAAAAGAAAAAAAGGAGCCCAGAGCTCAGGGGCAAGTTGTCCAGAGCGGATGGAAGAACGGGCTCGCGCACTATATGTGGTAAAGGTTGCGATGATTGACCGTTCAATACATAAGGCATGGCGTGGAAAGAAAGGAAGAGAGAAAGAGAGAGAGAAAGGAAAAGAAGAGGAAAGAAAGAAGAACAGAAGGAAAAAAAAGAAAAAAAGGAGCCCAGAGCTCAGGGGCAAGTTGTCCAGAGCGGATGGAAGAACGTGCTCGCGCACTTTATGTGGAAAAGCTTGCGAAGACTGACCGTTCAATACATAAGGCATGGCGTGGAAAGAAAGGAAGAGAGAAAGAGTGAGAGAGAAAGGGAAAGAAGAGGAAAGAAAGAAGAACAGAAGGAAAAAAAAGAAAAAAAGGAGCCCAGAGCTCAGGGGCAAGTTGTCCAGAGAGGACGGATAAACGTGCTTGCCTACTTTATGTGGAAAAGCTTGCGATGATTGACCGTTCAATACATAAGGCATGGCGTTGAAAGAAAGCAAGAGAGAAAGAGTGAGAGAGAAAGGAAAAGAAGAGGAAAGAAAGAAGAACAGAAGGAAAAAAAAGAAAAACAGGAGCCCAGAGCTCAGGGGCAAGTTGTCCAGAGCGGATGGCAAAACTTACTCGCGCACTTTATGTGGAAAAGGTTGCGATGATTGACCGTTCAATACATAAGGCATGGCGTGGAAAGAAAGGAAGAGAGAAAGAGAGAGAGAAAGGAAAAGAAGAGGAAAGAAAGAAGAACAGAAGGAAAAAAAAGAAAAAAAGGAGCCCAGAGCTCAGGGGCAAGTTGTCCAGAGCGGATGGAAGAACGTGCTCGCGCACTTTATGTGGTAAAGGTTGCGATGATTGACCGTTCAATACATAAGGCATGGCGTGGAAAGAAAGGAAGAGAGAAAGAGTGAGAGAGAAAGGAAAAGAAGAGGAAAGAAAGAAGAACAGAAGGAAAAAAAAGAAAAAAAGGAGCCCAGAGCTCAGGGACATGTTGTCCAGAGTGGATGGCAAAACTTACTCGTGCACTTTATGTGGAAAAGGTTGCGATGATTGACCGTTCAATACATAAGGCATGGCGTGGAAAGAAAGCAAGAGAGAAAGAGTGAGAGAGAAAGGAAAAGAAGAGGAAAGAAAGAAGAACAGAAGGAAAAAAAAGAAAAAAAGGAGCCCAGAGCTCAGGGGCAAGTGGTCCAGAGCGGATGGAAAAACTTAGTCGCGCACTTTATGTGGCAAAGGTTGCGATGATTGACCGTTCAATACATAAGGCATGGCGTGGAAAGAAAGGAAGAGAGAAAGTGAGAAAGAGAAAGGAAAAGAAGAGGAAAGAAAAAAGAACAGAAGGAAAAAAAGGAAAAAAAGTAGCCCAGAGCTCAGGGAAAAGTTGTCCAGAGCGGATGGAAAAACTTACTTGCGCACTTTATGTGGAAAAGGTTGCGATGATTGACCGTTCAATACATAAGGCATGGCGTGGAAAGAAAGGAAGAGAGAAAGGGAAAGAAGAGGAAAGAAAGAAGAACAGAAGGAAAAAAAAAGAAAAAAAGGAGCCCAGAGCTCAGGGGCAAGTTGTCCAGAGCGGATGGAAGAACGTGCTCGCGCACTTTATGTGGCAAAGGTTGCGATGATTGACCGTTCAATACATAAGGCATGGCGTGGAAAGAAAGGAAGACAGAAAGAGAAAGGAAAAGAAGAGGAAAGAAGGAAGAACAGAAGGAAAAAAAAGAAAAAAAGTAGCCCAGTGCTCAGGGACAAGTTGTCCAGAGCGGACGGAAAAACTTACTCGCGCACTTTAGGTGGAAAAGCTTGCGATGATTGACCGTTCAATACATAAGGCATGGCGTGGAAAGAAAGGAAGAGAGAAAGAGTGAGAGAGAAAGGAAAAGAAGAGGAAAGAAAGAAGAACAGGCGGAAAAAAAAGAAAAAAAGGAGCCCAGAGCTCAGGGGCAAGTGGTCCAGAGCGGATGGAAAAACTTACTTGCGCACTTTATATGGAAAAGGTTGCGATGATTGACGGTTCAATACATAAGGCATGGCGTGGAAAGAAAGGAAGAGAGAAAGGGAAAGAAGAGGAAAGAAAGAAGAACAGAAGGAAAAAAATGAAAAAAAGGATCCCAGAGCTCAGGGACAAGTAGTCCAGAGTGGATGGAAAAACTTACTCACGCACTTTATGTTGAAAAGCTTGCGATGATTGACTGTTCAATACATAAGGCATGGCGTGGAAAGAAAGGAAGAGAGAAAGAGAGAGAGAAAGGAAAAGAAGAGGAAAGGAAGAAGAACAGAAGGAAAAAGAAGAAAAAAAGGAGCCCAGAGCTCAGGGGCAAGTTGTCCAGAGCGGACGGAAAAACGTCCTCGCCTACTTTATGTGGAAAAACTTGCGATGATTGACCGTTCAATACATAAGGCATGGCGTGGAAAGAAAGCAAGAGAGATAGAGAGAAAGAGAAAGGAAAAGAAAAGGAAAGAAAGAAGAACAGAAGGAAAAAAAAGTAAAAAAGTAGCCCAGTGCTCAGGGACAAGTTGTCCAGAGCGGACGGAAAAACATCCTCGTGTACTTTATGTGGAAAAGGTTGCGATGATTGACTGTTCAATACATAAGGCATGGCGTGGAAGGAAAGGAAGAGAGAAAGGAAGAGAAAGAGAGAGAAAGGGAAAGGAAAAGAACAGGAAAGAAAGAAGAACAGAAGGAAAAAAAAGTAAAAAAGGAGCCCAGAGCTCAGGGGCAAGTTGTCCAGAGCGGATGGAAAAACTTACTCGCGCACTTTATGTGGAAAAGGTTGCTATGATTGACTGTTCAATACATAAGGCATGGCGTGGAAGGAAAGGAAGAGAGAAAGGAAGAGAAAGAGAGAGAAAGGGAAAGGAAAAGAACAGGAAAGAAAGAAGAACAGAAGGAAAAAAAAGAAAAAAAGGAGCCCAGAGCTCAGGGGCAAGTTGTCCAGAGTGGATGGAAAAACTTACTTGCGCACTTTATGTGGAAAAGGTTGCGATGATTGACCGTTGAATACATAAGGCATGGCGTGGAAAGAAAGGAAGAGAGAAAGAGAGAGAGAAAGGAAAAGAAGAGGAAAGAAAGAAGAACAGAAGGAAAAAAAAGAAAAAAAGGAGCCCAGAGCTCAGGGGCAAGTGGTCCAGAGCGGATGGAAAAACTTACTCGTGCACTTTATGTGGAAAAGGTTGAGATGATTGACCGTTCAATACATAAGGCATGGCGTGGAAAGAAAGGAAGAGAGAAAGGGAAAGAAGAGGAAAGAAAGAAGAACAGAAGGAAAAAAAAGAAAAAAAGGAGCCCAGAGCTCAGGGGCAAGTTGTCCAGAGCGGATGGAAAAACGTCCTCGCCTACTTTATGTGGAAAAGGTTGCGATGATTGACCGTTCAATACATAAGGCATGGCGTGGAAAGAAAGGAAGAGAGAAAGAGTGAGAGAGAAAGGAAAAGAAGAGGAAAGAAAGAAAAACAGAAGGAAAAAAAAGAAAAAAAGGAGCCCAGAGCTCAGGGGCAAGTTGTCCAGAGAGGACGGATAAACGTGCTTGCCTAATTTATGTGGAAAAGGTTGCGATGATTGACCGTTCAATACATAAGGCATGGCGTGGAAAGAAAGGAAGAGAGAAAGAGAAAGGAAAAGAAGAGGAAAGAAAGAAGAACAGAAGGAAAAAAAAGAAAAAAAGGAGCCCAGAGCTCAGGGGCAAGTTGTCCAGAGCGGATGGAAAAACTTACTCACGCACTTTATGTGGAAAAGGTTGCGATGATTGACCGTTCAATACATAAGGCATGGCGTGGAAAGAAAGGAAGAGAGAAAGAGAGAGAGAAAGGAAAAGAAGAGGAAAGAAAGAAGAACAGAAGGAAAAAAAAGAAAAAAAGGAGCCCAGAGCTCAGGGGCAAGTTGTCCAGAGCGGATGGAAAAACATACTCGCGCACTTTATATGGAAAAGGTTGCGATGATTGACCGTTCAATACATAAGGCATGGCGTGGAAAGAAAGGAAGAGAGAAAGGGAAAGAAGAGGAACGAAAGAAGAACAGAAGGAAAAAAAAGAAAAAAAGGAGCCCAGAGCTCAGGGGCAAGTTGTCCAGAGCGGATGGAAAAACTTACTCGCGCACTTTCTGTGGAAAAGGTTGCGATGATTGACCGTTCAATACATAAGGCATGGCGTGGAAAGAAAGCAAGAGAGAAAGAGAGAGAGAAAGGAAAAGAAGAGGAAAGAAAGAAGAACAGAAGGAAAAAAAAGAAAAAAAGGAGCCCAGAGCTCAGGGGCAAGTTGTCCAGAGCGGATGGAAGAACGTGCTCGCGCACTTTATGTGGAAAAGCTTGCGATGATTGACCGTTCAATACATAAGGCATGGCGTGGAAAGAAAGGAAGAGAGAAAGGGAAAGAAGAGGAACGAAAGAAGAACAGAAGGAAAAAAAAGAAAAAAAGGAGCCCAGAGCTCAGGGGCAAGTTGTCCAGAGTGGATGGAAAAACTTACTCGCGTATTTTATGTGGAAAAGCTTGCGATGATTGACCGTTCAATACATAAGGCATGGCGTGGAAAGAAAGCAAGAGAGAAAGAGTGAGAGAGAAAGGAAAAGAAGAGGAAAGAAAGAAGAACAGAAGGAAAAAAAAGAAAAACAGGAGCCCAGAGCTCAGGGGCAAGTTGTCCAGAGCGGATGGAAGAACGTGCTCGCGCACTTTATGTGGAAAAGGTTGCGATGATTGACCGTTCAATACATAAGGCATGGCGTGGAAAGAAAGCAAGAGAGAAAGAGAAAGAGAAAGGGAAAGAAGAGGAACGAAAGAAGAACAGAAGGAAAAAAAAGAAAAAAAGGAGCCCAGAGCTCAGGGAAAAGTTGTCCAGAGCGGATGGAAAAACTTACTCGCGCACTTTATGTGGAAAAGGTTGCGATGATTGACCGTTCAATACATAAGGCATGGCGTGGAAGGAAAGGAAGAGAGAAAGAGAGAGAGAAAGGAAAAGAGGAGGAAAGAAAGAAGAACAGAAGGAAAAAAAAGAAAAAAAGGAGCCCAGAGCTCAGGGGCAAGTTGTCCAGAGCGGATGGAAGAACGTGCTCGCGCACTTTATGTGGAAAAGGTTGCGATGATTGACCGTTCAATACATAAGGCATGGCGTGGAAAGAAAGCAAGAGAGAAAGAGAGAGAGAAAGGAAAAGCAGAGGAAAGAAAGAAGAACAGAAGGAAAAAAAAGAGATAAAGGATCCCAGAGCTCAGGGACAAGTTGTCCAGAGCGGATGGAAGAACGTGCTCGCGCACTTTATGTGGAAAAGGTTGCGATGATTGACCGTTCAATACATAAGGCATGGCGTGGAAAGAAAGGAAGAGAGAAAGGGAAACAAGAGGAAAGAAAGAAGAACAGAAGGAAAAAAAAGAAAAAAAGGAGCCCAGAGCTCAGGGGCAAGTTGTCCAGAGTGGATGGAAAAACTTACTCGCGCACTTTATGTGGAAAAGGTTGCGATGATTGACCGTTCAATACATAAGGCATGGCGTGGAAAGAAAGCAAGAGAGAAAGAGAGAGAGAAAGGAAAAGAAGAGGAAAGAAAGAAGAACAGAAGGAAAAAAAAGAAAAAAAGGAGCCCAGAGCTCAGGGGCAAGTTGTCCAGAGCGGATGGAAGAACGTGCTCGCGCACTTTATGTGGAAAAGCTTGCGAAGATTGATCGTTCAATACATAAGGCATGGCGTGGAAAGAAAGGAAGAGAGAAAGAGTGAGAGAGAAAGGGAAAGAAGAGGAAAGAAAGAAGAACAGAAGGAAAAAAAAGAAAAAAAGGAGCCCAGAGCTCAGGGGCAAGTTGTCCAGAGAGGACGGATAAACGTGCTTGCCTACTTTATGTGGAAAAGCTTGCGATGATTGACCGTTCAATACATAAGGCATGGCGTGGAAAGAAAGCAAGAGAGAAAGAGTGAGAGAGAAAGGAAAAGAAGAGGAAAGAAAGAAGAACAGAAGGAAAAAAAAGAAAAACAGGAGCCCAGAGCTCAGGGGCAAGTTGTCCAGAGCGGATGGAAGAACGTGCTCGCGCACTTTATGTGGCAAAGGTTGCGATGATTGACCGTTCAATACATAAGGCATGGCGTGGAAAGAAAGCAAGAGAGAAAGAGAGAGAGAAAGGAAAAGCAGAGGAAAGAAAGAAGAACAGAAGGAAAAAAAAGAGATAAAGGATCCCAGAGCTCAGGGAAAAGTTGTCCAGAGCGGATGGCAAAACTTACTCGCGCACTTTATGTGGAAAAGGTTGCGATGATTGACCGTTCAATACATAAGGCATGGCGTGGAAAGAAAGGAAGAGAGAAAGAGAGAGAGAAAGGAAAAGAAGAGGAAAGAAAGAAGAACAGAAGGAAAAAAAAGAAAAAAAGGAGCCCAGAGCTCAGGGGCAAGTTGTCCAGAGCGGATGGAAGAACGTGCTCGCGCACTTTATGTGGTAAAGGTTGCGATGATTGACCGTTCAATACATAAGGCATGGCGTGGAAAGAAAGGAAGAGAGAAAGAGTGAGAGAGAAAGGAAAAGAAGAGGAAAGAAAGAAGAACAGAAGGAAAAAAAAGAAAAACAGGAGCCCAGAGCTCAGGGGCAAGTTGTCCAGAGCGGATGGAAGAACGTGCTCGCGCACTTTATGTGGAAAAGGTTGCGATGATTGACCGTTCAATACATAAGGCATGGCATGGAAAGAAAGCAAGAGAGAAAGAGAGAGAGAAAGGAAAAGCAGAGGAAAGAAAGAAGAACAGAAGGAAAAAAAAGAGATAAAGGATCCCAGAGCTCAGGGAAAAGTTGTCCAGAGCGGATGGCAAAACTTACTCGCGCACTATATGTGGAAAAGGTTGCGATGATTGACCGTTCAATACATAAGGCATGGCGTGGAAAGAAAGGAAGAGAGAAAGAGAGAGAGAAAGGAAAAGAAGAGGAAAGAAAGAAGAACAGAAGGAAAAAAAAGAAAAAAAGGAGCCCAGAGCTCAGGGGCAAGTTGTCCAGAGCGGATGGAAGAACGTGCTCGCGCACTTTATGTGGTAAAGGTTGCGATGATTGACCGTTCAATACATAAGGCATGGCGTGGAAAGAAAGGAAGAGAGAAAGAGTGAGAGAGAAAGGAAAAGAAGAGGAAAGAAAGAAGAACAGAAGGAAAAAAAAGAAAAAAAGGAGCCCAGAGCTCAGGGGCAAGTTGTCCAGAGAGGACGGATAAACGTGCTTGCCTACTTTATGTGGAAAAGGTTGCGATGATTGACCGTTCAATACATAAGGCATGGCGTGGAAAGAAAGCAAGAGAGAAAGAGAAAGGAAAAGAAGAGGAAAGAAAGAAGAACAGAAGGAAAAAAAAGAGATAAAGGATCCCAGAGCTCAGGGGCAAGTTGTTCAGAGCGGATGGAAAAACTTACTCACGCACTTTATGTGGAAAAGGTTGCGATGATTGACCGTTCAATACATAAGGCATGGCGTGGAAAGAAAGGAAGAGAGAAAGAGAGAGAGAAAGGAAAAGAAGAGGAAAGAAAGAAGAACAGAAGGAAAAAAAAGAAAAAAAGGAGCCCATAGCTCAGGGGCAAGTTGTCCAGAGCGGATGGAAAAACATACTCGCGCACTTTATATGGAAAAGGTTGCGATGATTGACCGTTCAATACATAAGGCATGGCGTGGAAAGAAAGGAAGAGAGAAAGGGAAAGAAGAGGAACGAAAGAAGAACAGAAGGAAAAAAAAGAAAAAAAGGAGCCCAGAGCTCAGGGGCAAGTTGTCCAGAGTGGATGGAAAAACTTACTCGCGCACTTTATGTGGAAAAGGTTGCGATGATTGACCGTTCAATACATAAGGCATGGCGTGGAAAGAA
This sequence comes from Falco biarmicus, assembly GCF_023638135.1. Taxonomy (NCBI): domain Eukaryota; kingdom Metazoa; phylum Chordata; class Aves; order Falconiformes; family Falconidae; genus Falco; species Falco biarmicus. Next base: position 1,718,316 of record NC_079310.1, on the reverse strand, counting down.
AGCAAGAGAGAAAGAGAGAGAGAAAGGAAAAGCAGAGGAAAGAAAGAAGAACAGAAGGAAAAAAAAGAGATAAAGGATCCCAGAGCTCAGGGACAAGTTGTCCAGAGCGGATGGCAAAACTTACTCGCGCACTTTATGTGGAAAAGGTTGCGATGATTGACCGTTCAATACATAAGGCATGGCGTGGAAAGAAAGGAAGAGAGAAAGGGAAAGAAGAGGAAAGAAAGAAGAACAGAAGGAAAAAAAAGAAAAAAAGGAGCCCAGAGCTCAGGGGCAAGTTGTCCAGAGTGGATGGAAAAACTTACTCGCGTACTTTATGTGGAAAAGGTTGCGATGATTGACCGTTCAATACATAAGGCATGGCGTGGAAAGAAAGCAAGAGAGAAAGAGAGAGAGAAAGGAAAAGAAGAGGAAAGAAAGAAGAACAGAAGGAAAAAAAAGAAAAAAAGGAGCCCAGAGCTCAGGGGCAAGTTGTCCAGAGCGGATGGAAGAACGGGCTCGCGCACTATATGTGGTAAACGTTGCGATGATTGACCGTTCAATACATAAGGCATGGCGTGGAAAGAAAGGAAGAGAGAAAGAGAGAGAGAAAGGAAAAGAAGAGGAAAGAAAGAAGAACAGAAGGAAAAAAAAGAAAAAAAGGAGCCCAGAGCTCAGGGGCAAGTTGTCCAGAGCGGATGGAAGAACGTGCTCGCGCACTTTATGTGGAAAAGCTTGCGAAGATTGACCGTTCAATACATAAGGCATGGCGTGGAAAGAAAGGAAGAGAGAAAGAGTGAGAGAGAAAGGGAAAGAAGAGGAAAGAAAGAAGAACAGAAGGAAAAAAAAGAAAAAAAGGAGCCCAGAGCTCAGGGGCAAGTTGTCCAGAGAGGACGGATAAACGTGCTTGCCTACTTTATGTGGAAAAGCTTGCGATGATTGACCGTTCAATACATAAGGCATGGCGTGGAAAGAAAGCAAGAGAGAAAGAGTGAGAGAGAAAGGAAAAGAAGAGGAAAGAAAGAAGAACAGAAGGAAAAAAAAGAAAAACAGGAGCCCAGAGCTCAGGGGCAAGTTGTCCAGAGCGGATGGAAGAACGTGCTCGCGCACTTTATGTGGAAAAGGTTGCGATGATTGACCGTTCAATACATAAGGCATGGCGTGGAAAGAAAGCAAGAGAGAAAGAGAAAGAGAAAGGGAAAGAAGAGGAACGAAAGAAGAACAGAAGGAAAAAAAAGAAAAAAAGGAGCCCAGAGCTCAGGGAAAAGTTGTCCAGAGCGGATGGAAAAACTTACTCGCGCACTTTATGTGGAAAAGGTTGCGATGATTGACCGTTCAATACATAAGGCATGGCGTGGAAAGAAAGGAAGAGAGAAAGAGAGAGAGAAAGGAAAAGAAGAGGAAAGAAAGAAGAACAGAAGGAAAAAAAAGAAAAAAAGGAGCCCAGAGCTCAGGGGCAAGTTGTCCAGAGCGGATGGAAGAACGTGCTCGCGCACTTTATGTGGAAAAGCTTGCGAAGATTGACCGTTCAATACATAAGGCATGGCGTGGAAAGAAAGGAAGAGAGAAAGAGTGAGAGAGAAAGGGAAAGAAGAGGAAAGAAAGAAGAACAGAAGGAAAAAAAAGAAAAAAAGGAGCCCAGAGCTCAGGGGCAAGTTGTCCAGAGAGGACGGATAAACGTGCTTGCCTACTTTATGTGGAAAAGCTTGCGATGATTGACCGTTCAATACATAAGGCATGGCGTGGAAAGAAAGCAAGAGAGAAAGAGTGAGAAAGAAAGGAAAATAAGAGGAAAGAAAGAAGAACAGAAGGAAAAAAAAGAAAAACAGGAGCCCAGAGCTCAGGGGCAAGTTGTCCAGAGCGGATGGAAGAACGTGCTCGCGCACTTTATGTGGAAAAGGTTGCGATGATTGACCGTTCAATACATAAGGCATGGCGTGGAAAGAAAGCAAGAGAGAAAGAGAAAGAGAAAGGGAAAGAAGAGGAACGAAAGAAGAACAGAAGGAAAAAAAAGAAAAAAAGGAGCCCAGAGCTCAGGGAAAAGTTGTCCAGAGCGGATTGAAAAACGTACTCGCGCACTTTATGTGGAAAAGGTTGCGATGATTGACCGTTCAATACATAAGGCATGGCGTGGAAAGAAAGGAAGAGAGAAAGAGAGAGAGAAAGGAAAAGAAGAGGAAAGAAAGAAGAACAGAAGGAAAAAAAAGAAAAAAAGGAGCCCAGAGCTCAGGGGCAAGTTGTTCAGAGCGGATGGAAAAACTTACTCACGCACTTTATGTGGAAAAGGTTGCGATGATTGACCGTTCAATACATAAGGCATGGCGTGGAAAGAAAGGAAGAGAGAAAGAGAGAGAGAAAGGAAAAGAAGAGGAAAGAAAGAAGAACAGAAGGAAAAAAAAGAAAAAAAGGAGCCCAGAGCTCAGGGGCAAGTTGTCCAGAGCGGATGGAAGAACGTGCTCGCGCACTTTATGTGGAAAAGGTTGCGATGATTGACCGTTCAATACATAAGGCATGGCGTGGAAAGAAAGCAAGAGAGAAAGAGAGAGAGAAAGGAAAAGCAGAGGAAAGAAAGAAGAACAGAAGGAAAAAAAAGAGATAAAGGAGCCCAGAGCTCAGGGGCAAGTTGTCCAGAGCGGATGGAAGAACTTACTCGCGCACTTTATGTGGAAAAGGTTGCGATGATTGACCGTTCAATACATAAGGCATGGCGTGGAAAGAAAGGAAGAGAGAAAGGGAAAGAAGAGGAAAGAAAGAAGAACAGAAGGAAAAAAAAGAAAAAAAGGAGCCCAGAGCTCAGGGGCAAGTTGTCCAGAGTGGATGGAAAAACTTACTAGCGCACTTTATGTGGAAAAGGTTGCGATGATTGACCGTTCAATACATAAGGCATGGCGTGGAAAGAAAGCAAGAGAGAAAGAGAGAGAGAAAGGAAAAGAAGAGGAAAGAAAGAAGAACAGAAGGAAAAAAAAGAAAAAAAGGAGCCCAGAGCTCAGGGGCAAGTTGTCCAGAGCGGATGGAAAAACTTACTCACGCACTATATGTGGTAAACGTTGCGATGATTGACCGTTCAATACATAAGGCATGGCGTGGAAAGAAAGGAAGAGAGAAAGAGAGAGAGAAAGGAAAAGAAGAGGAAAGAAAGAAGAACAGAAGGAAAAAAAAGAAAAAAAGGAGCCCAGAGCTCAGGGGCAAGTTGTCCAGAGCGGATGGAAGAACGTGCTCGCGCACTTTATGTGGAAAAGCTTGCGAAGATTGATCATTCAATACATAAGGCATGGCGTGGAAAGAAAGGAAGAGAGAAAGAGTGAGAGAGAAAGGGAAAGAAGAGGAAAGAAAGAAGAACAGAAGGAAAAAAAAGAAAAAAAGGAGCCCAGAGCTCAGGGGCAAGTTGTCCAGAGAGGACGGATAAACGTGCTTGCCTACTTTATGTGGAAAAGCTTGCGATGATTGACCGTTCAATACATAAGGCATGGCGTGGAAAGAAAGCAAGAGAGAAAGAGTGAGAGAGAAAGGAAAAGAAGAGGAAAGAAAGAAGAACAGAAGGAAAAAAAAGAAAAACAGGAGCCCAGAGCTCAGGGGCAAGTTGTCCAGAGCGGATGGAAGAACGTGCTCGCGCACTTTATGTGGCAAAGGTTGCGATGATTGACCGTTCAATACATAAGGCATGGCGTGGAAAGAAAGCAAGAGAGAAAGAGAGAGAGAAAGGAAAAGCAGAGGAAAGAAAGAAGAACAGAAGGAAAAAAAAGAGATAAAGGATCCCAGAGCTCAGGGAAAAGTTGTCCAGAGCGGATGGCAAAACTTACTCGCGCACTTTATGTGGAAAAGGTTGCGATGATTGACCGTTCAATACATAAGGCATGGCGTGGAAAGAAAGGAAGAGAGAAAGAGAGAGAGAAAGGAAAAGAAGAGGAAAGAAAGAAGAACAGAAGGAAAAAAAAGAAAAAAAGGAGCCCAGAGCTCAGGGGCAAGTTGTCCAGAGCGGATGGAAGAACGTGCTCGCGCACTTTATGTGGTAAAGGTTGCGATGATTGACCGTTCAATACATAAGGCATGGCGTGGAAAGAAAGGAAGAGAGAAAGAGTGAGAGAGAAAGGAAAAGAAGAGGAAAGAAAGAAGAACAGAAGGAAAAAAAAGAAAAAAAGGAGCCCAGAGCTCAGGGGCAAGTTGTCCAGAGAGGACGGATAAACGTGCTTGCCTACTTTATGTGGAAAAGGTTGCGATGATTGACCGTTCAATACATAAGGCATGGCGTGGAAAGAAAGGAAGAGAGAAAGAGAAAGGAAAAGAAGAGGAAAGAAAGAAGAACAGAAGGAAAAAAAAGAGATAAAGGATCCCAGAGCTCAGGGGCAAGTTGTTCAGAGCGGATGGAAAAACTTACTCACGCACTTTATGTGGAAAAGGTTGCGATGATTGACCGTTCAATACATAAGGCATGGCGTGGAAAGAAAGGAAGAGAGAAAGAGAGAGAGAAAGGAAAAGAAGAGGAAAGAAAGAAGAACAGAAGGAAAAAAAAGAAAAAAAGGAGCCCAGAGCTCAGGGGCAAGTTGTCCAGAGCGGATGGAAAAACATACTCGCGCACTTTATATGGAAAAGGTTGCGATGATTGACCGTTCAATACATAAGGCATGGCGTGGAAAGAAAGGAAGAGAGAAAGGGAAAGAAGAGGAACGAAAGAAGAACAGAAGGAAAAAAAAGAAAAAAAGGAGCCCAGAGCTCAGGGGCAAGTTGTCCAGAGTGGATGGAAAAACTTACTCGCGCACTTTATGTGGAAAAGGTTGCGATGATTGACCGTTCAATACATAAGGCATGGCGTGGAAAGAAAGCAAGAGAGAAAGAGAGAGAGAAAGGAAAAGAAGAGGAAAGAAAGAAGAACAGAAGGAAAAAAAAGAAAAAAAGGAGCCCAGAGCTCAGTGAAAAGTTGTCCAGAGCGGATGGAAGAACGTGCTCGCGCACTTTATGTGGAAAAGGTTGCGATGATTGACCGTTCAATACATAAGGCATGGGGTGGAAAGAAAGGAAGAGAGAAAGAGAGAGAGAAAGGAAAAGCAGAGGAAAGAAAGAAGAACAGAACGAAAAAAAAGAGATAAAGGATCCCAGAGCTCAGGGGCAAGTTGTCCAGAGCGGATGGAAGAACGTGCTCGCGCACTTTATGTGGAAAAGCTTGCGATGATTGACCGTTCAATACATAAGGCATGGCGTGGAAAGAAAGAGAGAAAGAGAGAGAGAAAGGAAAAGCAGAGGAAAGAAAGAAGAACAGAAGGAAAAAAAAGAGATAAAGGATCCCAGAGCTCAGGGACGAGTTGTCCAGAGCGGATGGCAAAACTTACTCGCGCACTTTATGTGGAAAAGGTTGCGATGATTGACCGTTCAATACATAAGGCATGGCGTGGAAAGAAAGGAAGAGAGAAAGGGAAAGAAGAGGAAAGAAAGAAGAACAGAAGGAAAAAAAAGAAAAAAAGGAGCCCAGAGCTCAGGGGCAAGTTGTCCAGAGTGGATGGAAAAACTTACTCGCGCACTTTATGTGGAAAAGGTTGCGATGATTGACCGTTCAATACATAAGGCATGGCGTGGAAAGAAAGCAAGAGAGAAAGAGAGAGAGAAAGGAAAAGAAGAGGAAAGAAAGAAGAACAGAAGGAAAAAAAAGAAAAAAAGGAGCCCAGAGCTCAGGGGCAAGTTGTCCAGAGCGGATGGAAGAACGGGCTCGCGCACTATATGTGGTAAACGTTGCGATGATTGACCGTTCAATACATAAGGCATGGCGTGGAAAGAAAGGAAGAGAGAAAGAGAGAGAGAAAGGGAAAGAAGAGGAAAGAAAGAAGAACAGAAGGAAAAAAAAGAAAAAAAGGAGCCCAGAGCTCAGGGGCAAGTTGTCCAGAGCGGATGGAAGAACGTGCTCGCGCACTTTATGTGGAAAAGCTTGCGAAGATTGACCGTTCAATACATAAGGCATGGCGTGGAAAGAAAGGAAGAGAGAAAGAGTGAGAGAGAAAGGGAAAGAAGAGGAAAGAAAGAAGAACAGAAGGAAAAAAAAGAAAAACAGGAGCCCAGAGCTCAGGGGCAAGTTGTCCAGAGCGGATGGAAGAACGTGCTCGCGCACTTTATGTGGAAAAGGTTGCGATGATTGACCGTTCAATACATAAGGCATGGCGTGGAAAGAAAGCAAGAGAGAAAGAGAGAGAGAAAGGAAAAGAAGAGGAAAGAAAGAAGAACAGAAGGAAAAAAAAGAGATAAAGGATCCCAGAGCTCAGGGAAAAGTTGTCCAGAGCGGATGGCAAAACTTACTCGCGCACTTTATGTGGAAAAGGTTGCGATGATTGACCGTTCAATACATAAGGCATGGCGTGGAAAGAAAGGAAGAGAGAAAGAGAGAGAGAAAGGAAAAGAAGAGGAAAGAAAGAAGAACAGAAGGAAAAAAAAGAAAAAAAGGAGCCCAGAGCTCAGGGGCAAGTTGTCCAGAGCGGATGGAAGAACGTGCTCGCGCACTTTATGTGGTAAAGGTTGCGATGATTGACCGTTCAATACATAAGGCATGGCGTGGAAAGAAAGGAAGAGAGAAAGAGTGAGAGAGAAAGGAAAAGAAGAGGAAAGAAAGAAGAACAGAAGGAAAAAAAAGAAAAAAAGGAGCCCAGAGCTCAGGGGCAAGTTGTCCAGAGAGGACGGATAAACGTGCTTGCCTACTTTATGTGGAAAAGGTTGCGATGATTGACCGTTCAATACATAAGGCATGGCGTGGAAAGAAAGGAAGAGAGAAAGAGAAAGGAAAAGAAGAGGAAAGAAAGAAGAACAGAAGGAAAAAAAAGAGATAAAGGATCCCAGAGCTCAGGGGCAAGTTGTTCAGAGCGGATGGAAAAACTTACTCACGCACTTTATGTGGAAAAGGTTGCGATGATTGACCGTTCAATACATAAGGCATGGCGTGGAAAGAAAGGAAGAGAGAAAGAGAGAGAGAAAGGAAAAGAAGAGGAAAGAAAGAAGAACAGAAGGAAAAAAAAGAAAAAAAGGAGCCCAGAGCTCAGGGGCAAGTTGTCCAGAGCGGATGGAAAAACATACTCGCGCACTTTATATGGAAAAGGTTGCGATGATTGACCGTTCAATACATAAGGCATGGCGTGGAAAGAAAGGAAGAGAGAAAGGGAAAGAAGAGGAACGAAAGAAGAACAGAAGGAAAAAAAAGAAAAAAAGGAGCCCAGAGCTCAGGGGCAAGTTGTCCAGAGTGGATGGAAAAACTTACTCGCGCACTTTATGTGGAAAAGGTTGCGATGATTGACCGTTCAATACATAAGGCATGGCGTGGAAAGAAAGCAAGAGAGAAAGAGAGAGAGAAAGGAAAAGAAGAGGAAAGAAAGAAGAACAGAAGGAAAAAAAAGAAAAAAAGGAGCCCAGAGCTCAGTGAAAAGTTGTCCAGAGCGGATGGAAGAACGTGCTCGCGCACTTTATGTGGAAAAGGTTGCGATGATTGACCGTTCAATACATAAGGCATGGGGTGGAAAGAAAGGAAGAGAGAAAGAGAGAGAGAAAGGAAAAGCAGAGGAAAGAAAGAAGAACAGAACGAAAAAAAAGAGATAAAGGATCCCAGAGCTCAGGGACAAGTTGTCCAGAGCGGATGGCAAAACTTACTCGTGCACTTTATGTGGAAAAGGTTGCGATGATTGACCGTTCAATACATAAGGCATGGCGTGGAAAGAAAGGAAGAGAGAAAGGGAAAGAAGAGGAAAGAAAGAAGAACAGAAGGAAAAAAAAGAAAAAAAGGAGCCCAGAGCTCAGGGGCAAGTTGTCCAGAGCGGATGGAAAAACTTACTCACGCACTTTATGTGGAAAAGCTTGTGACGGTTGATCGTTCAATACATAAGGCATGGCGTGGAAAGAAAGCAAGAGAGAAAGAGAGAGAGAAAGGAAAAGAAGAGGAAAGAAAGAAGAACAGAAGGAAAAAAAAGAAAAAAAGGAGCCCAGAGCTCAGGGGCAAGTTGTCCAGAGCGGATGGAAGAACGTGCTCGCGCACTTTATGTGGAAAAGGTTGCGATGATTGACCGTTCAATACATAAGGCATGGCGTGGAAAGAAAGGAAGAGAGAAAGAGAGAGAGAAAGGAAAAGAAGAGGAAAGAAAGAAGAACAGAAGGAAAAAAAAAAAAAAAAGGAGCCCAGAGCTCAGGGGCAAGTTGTCCAGAGCGGATGGAAGAACATACTCGCGCACTTTATGTGGTAAAGGTTGCGATGATTGACCATTCAATACATAAGGCATGGCGTGGAAAGAAAGCAAGAGAGAAAGAGTGAGAGAGAAAGGAAAAGAAGAGGAAAGAAAGAAGAACAGAAGGAAAAAAAAGAAAAAAAGGAGCCCAGAGCTCAGGGGCAAGTTGTCCAGAGAGGACGGATAAACGTGCTTGCCTACTTTATGTGGAAAAGCTTGCAATGATTGACCGTTCAATACATAAGGCATGGCGTGGAAAGAAAGGAAGAGAGAAAGAGAAAGGAAAAGAAGAGGAAAGAAAGAAGAACAGAAGGAAAAAAAAGAGATAAAGGATCCCAGAGCTCAGGGGCAAGTTGTCCAGAGCGGATGGAAAAACTTACTCACGCACTTTATGTGGAAAAGCTTGTGATGGTTGATCGTTCAATACATAAGGCATGGGATGTAAACTAAGGAAGAGAGAAAGAGAGAGAGAAAGGAAAAGAAGAGGAAAGAAAGAAGAACAGAAGGAAAAAAAAGAAAAAAAGGATCCCAGAGCTCCGGGGGAAGTTGTCCAGAGCGGATGGAAAAACTTACTAGCGCACTTTATGTGGAAAAGGTTGCGATGATTGACTGTTCAATACATAAGGCATGGCGTGGAAAGAAAGGAAGAGAGAGAGAGACAGGAAAAGAAGAGGAAAGAAAGAAGAACAGAAGGAAAAAAAAGAAAAAAAGGAGCCCAGAGCTCAGGGGCAAGTTGTCCAGAGCGGATGGCAAAACTTACTCGCGCACTTTATGTGGAAAAGGTTGCGATGATTGACCGTTCAATACATAAGGCATGGCGTGGAAAGAAAGGAAGAGAGAAAGAGAGAGAGAAAGGAAAAGCAGAGGAAAGAAAGAAGAACAGAAGGATAAAAAAGAGATAAAGGATCCCAGAGCTCAGGGACAAGTTGTCCAGAGCGGATGGCAAAACTTACTCGTGCACTTTATGTGGAAAAGGTTGCGATGATTGACCGTTCAATACATAAGGCATGGCGTGGAAAGAAAGCAAGAGAGAAAGAGAGAGAGAAAGGAAAAGAAGAGGAAAGAAAGAAGAACAGAAGGAAAAAAAAGAAAAAAAGGAGCCCAGAGCTCAGGGGCAAGTTGTCCAGAGCGGATGGAAGAATGTGCTCGCGCACTTTATGTGGAAAAGGTTGCGATGATTGACCGTTCAATACATAAGGCATGGCGTGGAAAGAAAGGAAGAGAGAAAGAGAGAGAGAAAGGAAAAGAAGAGGAAAGAAAGAAGAACAGAAGGAAAAAAAAGAAAAAAAGGAGCCCAGAGCTCAGGGGCAAGTTGTCCAGAGCGGATGGAAGAACATACTCGCGCACTTTATGTGGTAAAGGTTGCGATGATTGACCGTTCAATACATAAGGCATGGCGTGGAAAGAAAGGAAGAGAGAAAGAGTGAGAGAGAAAGGAAAAGCAGAGGAAAGAAAGAAGAACAGAACGAAAAAAAAGAGATAAAGGATCCCAGAGCTCAGGGACGAGTTGTCCAGAGCGGATGGCAAAACTTACTCGCGCACTTTATGTGGAAAAGGTTGCGATGATTGACCGTTCAATACATAAGGCATGGCGTGGAAAGAAAGGAAGAGAGAAAGGGAAAGAAGAGGAAAGAAAGAAGAACAGAAGGAAAAAAAAGAAAAAAAGGAGCCCAGAGCTCAGGGGCAAGTTGTCCAGAGTGGATGGAAAAACTTACTCGCGCACATTATGTGGAAAAGGTTGCGATGACTGACCGTTCAATACATAAGGCATGGCGTGGAAAGAAAGCAAGAGAGAAAGAGAGAGAGAAAGGAAAAGAAGAGGAAAGAAAGAAGAACAGAAGGAAAAAAAAGAAAGAAAGGAGCCCAGAGCTCAGGGGCAAGTTGTCCAGAGCGGATGGAAGAACGTGCTCGCGCACTTTATGTGGAAAAGCTTGCGAAGATTGACCGTTCAATACATAAGGCATGGCGTGGAAAGAAAGGAAGAGAGAAAGAGTGAGAGAGAAAGGGAAAGAAGAGGAAAGAAAGAAGAACAGAAGGAAAAAAAAGAAAAACAGGAGCCCAGAGCTCAGGGGCAAGTTGTCCAGAGCGGATGGAAGAACGTGCTCGCGCACTTTATGTGGAAAAGGTTGCGATGATTGACCGTTCAATACATAAGGCATGGCGTGGAAAGAAAGCAAGAGAGAAAGAGAGAGAGAAAGGAAAAGAAGAGGAAAGAAAGAAGAACAGAAGGAAAAAAAAGAGATAAAGGATCCCAGAGCTCAGGGAAAAGTTGTCCAGAGCGGATGGCAAAACTTACTCGCGCACTTTATGTGGAAAAGGTTGCGATGATTGACCGTTCAATACATAAGGCATGGCGTGGAAAGAAAGGAAGAGAGAAAGAGAGAGAGAAAGGGAAAGAAGAGGAACGAAAGAAGAACAGAAGGAAAAAAAAGAAAAAAAGGAGCCCAGAGCTCAGTGAAAAGTTGTCCAGAGCGGATGGAAGAACGTGCTCGCGCACTTTATGTGGTAAAGGTTGCGATGATTGACCGTTCAATACATAAGGCATGGCGTGGAAAGAAAGGAAGAGAGAAAGAGTGAGAGAGAAAGGAAAAGAAGAGGAAAGAAAGAAGAACAGAAGGAAAAAAAAGAAAAAAAGGAGCCCAGAGCTCAGGGGCAAGTTGTCCAGAGAGGACGGATAAACGTGCTTGCCTACTTTATGTGGAAAAGGTTGCGATGATTGACCGTTCAATACATAAGGCATGGCGTGGAAAGAAAGGAAGAGAGAAAGAGAAAGGAAAAGAAGAGGAAAGAAAGAAGAACAGAAGGAAAAAAAAGAGATAAAGGATCCCAGAGCTCAGGGGCAAGTTGTTCAGAGCGGATGGAAAAACTTACTCACGCACTTTATGTGGAAAAGGTTGCGATGATTGACCGTTCAATACATAAGGCATGGCGTGGAAAGAAAGGAAGAGAGAAAGAGAGAGAGAAAGGAAAAGAAGAGGAAAGAAAGAAGAACAGAAGGAAAAAAAAGAAAAAAAGGAGCCCAGAGCTCAGGGGCAAGTTGTCCAGAGCGGATGGAAAAACATACTCGCGCACTTTATATGGAAAAGGTTGCGATGATTGACCGTTCAATACATAAGGCATGGCGTGGAAAGAAAGGAAGAGAGAAAGGGAAAGAAGAGGAACGAAAGAAGAACAGAAGGAAAAAAAAGAAAAAAAGGAGCCCAGAGCTCAGGGGCAAGTTGTCCAGAGTGGATGGAAAAACTTACTCGCGCACTTTATGTGGAAAAGGTTGCGATGATTGACCGTTCAATACATAAGGCATGGCGTGGAAAGAAAGCAAGAGAGAAAGAGAGAGAGAAAGGAAAAGCAGAGGAAAGAAAGAAGAACAGAACGAAAAAAAAGAGATAAAGGATCCCAGAGCTCAGGGACAAGTTGTCCAGAGCGGATGGCAAAACTTACTCGTGCACTTTATGTGGAAAAGGTTGCGATGATTGACCGTTCAATACATAAGGCATGGCGTGGAAAGAAAGGAAGAGAGAAAGGGAAAGAAGAGGAAAGAAAGAAGAACAGAAGGAAAAAAAAGAAAAAAAGGAGCCCAGAGCTCAGGGGCAAGTTGTCCAGAGCGGATGGAAAAACTTACTCACGCACTTTATGTGGAAAAGCTTGTGACGGTTGATCGTTCAATACATAAGGCATGGCGTGGAAAGAAAGCAAGAGAGAAAGAGAGAGAGAAAGGAAAAGAAGAGGAAAGAAAGAAGAACAGAAGGAAAAAAAAGAAAAAAAGGAGCCCAGAGCTCAGGGGCAAGTTGTCCAGAGCGGATGGAAGAACGTGCTCGCGCACTTTATGTGGAAAAGGTTGCGATGATTGACCGTTCAATACATAAGGCATGGCGTGGAAAGAAAGGAAGAGAGAAAGAGAGAGAGAAAGGAAAAGAAGAGGAAAGAAAGAAGAACAGAAGGAAAAAAAAAAAAAAAAGGAGCCCAGAGCTCAGGGGCAAGTTGTCCAGAGCGGATGGAAGAACATACTCGCGCACTTTATGTGGTAAAGGTTGCGATGATTGACCGTTCAATACATAAGGCATGGCGTGGAAAGAAAGGAAGAGAGAAAGAGAAAGGAAAAGAAGAGGAAAGAAAGAAGAACAGAAGGAAAAAAAAGAAAAAAAGGAGCCCAGAGCTCAGGGGCAAGTTGTCCAGAGCGGATGGAAAAACTTACTCACGCACTTTATGTGGAAAAGCTTGTGATGGTTGATCGTTCAATACATAAGGCATGGGATGTAAACTAAGGAAGAGAGAAAGAGAGAGAGAAAGGAAAAGAAGAGGAAAGAAAGAAGAACAGAAGGAAAAAAAAGAAAAAAAGGATCCCAGAGCTCCGGGGGAAGTTGTCCAGAGCGGATGGAAAAACTTACTAGCGCACTTTATGTGGAAAAGGTTGCGATGATTGACTGTTCAATACATAAGGCATGGCGTGGAAAGAAAGGAAGAGAGAGAGAGACAGGAAAAGAAGAGGAAAGAAAGAAGAACAGAAGGAAAAAAAAGAAAAAAAGGAGCCCAGAGCTCAGGGGCAAGTTGTCCAGAGCGGATGGCAAAACTTACTCGCGCACTTTATGTGGAAAAGGTTGCGATGATTGACCGTTCAATACATAAGGCATGGGGTGGAAAGAAAGGAAGAGAGAAAGAGAGAGAGAAAGGAAAAGCAGAGGAAAGAAAGAAGAACAGAAGGATAAAAAAGAGATAAAGGATCCCAGAGCTCAGGGACAAGTTGTCCAGAGCGGATGGCAAAACTTACTCGTGCACTTTATGTGGAAAAGGTTGCGATGATTGACCGTTCAATACATAAGGCATGGCGTGGAAAGAAAGCAAGAGAGAAAGAGAGAGAGAAAGGAAAAGAAGAGGAAAGAAAGAAGAACAGAAGGAAAAAAAAGAAAAAAAGGAGCCCAGAGCTCAGGGGCAAGTTGTCCAGAGCGGATGGAAGAATGTGCTCGCGCACTTTATGTGGAAAAGGTTGCGATGATTGACCGTTCAATACATAAGGCATGGCGTGGAAAGAAAGGAAGAGAGAAAGAGAGAGAGAAAGGAAAAGAAGAGGAAAGAAAGAAGAACAGAAGGAAAAAAAAGAAAAAAAGGAGCCCAGAGCTCAGGGGCAAGTTGTCCAGAGCGGATGGAAGAACATACTCGCGCACTTTATGTGGTAAAGGTTGCGATGATTGACCGTTCAATACATAAGGCATGGCGTGGAAAGAAAGGAAGAGAGAAAGAGTGAGAGAGAAAGGAAAAGAAGAGGAAAGAAAGAAGAACAGAAGGAAAAAAAAGAAAAAAAGGAGCCCAGAGCTCAGGGGCAAGTTGTCCAGAGAGGACGGATAAACGTGCTTGCCTACTTTATGTGGAAAAGCTTGCAATGATTGACCGTTCAATACATAAGGCATGGCGTGGAAAGAAAGGAAGAGAGAAAGAGAACGGAAAAGAAGAGGAAAGAAAGAAGAACAGAAGGAAAAAAAAGAAAAAAAGGAGCCCAGAGCTCAGGGGCAAGTTGTCCAGAGCGGATGGAAAAACTTACTCACGCACTTTATGTGGAAAAGCTTGTGATGGTTGATCGTTCAATACATAAGGCATGGGATGTAAACTAAGGAAGAGAGAAAGAGAGAGAGAAAGGGAAAGAAGAGGAAAGAAAGAAGAACAGAAGGAAAAAAAAGAAAAAAAGGATCCCAGAGCTCCGGGGGAAGTTTTCCAGAGCGGATGGAAAAACTTACTAGCGCACTTTATGTGGAAAAGGTTGCGATGATTGACCGTTCAATACATAAGGCATGGCGTGGAAAGAAAGGAAGAGAGAGAGAGACAGGAAAAGAAGAGGAAAGAAAGAAGAACAGAAGGAAAAAAAAAGAAAAAAAGGAGCCCAGAGCTCAGGGGCAAGTTGTCCAGAGCGGATGGCAAAACTTACTCGCGCACTTTATGTGGAAAAGGTTGCGATGATTGACCGTTCAATACATAAGGCATGGGGTGGAAAGAAAGGAAGAGAGAAAGAGAGAGAGAAAGGAAAAGCAGAGGAAAGAAAGAAGAACAGAAGGATAAAAAAGAGATAAAGGATCCCAGAGCTCAGGGACAAGTTGTCCAGAGCGGATGGCAAAACTTACTCGCGCACTTTATGTGGAAAAGGTTGCGATGATTGACCGTTCAATACATAAGGCATGGCGTGGAAAGAAAGCAAGAGAGAAAGAGAGAGAGAAAGGAAAAGAAGAGGAACGAAAGAAGAACAGAAGGAAAAAAAAGAAAAAAAGGAGCCCAGAGCTCAGGGGCAAGTTGTCCAGAGCGGATGGAAAAACTTACTCAAGCACGTTAAGTGGAAAAGGTTGCGATGATTGACCGTTCAATACATAAGGCATGGCGTGGAAAGAAAGGAAGAGAGAAAGGGAAAGAAGAGGAACAAAAGAAGAACAGAAGGAAAAAAAAGAAAAAAAGGAGCCCAGAGCTCAGGGGCAAGTTGTCCAGAGCGGATGGCAAAACTTACTCGCGCACTTTATGTGGAAAAGGTTGCGATGATTGACCGTTCAATACATAAGGCATGGCGTGGAAGGAAAGGAAGAGAGAAAGAGAGAGAGAAAGGAAAAGAAGAGGAAAGAAAGAAGAACAGAAGGAAAAAAAAGAAAAAAAGGAGCCCAGAGCTCAGTGAAAAGTTGTCCAGAGCGGATGGAAGAACATGCTCGCGCACTTTATGTGGAAAAGGTTGCGATGATTGACCGTTCAATACATAAGGCATGGCGTGTAAAGAAAGCAAGAGAGAAAGAGAGAGAGAAAGGAAAAGCAGAGGAACGAAAGAAGAACAGAAGGAAAAAAAAGAGATAAAGGATCCCAGAGCTCAGGGACAAGTTGTCCAGAGCGGATGGCAAAACTTACTCGCGCACTTTATGTGGAAAAGGTTGCGATGATTGACCGTTCAATACATAAGGCATGGCGTGGAAAGAAAGGAAGAGAGAAAGAGAGAGAGAAGGGAAAAGAAGAGGAAAGAAAGAAGAACAGAAGGAAAAAAAAGAAAAAAAGGAGCCCAGAGCTCAGGGGCAAGTTGTCCAGAGCGGATGGAAAAACTTACTCACGCACTTTATGTGGAAAAGGTTGCGATGATGGACCGTTCAATACATAAGGCATGGCGTGGAAGGAAAGGAAGAGAGAAAGAGAGAGAGAAAGGAAAAGAAGAGGAAAGAAAGAAGAACAGAAGGAAAAAAAAGAAAAAAAGGAGCCCAGAGCTCAGGGGCAAGTTGTCCAGAGCGGATGGAAGAACATACTCGCACACTTTATGTGGTAAAGGTTGCGATGATTGACCGTTCAATACATAAGGCATGGCGTGGAAAGAAAGCAAGAGAGAAAGAGTGAGAGAGAAAGGAAAAGAAGAGGAAAGAAAGAAGAACAGAAGGAAAAAAAAGAAAAAAAGGAGCCCAGAGCTCAGGGGCAAGTTGTCCAGAGAGGACGGATAAACGTGCTTGCCTACTTTATGTGGAAAAGCTTGCAATGATTGACCGTTCAATACATAAGGCATGGCGTGGAAAGAAAGGAAGAGAGAGAGAGAAAGGAAAAGAAGAGGAAAGAAAGAAGAACAGAAGGAAAAAAAAGAAAAAAAGGAGCCCAGAGCTCAGGGGCAAGTTGTCCAGAGCGGATGGAAAAACTTACTCACGCACTTTATGTGGAAAAGCTTGTGATGGTTGATCGTTCAATACATAAGGCATAGGATGTAAACTAAGGAAGAGAGAAAGAGAGAGAGAAAGGAAAAGAAGAGGAAAGAAAGAAGAACAGAAGGAAAAAAAAGAAAAAAAGGATCCCAGAGCTCCGGGGGAAGTTGTCCAGAGCAGATGGAAAAACTTACTAGCGCACTTTATGTGGAAAAGGTTGCGATGATTGACTGTTCAATACATAAGGCATGGCGTGGAAAGAAAGGAAGAGAGAGAGAGACAGGAAAAGAAGAGGAAAGAAAGAAGAACAGAAGGAAAAAAAAGAAAAAAAGGAGCCCAGAGCTCCGGGGCAAGTTGTCCAGAGCGGATGGCAAAACTTACTCGCGCACTTTATGTGGAAAAGGTTGCGATGATTGACCGTTCAATACATAAGGCATGGCGTGGAAGGAAAGGAAGAGAGAGAGAGAAAGGAAAAGAAGAGGAAAGAAAGAAGAACAGAAGGAAAAAAAAGAAAAAAAGGAGCCCAGAGCTCAGTGAAAAGTTGTCCAGAGCGGATCGAAGAACGTGCTCGCGCACTTTATGTGGAAAAGGTTGCGATGATTGACCGTTCAATACATAAGGCATGGCGTGGAAAGAAAGCAAGAGAGAAAGAGAGAGAGAAAGGAAAAGCAGAGGAACGAAAGAAGAACAGAAGGAAAAAAAAGAGATAAAGGATCCCAGAGCTCAGGGACAAGTTGTCCAGAGCGGATGGCAAAACTTACTCGCACACTTTATGTGGAAAAGGTTGCGATGATTGACCGTTCAATACATAAGGCATGGCGTGGAAAGAAAGGAAGAGAGAAAGAGAGAGAGAAAGGAAAAGAAGAGGAAAGAAAGAAGAACAGAAGGAAAAAAAAGAAAAAAAGGAGCCCAGAGCTCAGGGGCAAGTTGTCCAGAGCGGATGGAAAAACTTACTCACGCACTTTATGTGGAAAAGGTTGCGATGATGGACCGTTCAATACATAAGGCATGGCGTGGAAGGAAAGGAAGAGAGAAAGAGAGAGAGAAAGGAAAAGAAGAGGAAAGAAAGAAGAACAGAAGGAAAAAAAAGAAAAAAAGGAGCCCAGAGCTCAGGGGCAAGTTGTCCAGAGCGGATGGAAAAAACTTACTAGCGCACTTTATGTGGAAAAGGTTGCGATGATTGACTGTTCAATACATAAGGCATGGCGTGGAAAGAAAGGAAGAGAGAGAGAGACAGGAAAAGAAGAGGAAAGAAAGAAGAACAGAAGGAAAAAAAAGAAAAAAAGGAGCCCAGAGCTCAGGGGCAAGTTGTCCAGAGCGGACGGAAAAACTTACTCGCGCACTTTATTTGTAAAAGGTTGCGATGATTGACCGTTCAATACATAAGGCAAGGCGTGGAAAGAAAGAAAGAGAGAAAGAGAGAGAGAGAAAGGAAAAGAAGAGGAAAGAAAGAAGAACAGAAAGAAAAAAAAGAAAAAAAGGAGCCCAGAGCTCAGGGACAAGTTGTCCAGAGCGGACGGAAAAACTTACTCGCGCACTTTATTTGTAAAAGGTTGCGATGATTGACCGTTCAATACATAAGGCAAGGCGTGGAAAGAAAGAAAGAGAGAAAGAGAGAGAGAGAAAGGAAAAGAAGAGGAAAGAAAGAAGAACAGAAAGAAAAAAAAGAAAAAAAGGAGCCCAGAGCTCAGGGGCAAGTTGTCCAGAGCGGATGGAAAAACTTACTCACGCACTTTATGTGGAAAAGGTTGCGATGATTGACCGTTCAATACATAAGGCATGGCGTGGAAGGAAAGGAAGAGAGAAAGAGAGAGAGAAGGGAAAAGAAGAGGAAAGAAAGAAGAACAGAAGGAAAAACAAGAAAAAAAGGGGCCCAGAGCTCAGGGGCAAGTTGTCCAGAGCGGATGGAAAAACTTACTTGCGCAATTTATGTGGAAAAGGTTGCGATGATTGACCGTTCAATACATAAGGCATGGCGTGGAAAGAAAGGAAGAGAGAAAGAGAGAGAGAAAGGAAAAGAAGAGGAAAGAAAGAAGAACAGGAGGAAAAAAAAGAAAAAAAGGAGCCCAGAGCTCAGGGGCAAGTTGTCCAGAGCGGATGGAAAAACTTACTAGCGCACTTTATGTGGAAAAGCTTGCGATGATTGACTGTTCAATACATAAGGCATGGCGTGGAAAGAAAGGAAGAGAGAAAGAGGGAGAGAAAGGAAAAGAAGAGGAAAGAAAGAAGAACAGAAGGAAAAAAAAGAAAAAAAGGAGCCCAGAGCTCAGAGGCAAGTTGTCCAGAGCGGTCAGAAAAACTTACTCACGCACTTTATGTGGAAAAGGTTGCGATGATTGACCGTTCAGTACATAAGGCATGGCGTGGAAAGAAAGGAAGAGAGAAAGGGAAAGAAGAGGAAAGAAAGAAGAACAGAAGGAAAAAAAAGAAAAAAAGGAGCCCAGAGCTCAGGGGCAAGTTGTCCAGAGCGGATGGAAAAACTTACTCACGCACTTTATGTGGAAAAGCTTGCGATGATTGACCGTTCAATACATAAGGCATGGCGTGGAAAGAAAGGAAGAGAGAAAGGGAAAGAAGAGGAACGAAAGAAGAACAGAAGGAAAAAAAAGAAAAAAAGGAGCCCAGAGCTCAGGGGCAAGTTGTCCAGAGTGGATGGAAAAACTTACTCGCGCACTTTATGTGGAAAAGGTTGCGATGATTGACCGTTCAATACATAAGGCATGGCGTGGAAAGAAAGCAAGAGAGAAAGAGAGAGAGAAAGGAAAAGAAGAGGAAAGAAAGAAGAACAGAAGGAAGAAAAAGAAAAAAAGGAGCCCAGAGCTCAGGGGCAAGTTGTCCAGAGCGGACGGAAAAACTTACTCGCGCACTTTATTTGTAAAAGGTTGCGATGATTGACCGTTCAATACATAAGGCATGGCGTGGAAAGAAAGGAAGAGAGAAAGAGAGAGAGAGAAAGGAAAAGAAGAGGAAAGAAAGAAGAACAGAAAGAAAAAAAAGAAAAAAAGGAGCCCAGAGCTCAGGGGCAAGTTGTCCAGAGCGGATGGAAAAACTTACTCACGCACTTTATGTGGAAAAGGTTGCGATGATTGACCGTTCAATACATAAGGCATGGCGTGGAAGGAAAGGAAGAGAGAAAGAGAGAGAGAAGGGAAAAGAAGAGGAAAGAAAGAAGAACAGAAGGAAAAAAAAGAAAAAAAGGAGCCCAGAGCTCAGGGGCAAGTTGTCCAGAGCGGATGGAAAAACTTACTTGCGCAATTTATGTGGAAAAGGTTGCGATGATTGACCATTCAATACATAAGGCATGGCGTGGAAAGAAAGGAAGAGAGAAAGAGAGAAAGAGGAAGGAAAAGAAGAGGAAAGAAAGAAGAACAGGAGGAAAAAAAAGAAAAAAATGAGCCCAGAGCTCAGGGGCAAGTTGTCCAGAGCGGATGGAAAAACTTACTAGCGCACTTTATGTGGAAAAGCTTGCGATGATTGACTGTTCAATACATAAGGCATGGCGTGGAAAGAAAGGAAGAGAGAAAGAGGGAGAGAAAGGAAAAGAAGAGGAAAGAAAGAAGAACAGAAGGAAAAAAAAGAAAAAAAGGAGCCCAGAGCTCAGAGGCAAGTTGTCCAGAGCGGTCAGAAAAACTTACTCACGCACTTTATGTGGAAAAGGTTGCGATGATTGACCGTTCAATACATAAGGCATGGCGTGGAAAGAAAGGAAGAGAGAAAGGGAAAGCAGAGGAAAGAAAGAAGAACAGAAGGAAAAAAAAGAAAAAAAGGAGCCCAGAGCTCAGGGGCAAGTTGTCCAGAGTGGATGGAAAAACTTACTCGCGCACTTTATGTGGAAAAGCTTGCGATGATTGACCGTTCAATACATAAGGCATGGCGTGGAAAGAAAGCAAGAGAGAAAGAGAGAGAGAGAGAAAGGAAAAGAAGAGGAAAGAAAGAAGAACAGGCGGAAAAAAAAGAAAAAAAGGAGCCCAGAGCTCAGGGGCAAGTTGTCCAGAGCGGATGGAAGAACGTGCTCGCGCACTTTATGTGGAAAAGGTTGCGATGATTGACCGTTCAATACATAAGGCATGGGGTGGAAAGAAAGGAAGAGAGAAAGAGAGAGAGAGAAAGGAAAAGAAGAGGAAAGAAAGAAGAACAGAAGGAAAAAAAAGAAAAAAGGAGCCCAGAGCTCAGGGGCAAGTTGTCCAGAGCGGATGGAAAAACTTACTCACGCACTTTATGTGGAAAAGGTTGCGATGATTGACCGTTCAATACATAAGGCATGGCGTGGAAAGAAAGGAAGAGAGAAAGAGAGAGAGAAGGGAAAAGAAGAGGAAAGAAAGAAGAACAGGAGGAAAAAAAAGAAAAAAAGGAGCCCAGAGCTCAGGGGCAAGTTGTCCAGAGCGGATGGAAAAACTTACTCACGCACTTTATGTGGAAAAGCTTGCGATGATTGACCGTTCAATACATAAGGCATGGCGTGGAAAGAAAGGAAGAGAGAAAGAGAGAGAGAAAGGGAAAGAAGAGGAAAGAAAGAAGAACAGAAGGAAAAAAAAGAAAAAAAGGAGCCCAGAGCTCAGGGGCAAGTTGTCCAGAGCGGATGGAAGAACGTGCTCGCGCACTTTATGTGGAAAAGCTTGTGATGATTGACCCTTCAATACATAAGGCATGGCGTGGAAAGAAAGCAAGAGAGAAAGAGAGAGAGAAAGGGAAAGCAGAGGAAAGAAAGAAGAACAGAAGGAAAAAAAAGAGATAAAGGATCCCAGAGCTCAGGGACAAGTTGTCCAGAGCGAATGGCAAAACTTACTCGCGCACTTTATGTGGAAAAGCTTGCGATGATTGACCGTTCAATACATAAGGCATGGCGTGGAAAGAAAGGAAGAGAGAAAGGGAAAGAAGAGGAAGGAAAGAAGAACAGAAGGAAAAAAAAGAAAAAAAGGAGCCCAGAGCTCAGGGGCAAGTTGTCCAGAGCGGATGGAAAAACTTACTAGCGCACTCATGTGGAAAAGCTTGCGATGATTGACCGTTCAATACATAAGGAATGGCGTGGAAAGAAAGGAAGAGAGAAAGGGAAAGAAGAGGAACGAAAGAAGAACAGAAGGAAAAAAAAGAAAAAAAGGAGCCCAGAGCTCAGGGGCAAGTTGTCCAGAGCGGATGGAAAAACTTACTAGCGCACTTTATGTGGAAAAGGTTGCGATGATTGACCGTTCAATACATAAGGCATGGCGTGGAAAGAAAGGAAGAGAGAAAGAGAGAGAGAAAGGAAAAGCAGAGGAAAGAAAGAAGAACAGAAGGAAAAAAAAGAGATAAAGGATCCCAGAGCTCAGGGACAAGTTGTCCAGAGCGGATGGCAAAACTTACTCGCGCACTTTATGTGGAAAAGGTTGCGATGATTGACCGTTCAATACATAAGGCATGGGGTGGAAAGAAAGGAAGAGAGAAAGAGAGAGAGAAAGGAAAAGAAGAGGAATAAAAGAAGAACAGAAGGAAAAAAAAGAAAAAAAGGAGCCCAGAGCTCAGGGGCAAGTTGTCCAGAGAGGACGGATAAACGTGCTTGCCTACTTTATGTGGAAAAGCTTGCGATGATTGACCGTTCAATACATAAGGCATGGCGTGGAAAGAAAGGAAGAGAGAAAGAGAAAGGAAAAGAAGAGGAAAGAAAGAAGAACAGAAGGAAAAAAAAGAAAAAAAGGAGCCCAGAGCTCAGGGGCAAGTTGTCCAGAGCGGATGGAAAAACGTGCTCGCGCACTTTATGTGGAAAAGGTTGCGATGATTGACCGTTCAATACATAAGGCATGGGGTGGAAAGAAAGGAAGAGAGAAAGGGAAAGCAGAGGAAAGAAAGAAGAACAGAAGGAAAAAAAAGAAAAAAAGGAGCCCAGAGCTCAGGGGCAAGTTGTCCAGAGCGGATGGAAAAACTTACTCACGCACTTTATGTGGAAAAGCTTGCGATGATTGACCGTTCAATACATAAGGCATGGCGTGGAAAGAAAGGAAGAGAGAACGAGAGAGAGAGAGAAAGGAAAAGAAGAGGAAAGAAAGAAGAACAGAAGGAAAAAAAAAAAAAAAGGAGCCCAGAGCTCAGGGGCAAGTTGTCCAGAGCGGACGGAAAAACTTACTCGCGCACTTTATTTGTAAAAGGTTGCGATGATTGACCGTTCAATACATAAGGCATGGGGTGGAAAGAAAGGAAGAGAGAAAGAGAGAAAGAGGAAGGAAAAGAAGAGGAAAGAAAGAAGAACAGAAGGAAAAAAAAAGAAAAAAAGGAGCCCAGAGCTCAGGGGCAAGTTGTCCAGAGCGGATGGAAAAACTTACTCACGCACTTTATGTGGAAAAGCTTGCGATGATTGACCGTTCAATACATAAGGCATGGCGTGGAAAGAAAGGAAGAGAGAAAGAGAGAGAGAAAGGAAAAGAAGAGGAAAGAAAGAAGAACAGGAGGAAAAAAAAGAAAAAAAGGAGCCCAGAGCTCAGGGGCAAGTTGTCCAGAGCGGACGGAAAAACTTACTCGCGCACTTTATTTGTAAAAGGTTGCGATGATTGACCGTTCAATACATAAGGCATGGGGTGGAAAGAAAGGAAGAGAGAAAGAGAGAAAGAGGAAGGAAAAGAAGAGGAAAGAAAGAAGAACAGAAGGAAAAAAAAGAAAAAAAGGAGCCCAGAGCTCAGGGGCAAGTTGTCCAGAGCGGATGGAAAAACTTACTCAAGCACTTTATGTGGAAAAGCTTGTGATGATTGATCGTTCAATACATAAGGCATGGCGTGGAAAGAAAGGAAGAGAGAAAGAGAGAGAGAAAGGAAAAGAAGAGGAAAGAAAGAAGAACAGAAGGAAAAAAAAAGAAAAAAAGGAGCCAAGAGCTCAGGGGCAAGTTGTCCAGAGCGGATGGAAAAACTTACTTGCACACTTTATGTGGAAAAGGTTGCGATGATTGACCGTTCAATACATAAGGCATGGCGTGGAAAGAAAGGAAGAGAGAAAGAGAGAGAGAAAGGAAAAGAAGAGGAAAGAAAGAAGAACAGAAGGAAAAAAAAGAAAAAAAGGAGCCCAGAGCTCAGAGGCAAGTTGTCCAGAGCGGTCAGAAAAACTTACTCGCGCACTATATGTGGAAAAGGTTGCGATGATTGACCGTTCAATACATAAGGCATGGCGTGGAAAGAAAGCAAGAGAGAAAGAGAGAAAGAGAAAGGAAAAGCAGAGGAAAGAAAGAAGAACAGAAGGAAAAAAAAGAGATAAAGGATCCCAGAGCTCAGGGACAAGTTGTCCAGAGCGGATGGCAAAACTTACTCGCGCACTTTATGTGGAAAAGGTTGCGATGATTGACCGTTCAATACATAAGGCATGGCGTGGAAAGAAAGGAAGAGAGAAAGAGAGAGAGAAAGGAAAAGAAGAGGAAAGGAAGAAGAACAGAAGGAAAAAAAAGAGAAAAAGGAGCCCAGAGCTCAGGGGCAAGTTGTCCAGAGCGGATGGAAGAACGTACTTGCGCACTTAATGTGGAAAAGGTTGCGATGATTGACCGTTCTATACAGAAGGCATGGCGTGGAAAGAAAGGAAGAGAGAAAGAGTGAGAGAGAAAGGGAAAGAAGAGGAAAGAAAGAAGAACAGATAGAAAAAAAAGAAAAAAAGGAGCCCAGAGCTCAGGGGCAAGTTGTCCAGAGCGGATGGAAAAACTTACTCACGCACTTTATGTGGAAAAGGTTGCGATGATTGACCGTTCAATACATAAGGCATGGCGTGGAAAGAAAGGAAGAGAGAAAGGGAAAGAAGAGGAACGAAAGAAGAACAGAAGGAAAAAAAAGAAAAAAAGGAGCCCAGAGCTCAGGGGCAAGTTGTCCAGAGTGGATGGAAAAACTTACTCGCGCACTTTATGTGGAAAAGCTTGCGATGATTGACCGTTCAATACATAAGGCATGGCGTGGAAAGAAAGCAAGAGAGAAAGAGAAAGAGAAAGGAAAAGCAGAGGAAAGAAAGAAGAACAGAAGGAAAAAAAAGAGATAAAGGATCCCAGAGCTCAGGGACAAGTTGTCCAGAGCGGATGGCAAAACTTACTCGCGCACGTTATGTGGAAAAGGTTGCGATGATTGACCGTTCAATACATAAGGCATGGCGTGGAAAGAAAGGAAGAGAGAAAGAGAGAGAGAGAAAGGAAAAGAAGAGGAAAGAAAGAAGAACAGAAGGAAAAAAAAAGAAAAAAAGGAGCCCAGAGCTCAGGGGCAAGTTGTCCAGAGCGGATGGAAAAACTTACTCACGCACTTTATGTGGAAAAGCTTGTGATGATTGATCGTTCAATACATAAGGCATGGGATGTAAAGAAAGGAAGAGAGAAAGAGAGAGAGAAAGGAAAAGAAGAGGAAAGAAAGAAGAACAGAAGGAAAAAAAAGAAAAAAAGGAGCCCAGAGCTCAGGGGCAAGTTGTCCAGAGCGGATGGAAAAACTTACTTGCGCACTTTATGTGGAAAAGGTTGCGATGATTGACCGTTCAATACATAAGGCATGGCGTGGAAAGAAAGGAAGAGAGAAAGAGAGAGAGAAAGGAAAAGAAGAGGAAAGAAAGAAGAACAGGAGGAAAAAAAAGAAAAAAAGGAGCCCAGAGCTCAGGGGCAAGTTGTCCAGAGTGGATGGAAAAACTAGCGCACTTTATGTGGAAAAGGTTGCGATGATTGACTGTTCAATACATAAGGCATGGCGTGGAAAGAAAGGAAGAGAGAAAGAGGGAGAGAAAGGAAAAGCAGAGGAAAGAAAGAAGAACAGAAGGAAAAAAAAGAGAAAAAGGAGCCCAGAGCTCAGAGGCAAGTTGTCCAGAGCGGTCAGAAAAACTTACTCGCGCACTTTATGTGGAAAAGGTTGCGATGATTGACCGTTCAATACATAAGGCATGGCGTGGAAAGAAAGGAAGAGAGAAAGAGAGAGAGAAAGGAAAAGCAGAGGAAAGAAAGAAGAACAGAAGGAAAAAAAAGAAAAAAAGGAGCCCAGAGCTCAGGGGCAAGTTGTCCAGAGCGGATGGAAAAACTTACTAGCGCACTTTATGTGGAAAAGCTTGCGATGATTGACTGTTCAATACATAAGGCATGGCGTGGAAAGAAAGGAAGAGAGAAAGAGGGAGAGAAAGGAAAAGAAGAGGAAAGAAAGAAGAACAGAAGGAAAAAAAAGAAAAAAAGGAGCCCAGAGCTCAGGGGCAAGTTGTCCAGAGCGGATGGAAGAACGTGCTCGCGCACTTTATGTGGAAAAGGTTGCGATGATTGACCGTTCAATACATAAGGCATGGCGTGGAAAGAAAGGAAGAGAGAAAGGGAAAGCAGAGGAAAGAAAGAAGAACAGAAGGAAAAAAAAGAAAAAAAGGAGCCCAGAGCTCAGGGGCAAGTTGTCCAGAGCGGACGGAAAAACTTACTCGTGCACTTTATTTGTAAAAGGTTGCGATGATTGACTGTTCAATACATAAGGCATGGGGTGGAAAGAAAGGAAGAGAGAAAGAGAGAAAGAGGAAGGAAAAGAAGAGGAAAGAAAGAAGAACAGAAGGAAAAAAAAGAAAAAACGGAGCCCAGAGCTCAGGGGCAAGTTGTCCAGAGCGGATGGAAAAACTTACTAGCGCACTTTATGTGGAAAAGGTTGCGATGATTGACTGTTCAATACATAAGGCATGGCGTGGAAAGAAAGGAAGAGAGAAAGAGGGAGAGAAAGGAAAAGAAGAGGAAAGAAAGAAGAACAGAAGGAAAAAAAAGAAAAAAAGGAGCCCAGAGCTCAGGGGCAAGTTGTCCAGAGCGGATGGAAGAACGTGCTCGCGCACTTTATGTGGAAAAGGTTGCGATGATTGACCGTTCAATACATAAGGCATGGCGTGGAAAGAAAGGAAGAGAGAAAGGGAAAGCAGAGGAAAGAAAGAAGAACAGAAGGAAAAAAAAGAAAAAAAGGAGCCCAGAGCTCAGGGGCAAGTTGTCCAGAGCGGACGGAAAAACTTACTCGTGCACTTTATTTGTAAAAGGTTGCGATGATTGACCGTTCAATACATAAGGCATGGGGTGGAAAGAAAGGAAGAGAGAAAGAGAGAAAGAGGAAGGAAAAGAAGAGGAAAGAAAGAAGAACAGAAGGAAAAAAAAGAAAAAAAGGAGCCCAGAGCTCAGGGGCAAGTTGTCCAGAGCGGATGGAAAAACTTACTCAAGCACTTTATGTGGAAAAGCTTGTGATGATTGACCGTTCAATACATAAGGCATGGCGTGGAAAGAAAGCAAGAGAGAAAGAGAGAGAGAAAGGAAAAGAAGAGGAAAGAAAGAAGAACAGGAGGAAAAAAAAGAAAAAAAGGAGCCCAGAGCTCAGGGGCAAGTTGTCCAGAGCGGATGGAAAAACTTACTCACGCACTTTATGTGGAAAAGGTTGCGATGATTGACTGTTCAATACATAAGGCATGGCGTGGAAAGAAAGGAAGAGAGAAAGAGAGAGAGAAAGGAAAAGAAGAGGAAAGAAAGAAGAACAGGAGGAAAAAAAAGAAAAAAAGGAGCCCAGAGCTCAGGGGCAAGTTGTCCAGAGCGGATGGAAAAACTTACTAGCGCACTTTATGTGGAAAAGGTTGCGATGATTGACCGTTCAATACATAAGGCATGGCGTGGAAAGAAAGGAAGAGAGAAAGGGAAAGAAGAGGAACGAAAGAAGAACAGAAGGAAAAAAAAGAAAAAAAGGAGCCCAGAGCTCAGGGGCAAGTTGTCCAGAGCGGATGGAAAAACTTACTCACGCACGTTAAGTGGAAAAGGTTGCGATGATTGACCGTTCAATACATAAGGCATGGCGTGGAAAGAAAGGAAGAGAGAACGAGAGAGAGAGAGAAAGGAAAAGAAGAAGAAAGAAAGAAGAACAGAAGGAAAACAAAAAAAAAAGGAGCCCAGAGCTCAGGGGCAAGTTGTCCAGAGCGGACGGAAAAACTTACTCGCGAACTTTATGTGGAAAAGGTTGCGATGATTGACCGTTCAATACATAAGGCATGGCGTGGAAAGAAAGGAAGAGAGAAAGGGAAAGAAGAGGAAAGAAAGAAGAACAGAAGGAAAAAAAAGAAAAAAAGGAGCCCAGAGCTCAGGGGCAAGTTGTCCAGAGCGGATGGAAAAACTTACTCACGCACTTTATGTGGAAAAGCTTGCGATGATTGACCGTTCAATACATAAGGCATGGCGTGGAAAGAAAGGAAGAGAGAAAGGAAAAGAAGAGGAAAGAAAGAAGAACAGAAGGAAAAAAAAGAAAAAAAGGAGCCCAGAGCTCAGGGGCAAGTTGTCCAGAGCGGATGGAAAAACTTACTAGCGCACTTTATGTGGAAAAGGTTGCGATGATTGACCGTTCAATACATAAGGCATGGCGTGGAAAGAAAGGAAGAGAGAAAGGAAAAGAAGAGGAAAGAAAGAAGAACAGAAGGAAAAAAAAGAAAAAAAGGAGCCCAGAGCTCAGGGGCAAGTTGTCCAGAGCGGATGGAAAAACTTACTAGCGCACTTTATGTGGAAAAGGTTGCGATGATTGACCGTTCAATACATAAGGCATGGCGTGGAAAGAAAGGAAAAGAGAAAGAGGGAGAGAAAGGAAAAGAAGAGGAAAGAAAGAAGAACAGAAGGAAAAAAAAGAAAAAAAGGAGCCCAGAGCTCAGAGGCAAGTTGTCCAGAGCGGTCAGAAAAACTTACTCGCGCACTTTATGTGGAAAAGGTTGCGATGATTGACCGTTCAATACATAAGGCATGGCGTGGAAAGAAAGGAAGAGAGAAAGAGAGAGAGAAAGGAAAAGCAGAGGAAAGAAAGAAGAACAGAAGGAAAAAAAAGAAAAAAAGGAGCCCAGAGCTCAGGGGCAAGTTGTCCAGAGCGGATGGAAAAACTTACTCACGCACTTTATGTGGAAAAGGTTGCGATGATTGACCGTTCAATACATAAGGCATGGCGTGGAAAGAAAGGAAGAGAGAAAGGGAAAGAAGAGGAAAGAAAGAAGAACAGAAGGAAAAAAAAGAAAAAAAGGAGCCCAGAGCTCAGGGGCAAGTTGTCCAGAGCGGATGGAAAAACTTACTCACGCACTTTATGTGGAAAAGCTTGCGATGATTGACCGTTCAATACATAAGGCATGGCGTGGAAAGAAAGGAAGAGAGAAAGGAAAAGAAGAGGAAAGAAAGAAGAACAGAAGGAAAAAAAAGAAAAAAAGGAGCCCAGAGCTCAGGGACAAGTTGTCCAGAGCGGATGGAAAAACTTACTCACGCACTTTATGTGGAAAAGGTTGCGATGATGGACCGTTCAATACATAAGGCATGGCGTGGAAGGAAATGAAGAGAGAAAGAGTGAGAGAGAAAGGAAAAGAAGAGGAAAGAAAGAAGAACAGAAGGAAAAAAAAGAAAAAACGGAGCCCAGAGCTCAGGGGCAAGTTGTCCAGAGCGGATGGAAAAACTTACTAGCGCACTTTATGTGGAAAAGGTTGCGATGATTGACTGTTCAATACATAAGGCATGGCGTGGAAAGAAAGGAAGAGAGAAAGAGGGAGAGAAAGGAAAAGAAGAGGAAAGAAAGAAGAACAGAAGGAAAAAAAAGAAAAAAAGGAGCCCAGAGCTCAGGGGCAAGTTGTCCAGAGCGGATGGAAGAACGTGCTCGCGCACTTTATGTGGAAAAGGTTGCGATGATTGACCGTTCAATACATAAGGCATGGCGTGGAAAGAAAGGAAGAGAGAAAGGGAAAGCAGAGGAAAGAAAGAAGAACAGAAGGAAAAAAAAGAAAAAAAGGAGCCCAGAGCTCAGGGGCAAGTTGTCCAGAGCGGACGGAAAAACTTACTCGTGCACTTTATTTGTAAAAGGTTGCGATGATTGACCGTTCAATACATAAGGCATGGGGTGGAAAGAAAGGAAGAGAGAAAGAGAGAAAGAGGAAGGAAAAGAAGAGGAAAGAAAGAAGAACAGAAGGAAAAAAAAGAAAAAACGGAGCCCAGAGCTCAGGGGCAAGTTGTCCAGAGCGGATGGAAAAACTTACTAGCGCACTTTATGTGGAAAAGGTTGCGATGATTGACTGTTCAATACATAAGGCATGGCGTGGAAAGAAAGGAAGAGAGAAAGAGGGAGAGAAAGGAAAAGAAGAGGAAAGAAAGAAGAACAGAAGGAAAAAAAAGAAAAAAAGGAGCCCAGAGCTCAGGGGCAAGTTGTCCAGAGCGGATGGAAGAACGTGCTCGCGCACTTTATGTGGAAAAGGTTGCGATGATTGACCGTTCAATACATAAGGCATGGCGTGGAAAGAAAGGAAGAGAGAAAGGGAAAGAAGAGGAACGAAAGAAGAACAGAAGGAAAAAAAAGAAAAAAAGGAGCCCAGAGCTCAGGGGCAAGTTGTCCAGAGTGGATGGAAAAACTTACTCGCGCACTTTATGTGGAAAAGGTTGCGATGATTGACCGTTCAATACATAAGGCATGGCGTGGAAAGAAAGCAAGAGAGAAAGAGAGAGAGAAAGGAAAAGAAGAGGAAAGAAAGAAGAACAGAAGGAAAAAAAAGAAAAAAAGGAGCCCAGAGCTCAGGGGCAAGTTGTCCAGAGCGGATGGAAAAACTTACTCACGCACTTTATGTGGAAACGCTTGCGATGATTGACTGTTCATTACATAAGGCATGGCGTGGAACGAAAGAAGAGAGAAAGAGAGAGAGAAAGGGAAAGAAGAGGAAAGAAAGAAGAACAGGAGGAAAAAAAAGAAAAAAAGGAGCCCAGAGCTCAGGGGCAAGTTGTCCAGAGCGGATGGAAAAACTTACTCACGCACTTTATGTGGAAAAGCTTGCGATGATTGACCGTTCAATACATAAGGCATGGCGTGGAAAGAAAGGAAGAGAGAAAGGAAAAGAAGAGGAAAGAAAGAAGAACAGAAGGAAAAAAAAGAAAAAAAGGAGCCCAGAGCTCAGGGACAAGTTGTCCAGAGCGGATGGAAAAACTTACTCACGCACTTTATGTGGAAAAGGTTGCGATGATGGACCGTTCAATACATAAGGCATGGCGTGGAAGGAAATGAAGAGAGAAAGAGTGAGAGAGAAAGGAAAAGAAGAGGAAAGAAAGAAGAACAGAAGGAAAAAAAAGAAAAAAAGGAGCCCAGAGCTCAGGGGCAAGTTGTCCAGAGCGGATGGAAGAACGTGCTCGCGCACTTTATGTGGAAAAGGTTGCGATGATTGACCGTTCAATACATAAGGCATGGTGTGGAAAGAAAGGAAGAGAGAAAGGGAAAGCAGAGGAAAGAAAGAAGAACAGAAGGAAAAAAAAGAAAAAAAGGAGCCCAGAGCTCAGGGGCAAGTTGTCCAGAGCGGACGGAAAAACTTACTCGTGCACTTTATTTGTAAAAGGTTGCGATGATTGACCGTTCAATACATAAGGCATGGGGTGGAAAGAAAGGAAGAGAGAAAGAGAGAAAGAGGAAGGAAAAGAAGAGGAAAGAAAGAAGAACAGAAGGAAAAAAAAGAAAAAACGGAGCCCAGAGCTCAGGGGCAAGTTGTCCAGAGCGGATGGAAAAACTTACTAGCGCACTTTATGTGGAAAAGGTTGCGATGATTGACTGTTCAATACATAAGGCATGGCGTGGAAAGAAAGGAAGAGAGAAAGAGGGAGAGAAAGGAAAAGAAGAGGAAAGAAAGAAGAACAGAAGGAAAAAAAAGAAAAAAAGGAGCCCAGAGCTCAGGGGCAAGTTGTCCAGAGCGGATGGAAGAACGTGCTCGCGCACTTTATGTGGAAAAGGTTGCGATGATTGACCGTTCAATACATAAGGCATGGCGTGGAAAGAAAGGAAGAGAGAAAGGGAAAGCAGAGGAAAGAAAGAAGAACAGAAGGAAAAAAAAGAAAAAAAGGAGCCCAGAGCTCAGGGGCAAGTTGTCCAGAGCGGACGGAAAAACTTACTCGTGCACTTTATTTGTAAAAGGTTGCGATGATTGACCGTTCAATACATAAGGCATGGCGTGGAAAGAAAGGAAGAGAGAAAGAGAGAAAGAGGAAGGAAAAGAAGAGGAAAGAAAGAAGAACAGAAGGAAAAAAAAGAAAAAAAGGAGCCCAGAGCTCAGAGGCAAGTTGTCCAGAGCGGATGGAAAAACTTACTCAAGCACTTTATGTGGAAAAGCTTGTGATGATTGATCGTTCAATACATAAGGCATGGCGTGGAAAGAAAGGAAGAGAGAAAGAGAGAGAGAAAGGAAAAGAAGAGGAAAGAAAGAAGAACAGAAGGAAAAAAAAAGAAAAAAAGGAGCCCAGAGCTCAGGGGCAAGTTGTCCAGAGCGGATGGAAAAACTTACTCACGCACTTTATGTGGAAAAGCTTGCGATGATTGACCGTTCAATACATAAGGCATGGCGTGGAAAGAAAGGAAGAGAGAAAGAGAGAGAGAAAGGAAAAGAAGAGGAAAGAAAGAAGAACAGGAGGAAAAAAAAGAAAAAAAGGAGCCCAGAGCTCAGGGGCAAGTTGTCCAGAGCGGACGGAAAAACTTACTCGCGCACTTTATTTGTAAAAGGTTGCGATGATTGACCGTTCAATACATAAGGCATGGGGTGGAAAGAAAGGAAGAGAGAAAGAGAGAAAGAGGAAGGAAAAGAAGAGGAAAGAAAGAAGAACAGAAGGAAAAAAAAAGAAAAAAAGGAGCCCAGAGCTCAGGGGCAAGTTGTCCAGAGCGGATGGCAAAACTTACTCAAGCACTTTATGTGGAAAAGCTTGTGATGATTGATCGTTCAATACATAAGGCATGGCGTGGAAAGAAAGGAAGAGAGAAAGAGAGAGAGAAAGGAAAAGAAGAGGAAAGAAAGAAGAACAGAGGGAAAAAAAAAGAAAAAAAGGAGCCCAGAGCTCAGGGGCATGTTGTCCAGAGCGGATGGAAAAACTTACTTGCGCACTTTATGTGGAAAAGGTTGCGATGATTGACCGTTCAATACATAAGGCATGGCGTGGAAAGAAAGGAAGAGAGAAAGAGAGAGAGAAAGGAAAAGAAGAGGAAAGAAAGAAGAACAGGAGGAAAAAAAAGAAAAAAAGGAGCCCAGAGCTCAGGGGCAAGTTGTCCAGAGCGGATGGAAAAACTTACTCACGCACTTTATGTGGAAAAGGTTGCGATGATTGACCGTTCAATACATAAGGCATGGCGTGGAAAGAAAGGAAGAGAGAAAGAGAGAGAGAAAGGAAAAGAAGAGGAAAGAAAGAAGAACAGGAGGAAAAAAAAGAAAAAAAGGAGCCCAGAGCTCAGGGGCAAGTTGTCCAGAGCGGATGGAAAAACTTACTCACGCACTTTATGTGGAAAAGGTTGCGATGATTGACCGTTCAATACATAAGGCATGGCGTGGAAAGAAAGCAAGAGAGAAAGAGAGAAAGAGAAAGGAAAAGCAGAGGAAAGAAAGAAGAACAGAAGGAAAAAAAAGAGATAAAGGATCCCAGAGCTCAGGGACAAGTTGTCCAGAGCGGATGGCAAAACTTACTCGCGCACTTTATGTGGAAAAGGTTGCGATGATTGACCGTTCAATACATAAGGCATGGCGTGGAAAGAAAGGAAGAGAGAAAGAGAGAGAGAAAGGAAAAGAAGAGGAAAGGAAGAAGAACAGAAGGAAAAAAAAGAGATAAAGGAGCCCAGAGCTCAGGGGCAAGTTGTCCAGAGCGGATGGAAGAACGTGCTCGCGCACTTTATGTGGAAAAGGTTGCGATGATTGACCGTTCTATACATAAGGCATGGCGTGGAAAGAAAGGAAGAGAGAAAGAGAGAGAGAAAGGAAAAGAAGAGGAAAGAAAGAAGAACAGGAGGAAAAAAAAGAAAAAAAGGAGCCCAGAGCTCAGGGGCAAGTTGTCCAGAGCGGATGGAAAAACTTACTCACGCACTTTATGTGGAAAAGGTTGCGATGATTGACCGTTCAATACATAAGGCATGGCGTGGAAAGAAAGGAAGAGAGAAAGAGAGAGAGAAAGGAAAAGAAGAGGAAAGAAAGAAGAACAGGAGGAAAAAAAAGAAAAAAAGGAGCCCAGAGCTCAGGGGCAAGTTGTCCAGAGCGGATGGAAAAACTTACTCACGCACTTTATGTGGAAAAGGTTGCGATGATTGACCGTTCAATACATAAGGCATGGCGTGGAAAGAAAGCAAGAGAGAAAGAGAGAAAGAGAAAGGAAAAGCAGAGGAAAGAAAGAAGAACAGAAGGAAAAAAAAGAGATAAAGGATCCCAGAGCTCAGGGACAAGTTGTCCAGAGCGGATGGCAAAACTTACTCGCGCACTTTATGTGGAAAAGGTTGCGATGATTGACCGTTCAATACATAAGGCATGGCGTGGAAAGAAAGGAAGAGAGAAAGAGAGAGAGAAAGGAAAAGAAGAGGAAAGGAAGAAGAACAGAAGGAAAAAAAAGAGATAAAGGAGCCCAGAGCTCAGGGGCAAGTTGTCCAGAGCGGATGGAAGAACGTGCTCGCGCACTTTATGTGGAAAAGGTTGCGATGATTGACCGTTCTATACATAAGGCATGGCGTGGAAAGAAAGGAAGAGAGAAAGAGTGAGAGAGAAAGGGAAAGAAGAGGAAAGAAAGAAGAACAGATAGAAAAAAAAGAAAAAAAGGAGCCCAGAGCTCAGGGGCAAGTTGTCCAGAGCGGATGGAAAAACTTACTCACGCACTTTATGTGGAAAAGCTTGCGATGATTGACCGTTCAATACATAAGGCATGGCGTGGAAAGAAAGGAAGAGAGAAAGGAAAAGCAGAGGAACGAAAGAAGAACAGAAGGAAAAAAAAGAGATAAAGGATCCCAGAGCTCAGGGGCAAGTTGTCCAGAGTGGATGGAAAAACTTACTCGCGCACTTTATGTGGAAAAGGTTGCGATGATTGACCGTTCAATACATAAGGCATGGCGTGGAAAGAAAGGAAGAGAGAAAGAGAGAGAGAAAGGAAAAGAAGAGGAAAGAAAGAAGAACAGAAGGAAAAAAAAGAAAAAAAGGAGCCCAGAGCTCAGGGGAAGTTGTCCAGAGCGGATGGAAAAACTTACTTGCGCACTTTATGTGGAAAAGGTTGCGATGCTTGACCGTTCAATACATAAGGCATGGCGTGGAAAGAAAGGAAGAGAGAAAGAGAGAGAGAAAGGAAAATAAGAGGAAAGAAAGAAGAACAGGAGGAAAAAAAAGAAAAAAAGGAGCCCAGAGCTCAGGGGCAAGTTGTCCAGAGCGGATGGAAAAACTTACTAGCGCACTTTATGTGGAAAAGGTTGCGATGATTGACTGTTCAATACATAAGGCATGGCGTGGAAAGAAAGGAAAAGAGAAAGAGGGAGAGAAAGGAAAAGAAGAGGAAAGAAAGAAGAACAGAAGGAAAAAAAAGAAAAAAAGGAGCCCAGAGCTCAGAGGCAAGTTGTCCAGAGCGGATGGAAAAACTTACTCAAGCACTTTATGTGGAAAAGCTTGTGATGATTGACCGTTCAATACATAAGGCATGGCGTGGAAAGAAAGGAAGAGAGAAAGGGAAAGAAGAGGAAAGAAAGAAGAACAGAAGGAAAAAAAAGAAAAAAAGGAGCCCAGAGCTCAGGGGCAATTTGTCCAGAGCGGATGGAAAAACTTACTCACGCACTTTATGTGGAAAAGCTTGCGATGATTGACCGTTCAATACATAAGGCATGGCGTGGAAAGAAAGGAAGAGAGAAAGGGAAAGAAGAGGAACGAAAGAAGAACAGAAGGAAAAAAAAGAAAAAAAGGAGCCCAGAGCTCAGGGGCAAGTTGTCCAGAGTGGATGGAAAAACTTACTCGCGCACTTTATGTGGAAAAGCTTGCGATGATTGACCGTTCAATACATAAGGCATGGCGTGGAAAGAAAGCAAGAGAGAAAGAGAGAGAGAAAGGAAAAGAAGAGGAAAGAAAGAAGAACAGAAGGAAAAAAAAGAAAAAAAGGAGCCCAGAGCTCAGGGGCAAGTTGTCCAGAGCGGATGGAAAAACTTACTCACGCACTTTATGTGGAAAAGGTTGCGATGATTGACCGTTCAATACATAAGGCATGGCGTGGAAAGAAAGGAAGAGAGAAAGGGAAAGAAGAGGAAAGAAAGAAGAACAGAAGGAAAAAAAAGAAAAAAAGGAGCCCAGAGCTCAGGGGCAAGTTGTCCAGAGCGGATGGAAAAACTTACTCACTCACGTTATGTGGAAAAGGTTGCGATGATTGACTGTTCAATACATAAGGCATGGCGTGGAAAGAAAGAAGAGAGAAAGAGAGAGAGAAAGGGAAAGAAGAGGAAAGAAAGAAGAACAGAAGGAAAAAAAAGAAAAAAAGGAGCCCAGAGCTCAGGGGCAAGTTGTCCAGAGCGGATGGAAAAACTTACTCACGCACTTTATGTGGAAAAGGTTGCGATGATTGACCGTTCAATACATAAGGCATGGGGTGGAAAGAAAGGAAGAGAGAAAGAGAGAGAGAGAAAGGAAAAGAAGAGGAAAGAAAGAAGAACAGAAGGAAAAAAAAAGAAAAAAAGGAGCCCAGAGCTCAGGGGCAAGTTGTCCAGAGCGGATGGAAAAACTTACTCACGCACTTTATGTGGAAAAGGTTGCGATGATGGACCGTTCAATACATAAGGCATGGCGTGGAAAGAAAGCAAGAGAGAAAGAGAGAGAGAAAGGAAAAGAAGAGGAAAGAAAGAAGAACAGGAGGAAAAAAAAGAAAAAAAGGAGCCCAGAGCTCAGGGGCAAGTTGTCCAGAGCGGATGGAAAAACTTACTAGCGCACTTTATGTGGAAAAGGTTGCGATGATTGACTGTTCAATACATAAGGCATGGCGTGGAAAGAAAGCAAGAGAGAAAGAGAGAAAGGGAAAGGAAAAGCAGAGGAAAGAAAGAAGAACAGAAGGAAAAAAAAGAGATAAAGGATCCCAGAGCTCAGGGACAAGTTGTCCAGAGCGGATGGCAAAACTTACTCGCGCACTTTATGTGGAAAAGGTTGCGATGATTGACCGTTCAATACATAAGGCATGGCGTGGAAAGAAAGGAAGAGAGAAAGAGAGAGAGAAAGGAAAAGAAGAGGAAAGGAAGAAGAACAGAAGGAAAAAAAAGAAAAAAAGGAGCCCAGAGCTCAGGGGCAAGTTGTCCAGAGCGGATGGAAGAACGTGCTCGCGCACTTTATGTGGAAAAGGTTGCGATGATTGACCGTTCTATACATAAGGCATGGCGTGGAAAGAAAGGAAGAGAGAAAGAGTGAGAGAGAAAGGGAAAGCAGAGGAAAGAAAGAAGAACAGATAGAAAAAAAAGAAAAAAAGGAGCCCAGAGCTCAGGGGCAAGTTGTCCAGAGCGGATGGCAAAACTTACTCGCGCACTTTATGTGGAAAAGGTTGCGATGATTGACCGTTCAATACATAAGGCATGGCGTGGAAAGAAAGGAAGAGAGAAAGAGAGAGAGAAAGGAAAAGAAGAGGAAAGAAAGAAGAACAGAAGGAAAAAAAAGAAAAAAAGGAGCCCAGAGCTCAGGGGCAAGTTGTCCAGAGCGGATGGAAAAACTTACTCACGCACTTTATGTGGAAAAGGTTGCGATGATTGACCGTTCAATACATAAGGCATGGCGTGGAAAGAAAGGAAGAGAGAAAGAGAGAGAGAAAGGAAAAGCAGAGGAAAGAAAGAAGAACAGAAGGAAAAAAAAGAGATAAAGGATCCCAGAGCTCAGGGACAAGTTGTCCAGAGCGGATGGCAAAACTTACTCGCGCACTTTATGTGGAAAAGCTTGCGATGATTGACCGTTCAATACATAAGGCATGGCGTGGAAAGAAAGGAAGAGAGAAAGAGAGAGAGAAAGGAAAAGAAGAGGAAAGAAAGAAGAACAGAAGGAAAAAAAAGAGAAAAAGGAGCCCAGAGCTCAGAGGCAAGTTGTCCAGAGCGGTCAGAAAAACTTACTCGCGCACTTTATGTGGAAAAGGTTGCGATGATTGACCGTTCAATACATAAGGCATGGCGTGGAAAGAAAGCAAGAGAGAAAGAGAGAGAGAAAGGAAAAGCAGAGGAAAGAAAGAAGAACAGAAGGAAAAAAAAGAAAAAAAGGAGCCCAGAGCTCAGGGG
Source organism: Falco biarmicus (assembly GCF_023638135.1). Lineage (NCBI taxonomy): Eukaryota > Metazoa > Chordata > Aves > Falconiformes > Falconidae > Falco > Falco biarmicus. The sequence goes on along the minus strand of NC_079310.1, from coordinate 1,681,575 downwards.
CAAGTTGTCCAGAGCGGATGGAAAAACTTACTCACGCACTTTATGTGGAAAAGGTTGCGATGATTGACCGTTCAATACATAAGGCATGGCGTGGAAAGAAAGGAAGAGAGAAAGGGAAAGAAGAGGAAAGAAAGAAGAACAGAAGGAAAAAAAAGAAAAAAAGGAGCCCAGAGCTCAGGGGCAAGTTGTCCAGAGCGGATGGAAAAACTTACTCACGCACTTTATGTGGAAAAGCTTGCGATGATTGACCGTTCAATACATAAGGCATGGCGTGGAAAGAAAGGAAGAGAGAAAGGAAAAGAAGAGGAAAGAAAGAAGAACAGAAGGAAAAAAAAGAAAAAAAGGAGCCCAGAGCTCAGGGACAAGTTGTCCAGAGCGGATGGAAAAACTTACTCACGCACTTTATGTGGAAAAGGTTGCGATGATGGACCGTTCAATACATAAGGCATGGCGTGGAAGGAAATGAAGAGAGAAAGAGTGAGAGAGAAAGGAAAAGAAGAGGAAAGAAAGAAGAACAGAAGGAAAAAAAAGAAAAAACGGAGCCCAGAGCTCAGGGGCAAGTTGTCCAGAGCGGATGGAAAAACTTACTAGCGCACTTTATGTGGAAAAGGTTGCGATGATTGACTGTTCAATACATAAGGCATGGCGTGGAAAGAAAGGAAGAGAGAAAGAGGGAGAGAAAGGAAAAGAAGAGGAAAGAAAGAAGAACAGAAGGAAAAAAAAGAAAAAAAGGAGCCCAGAGCTCAGGGGCAAGTTGTCCAGAGCGGATGGAAGAACGTGCTCGCGCACTTTATGTGGAAAAGGTTGCGATGATTGACCGTTCAATACATAAGGCATGGCGTGGAAAGAAAGGAAGAGAGAAAGGGAAAGCAGAGGAAAGAAAGAAGAACAGAAGGAAAAAAAAGAAAAAAAGGAGCCCAGAGCTCAGGGGCAAGTTGTCCAGAGCGGACGGAAAAACTTACTCGCGCACTTTATGTGGAAAAGGTTGCGATGATTGACCGTTCAATACATAAGGCATGGGGTGGAAAGAAAGGAAGAGAGAAAGAGAGAAAGAGGAAGGAAAAGAAGAGGAAAAAAAGAAGAACAGAAGGAAAAAAAAGAAAAAAAGGAGCCCAGAGCTCAGGGGCAAGTTGTCCAGAGCGGATGGAAAAACTTACTCAAGCACTTTATGTGGAAAAGCTTGTGATGATTGATCGTTCAATACATAAGGCATGGCGTGGAAAGAAAGGAAGAGAGAAAGAGAGAGAGAAAGGAAAAGAAGAGGAAAGAAAGAAGAACAGAAGGAAAAAAAAGAAAAAAAGGAGCCCAGAGCTCAGGGGCAAGTTGTCCAGAGCGGATGGCAAAACTTACTCACGCACTTTATGTGGAAAAGGTTGCGATGGTTGATCGTTCAATACATAAGGCATGGGATGTAAACTAAGGAAGAGAGAAAGAGAGAGAGAAAGGAAAAGAAGAGGAAAGAAAGAAGAACAGAAGGAAAAAAAAGAAAAAAAGGAGCCCAGAGCTCAGGGGCAATTTGTCCAGAGCGGATGGAAAAACATACTCGCGCACTTTATGTGGAAAAGGTTGCGATGATTGACCGTTCAATACATAAGGCATGGGGTGGAAAGAAAGGAAGAGAGAAAGAGAGAGAGAAAGGAAAAGAAGAGGAAAGAAAGAAGAACAGGAGGAAAAAAAAGAAAAAAAGGAGCCCAGAGCTCAGGGGCAAGTTGTACAGAGCGGATGGAAAAACTTACTTGCGCACTTTATGTGGAAAAGGTTGCGATGATTGACTGTTCAATACATAAGGCATGGCGTGGAAAGAAAGGAAGAGAGAAAGAAAGAGAGAAAGGAAAAGAAGAGGAAAGAAAGAAGAACAGAAGGAAAAAAAAGAAAAAAAGGAGCCCAGAGCTCAGAGGCAAGTTGTCCAGAGCGGTCAGAAAAACTTACTCGCGCACTTTATGTGGAAAAGGTTGCGATGATTGACCGTTCAATACATAAGGCATGGCGTGGAAAGAAAGGAAGAGAGAAAGAGAGAGAGAAAGGAAAAGCAGAGGAAAGAAAGAAGAACAGAAGGAAAAAAAAGAAAAAAAGGAGCCCAGAGCTCAGGGGCAAGTTGTCCAGAGCGGATGGAAAAACTTACTCACGCACTTTAAGTGGAAAAGCTTGTGATGGTTGATCGTTCAATACATAAGGCATGGGATGTAAACTAAGGAAGAGAGAAAGAGAGAGAGAAAGGAAAAGAAGAGGAAAGAAAGAAGAACAGAAGGAAAAAAAAGAAAAAAAGGATCCCAGAGCTCCGGGGGAAGTTGTCCAGAGCGGATGGAAAAACTTACTTGCGCACTTTATGTGGAAAAGGTTGCGATGATTGACCGTTCAATACATAAGGCATGGGGTGGAAAGAAAGGAAGAGAGAAAGAGAGAGAGAAAGGAAAAGAAGAGGAAAGAAAGAAGAACAGGAGGAAAAAAAAGAAAAAAAGGAGCCCAGAGCTCAGGGGCAAGTTGTCCAGAGCGGATGGAAAAACTTACTTGCGCACTTTATGTGGAAAAGGTTGCGATGATTGACCGTTCAATACATAAGGCATGGGGTGGAAAGAAAGCAAGAGAGAAAGAGAGAGAGAAAGGAAAAGCAGAGGAAAGAAAGAAGAACAGAAGGAAAAAAAAGAGATAAAGGATCCCAGAGCTCAGGGACAAGTTGTCCAGAGCGGATGGCAAAACTTACTCGCGCACTTTATGTGGAAAAGGTTGCGATGATTGACCGTTCAATACATAAGGCATGGCGTGGAAAGAAAGGAAGAGAGAAAGAGAGAGAGAAAGGAAAAGAAGAGGAAAGAAAGAAGAACAGAAGGAAAAAAAAGAAAAAAAGGAGCCCAGAGCTCAGGGGCAAGTTGTCCAGAGCGGATGGAAAAACTTACTCACGCACGGATTGACCGTTCAATACATAAGGCATGGGGTGGAAAGAAAGGAAGAGAGAAAGAGAGAGAGAAAGGAAAAGAAGAGGAAAGAAAGAAGAACAGGAGGAAAAAAAAGAAAAAAAGGAGCCCAGAGCTCCGGGGCAAGTTGTCCAGAGCGGATGGAAAAACTTACTTGCGCACTTTATGTGGAAAAGGTTGCGATGATTGACCGTTCAATACATAAGGCATGGCGTGGAAAGAAAGGAAGATAGAAAGAGAGAGAGAAAGGAAAAGAAGAGGAAAAAAAGAAGAACAGGAGAAAAAAAAGAAAAAAAGGAGCCCAGAGCTCAGGGAAATGTTGTCCAGAGCGGATGGAAAAACTTACTCACGCACTTTAGGTGGAAAAGCTTGCGATGATTGACTGTTCAATACATAAGGCATGGCGTGGAAAGAAAGGAAGAGAGAAAGAGGGAGAGAAAGGAAAAGAAGAGGAAAGAAAGAAGAACAGAAGGAAAAAAAAGAAAAAAAGGAGCCCAGAGCTCAGAGGCAAGTTGTCCAGAGGGGTCAGAAAAACTTACTCGCGCACTTTATGTGGAAAAGGTTGCGATGATTGACCGTTCAATACATAAGGCATGGCGTGGAAAGAAAGCAAGAGAGAAAGAGAGAGAGAAAGGAAAAGCAGAGGAAAGAAAGAAGAACAGAAGGAAAAAAAAGAAAAAAAGGAGCCCAGAGCTCAGGGGCAAGTTGTCCAGAGCGGTTGGAAAAACTTACTCACGCACTTTATGTGGAAAAGCTTAGTGATGGTTGATCGTTCATTACATAAGGCATGGGATGTAAACTAAGGAAGAGAGAAAGAGAGAGAGAAAGGAAAAGAAGAGGAAAGAAAGAAGAACAGAAGGAAAAAAAAGAAAAAAAGGATCCCAGAGCTCCGGGGGAAGTTGTCCAGAGCGGATGGAAAAACTTACTTGCGCACTTTAAGTGGAAAAGGTTGCGATGATTGACCGTTCAATACATAAGGCATGGGGTGGAAAGAAAGGAAGAGAGAAAGGAAGAGAGAAAGAGAGAGAGAAAGGAAAAGAAGAGGAAAGGAAGAAGAACAGAAGGAAAAAAAAGAAAAAAAGGAGCCCAGAGCTCAGGGGCAAGTTGTCCAGAGCGGATGGAAAAACTTACTAGCGCACCTTATGTGGAAAAGGTTGCGATGATTGACTGTTCAATACATAAGGCATGGCGTGGAAAGAAAGGAAGAGAGAGAGAGAAAGGAAAAGAAGAGGAAAGAAAGAAGAACAGAAGGAAAAAAAAGAAAAAAAGGAGCCCAGAGCTCAGGGGCAAGTTGTCCAGAGCGGATGGAAAAACTTACTCACGCACTTTATGTGGAAAAGCTTGCGATGATTGACCGTTCAATACATAAGGCATGGCGTGGAAAGAAAGGAAGAGAGAAAGAGAGAGAGAAGGGAAAAGAAGAGGAAAGAAAGAAGAACAGAAGGAAAAAAAAGAAAAAAAGGAGCCCAGAGCTCAGGGGCAATTTGTCCAGAGCGGATGGAAAAACATACTCGCGCACTTTATGTGGAAAAGGTTGCGATGATTGACCGTTCAATACATAAGGCATGGCGTGGAAAGAAAGGAAGAGAGAAAGAGAGAGAGAAAGGAAAAGAAGAGGAAAGAAAGAAGAACAGAAGGAAAAAAAAGAAAAAAAGGAGCCCAGAGCTCAGGGGCAAGTTGTCCAGAGCGGATGGAAGAACGTGCTTGCGCACTTTATGTGGAAAAGGTTGCGATGATTGACCGTTCAATACATAAGGCATGGCGTGGAAAGAAAGGAAGAGAGAAAGGGAAAGAAGAGGAAAGAAAAAAGAACAGAAGGAAAAAAAAGAAAAAAAGGAGCCCAGAGCTCAGGGGCAAGTTGTCCAGAGCGGATGGAAAAACTTACTCACGCACTTTATGTGGAAAAGGTTGCGATGATTGACCGTTCAGTACATAAGGCATGGCGTGGAAGGAAAGGAAGAGAGAAAGGAAGAGAGAAAGGAAAAGAAGAGGAAAGAAAGAAGAACAGAAGGAAAAAAAAGAAAAAAAGGAGCCCAGAGCTCAGGGGCAATTTGTCCAGAGCGGATGGAAAAACATACTCGCGCACTTTATGTGGAAAAGCTTGCGATGATTGACCGTTCAATACATAAGGCATGGGGTGGAAAGAAAGGAAGAGAGAAAGAGAGAAAGAGAAAGGAAAAGAAGAGGAAAGAAAGAAGAACAGAAGGAAAAAATAGAAAAAAAGGAGCCCAGAGCTCAGGGGCAAGTTGTCCAGAGCGGATGGAAAAACTTACTCACGCACTTTATGTGGAAAAGCTTGCGATGATTGACCGTTCAATACATAAGGCATGGCGTGGAAAGAAAGGAAGAGAGAAAGGGAAAGAAGAGGAAAGAAAGAAGAACAGAAGGAAAAAAAAGAAAAAAAGGAGCCCAGAGCTCAGGGGCAAGTTGTCCAGAGCGGATGGAAAAACTTACTCACGCACTTTATGTGGAAAAGCTTGCGATGATTGACTGTTCAATAAATAAGGCATGGCGTGGAAAGAAAGGAAGAGAGAAAGGAAGAGAGAAAGAGAGAGAGAAAGGAAAAGAAGAGGAAAGGAAGAAGAACAGAAGGAAAAAAAAGAAAAAAAGGAGCCCAGAGCTCAGGGGCAAGTTGTCCAGAGCGGATGGAAAAACTTACTCACGCACTTTATGTGGAAAAGCTTGCGATGATTGACCGTTCAATACATAAGGCATGGCGTGGAAAGAAAGGAAGAGAGAAAGAGAGAGAGAAAGGGAAAGAAGAGGAAAGAAAGAAGAACAGAAGGAAAAAAAAGAAAAAAAGGAGCCCAGAGCTCAGGGGCAAGTTGTCCAGAGCGGATGGAAAAACTTACTCGCGTACTTTATGTGGAAAAGCTTGCGATGATAGACCGTTCAATACATAAGGCATGGCGTGGAAAGAAAGGAAGAGAGAAAGAGAGAGAGAGAGAAAGGAAAAGAAGAGGAAAGAAAGAAGAACAGAAGGAAAAAAAAGAAACAAAGGAGCCCAGAGCTCAGGGGCAAGTTGTCCAGAGCGGATGGAAAAACTTACTCGTGCACTTTATGTGGAAAGACTTATGATGATTGACCGTTCAATACATACAGCATGGCGTGGAAAGAAAGGAAGAGAGAAAGAGAGAAAGAGAAAGGAAAAGAAGAGGAAAGAAAGAAGAACAGAAGGAAAAAAAAGAAAAAAAGGAGCCCAGAGCTCAGGGACAAGTTGTCGAGAGCGGATGGAAAAACTTACTCACGCACTTTATGTGGAAAAGCTTGCGATGATTGACCGTTCAATACATAAGGCATGGCGTGGAAAGAAAGGAAGAGAGAAAGAGAGAGAGAAAGGAAAAGAAGGGGAAAGAAAGAAGAACAGAAGGAAAAAAAAGAAAAAAAGGAGCCCAGAGCTCAGGGGCAAGTTGTCCAGAGCGGATGGAAGAACGTGCTCGCGCACTTTATGTGGAAAAGGTTGCGATGATTGACCGTTCAATACATAAGGCATGGGGTGGAAAGAAAGCAAGAGAGAAAGAGAGAGAGAAAGGAAAAGAAGAGGAAAGAAAGAAGAACAGAAGGAAAAAAAAGAAAAAAAGGAGCCCAGAGCTCAGGGGCAAGTTGTCCAGAGAGGACGGATAAATGTGCTTGCCTACTTTATGTGGAAAAGCTTGCGATGATTGACCGTTCAATACATAAGGCATGGCGTGGAATGAAAGGAAGAGAGAAAGAGAAAGAGAAAGGAAAAGAAGAGGAAAGAAAGAAGAACAGAAGGAAAAAAAAGAAAAAAAGGAGCCCAGAGCTCAGGGGCAAGTTGTCCAGAGCGGATGGAAAAACTTACTCACGCACTTTATGTGGAAAACGTTGCGATGATTGACCGTTCAATACATAAGGCATGGCGTGGAAAGAAAGGAAGAGAGAAAGAGAGAGAGAAAGGAAAAGAAGAGGAAAGAAAGAAGAACAGGAGGAAAAAAAAGAAAAAAAGGAGCCCAGAGCTCAGGGGCAAGTTGTCCAGAGCGGATGGAAAAACTTACTAGCGCACTTTATGTGGAAAAGCTTGCGATGATTGACTGTTCAATACATAAGGCATGGCGTGGAAAGAAAGGAAGAGAGAAAGAGGGAGGGAAAGGAAAAGAAGAGGAAAGAAAGAAGAACAGAAGGAAAAAAAAGAAAAAAAGGAGCCCAGAGCTCAGAGGCAAGTTGTCCAGAGCGGTCAGAAAAACTTACTCGCGCACTTTATGTGGAAAAGGTTGCGATATTGACCGTTCAATACATAAGGCACGGCGTGGAAAGAAAGCAAGAGAGAAAGAGAGAGAGAAAGGGAAAGCAGAGGAAAGAAAGAAGAACAGAAGGAAAAAAAAGAGATAAAGGATCCCAGAGCTCAGGGACAAGTTGTCCAGAGCGGATGGCAAAACTTACTCGCGCACTTTATGTGGAAAAGGTTGCGATGATTGACCGTTCAATACATAAGGCATGGCGTGGAAAGAAAGGAATAGAGAAAGGGAAAGAAGAGGAAAGGAAGAAGAACAGAAGGAAAAAAAAGAAAAAAAGGAGCCCAGAGCTCAGGGGCAAGTTGTCCAGAGCGGATGGAAAAACTTACTCACGCACTTTATGTGGAAAAGGTTGCGATGATTGACCGTTCAGTACATAAGGCATGGCGTGGAAGGAAAGGAAGAGAGAAAGGAAGAGAGAAAGGGAAAGAAGAGGAAAGAAAGAAGAACAGAAGGAAAAAAAAGAAAAAAAGGAGCCCAGAGCTCAGGGGCAATTTGTCCAGAGCGGATGGAAAAACATACTCGCGCACTTTATATGGAAAAGCTTGCGATGATTGACCGTTCAATACATAAGGCATGGGGTGGAAAGAAAGGAAGAGAGAAAGAGAGAAAGAGAAAGGAAAAGAAGAGGAAAGAAAGAAGAACAGAAGGAAAAAATAGAAACAAAGGAGCCCAGAGCTCAGGGGCAAGTTGTCCAGAGCGGATGGAAAAACTTACTCACGCACTTTATGTGGAAAAGCTTGCGATGATTGACCGTTCAATACATAAGGCATGGCGTGGAAAGAAAGGAAGAGAGAAAGGGAAAGAAGAGGAAAGAAAGAAGAACAGAAGGAAAAAAAAGAAAAAAAGGAGCCCAGAGCTCAGGGGCAAGTTGTCCAGAGCGGATGGAAAAACTTACTCACGCACTTTATGTGGAAAAGCTTGCGATGATTGACTGTTCAATAAATAAGGCATGGCGTGGAAAGAAAGGAAGAGAGAAAGGAAGAGAGAAAGAGAGAGAGAAAGGAAAAGAAGAGGAAAGGAAGAAGAACAGAAGGAAAAAAAAGAAAAAAAGGAGCCCAGAGCTCAGGGGCAAGTTGTCCAGAGCGGATGGAAAAACTTACTCACGCACTTTATGTGGAAAAGCTTGCGATGATTGACTGTTCAATACATAAGGCATGGCGTGGAAAGAAAGAAGAGAGAAAGAGAGAGAGAAAGGGAAAGAAGAGGAAAGAAAGAAGAACAGAAGGAAAAAAAAGAAAAAAAGGAGCCCAGAGCTCAGGGGCAAGTTGTCCAGAGCGGATGGAAAAACTTACTCGCGTACTTTATGTGGAAAAGCTTGCGATGATTGACCGTTCAATACATAAGGCATGGCGTGGAAAGAAAGGAAGAGAGAAAGAGAGAGAGAGAGAAAGGAAAAGAAGAGGAAAGAAAGAAGAACAGAAGGAAAAAAAAGAAACAAAGGATCCCAGAGCTCAGGGGCAAGTTGTCCAGAGCGGATGGAAGAACGTGCTCGCGCACTTTATGTGGAAAAGGTTGCGATGATTGACCGTTCAATACATAAGGCATGGCGTGGAAAGAAAGCAAGAGAGAAAGAGAGAGAGAAAGGAAAAGAAGAGGAAAGAAAGAAGAACAGAAGTAAAAAAAAGAAAAAAAGGAGCCCAGAGCTCAGGGGCAAGTTGTCCAGAGAGGACGGATAAATGTGCTTGCCTACTTTATGTGGAAAAGCTTGCGATGATTGACCGTTCAATACATAAGGCATGGCGTGGAAAGAAAGGAAGAGAGAAAGAGAAAGAGAAAGGAAAAGAAGAGGAAAGAAAGAAGAACAGAAGGAAAAAAAAGAAAAAAAGGAGCCCAGAGCTCAGGGGCAAGTTGTCCAGAGCGGATGGAAAAACTTACTCACGCACTTTATGTGGAAAAGGTTGCGATGATTGACCGTTCAATACATAAGGCATGGCGTGGAAAGAAAGGAAGAGAGAAAGAGAGAGAGAAAGGAAAAGAAGAGGAAAGAAAGAAGAACAGAAGGAAAAAAAAGAAAAAAAGGAGCCCAGAGCTCAGGGGCAATTTGTCCAGAGCGGATGGAAAATCATACTCGCGCACTTTATGTGGAAAAGCTTGCGATGATTGACTGTTCAATACATAAGGCACGGCGTGGAAAGAAAGGAAGAGAGAAAGAGAGAGAGAAAGGGAAAGCAGAGGAAAGAAAGAAGAACAGAAGGAAAAAAAAGAGATAAAGGATCCCAGAGCTCAGGGACAAGTTGTCCAGAGCGGATGGCAAAACTTACTCGCGCACTTTATGTGGAAAAGGTTGCGATGATTGACCGTTCAATACATAAGGCATGGCGTGGAAAGAAAGGAAGAGAGAAAGAGAGAGAGAAAGGAAAAGAAGAGGAAAGAAAGAAGAACAGAAGGAAAAAAAAGAAAACAAGGAGCCCAGAGCTCAGGGGCAAGTTGTCCAGAGCGGATGGAAGAACGTGCTTGCGCACTTTATGTGGAAAAGGTTGCGATGATTGACCGTTCAATACATAAGGCATGGCGTGGAAAGAAAGGAAGAGAGAAAGGGAAAGAAGAGGAAAGGAAGAAGAACAGAAGGAAAAAAAAGAAAAAAAGGAGCCCAGAGCTCAGGGGCAAGTTGTCCAGAGCGGATGGAAAAACTTACTCACGCACTTTATGTGGAAAAGCTTGCGATGATTGACTGTTCAATAAATAAGGCATGGCGTGGAAAGAAAGGAAGAGAGAAAGGAAGAGAGAAAGAGAGAGAGAAAGGAAAAGAAGAGGAAAGGAAGAAGAACAGAAGGAAAAAAAAGAAAAAAAGGAGCCCAGAGCTCAGGGGCAAGTTGTCCAGAGCGGATGGAAAAACTTACTCACGCACTTTATGTGGAAAAGCTTGCGATGATTGACTGTTCAATACATAAGGCATGGCGTGGAAAGAAAGAAGAGAGAAAGAGAGAGAGAAAGGGAAAGAAGAGGAAAGAAAGAAGAACAGAAGGAAAAAAAAGAAAAAAAGGAGCCCAGAGCTCAGGGGCAAGTTGTCCAGAGCGGATGGAAAAACTTACTCGCGTACTTTATGTGGAAAAGCTTGCGATGATTGACCGTTCAATACATAAGGCATGGCGTGGAAAGAAAGGAAGAGAGAAAGAGAGAGAGAGAGAAAGGAAAAGAAGAGGAAAGAAAGAAGAACAGAAGGAAAAAAAAGAAACAAAGGAGCCCAGAGCTCAGGGGCAAGTTGTCCAGAGCGGATGGAAGAACGTGCTCGCGCACTTTATGTGGAAAAGGTTGCGATGATTGACCGTTCAATACATAAGGCATGGCGTGGAAAGAAAGCAAGAGAGAAAGAGAGAGTGAAAGGAAAAGCAGAGGAAAGAAAGAAGAACAGAAGGAAAAAAAAGAGATAAAGGATCCCAGAGCTCAGGGGCAAGTTGTCCAGAGCGGATGGAAAAACTTACTCACGCACTTTATGTGGAAAAGGTTGCGATGATTGACCGTTCAATACATAAGGCATGGCGTGGAAAGAAAGCAAGAGAGAAAGAGAGAGAGAAAGGAAAAGAAGAGGAAAGAAAGAAGAACAGAAGTAAAAAAAAGAAAAAAAGGAGCCCAGAGCTCAGGGGCAAGTTGTCCAGAGCGGATGGAAAAACTTACTCGCGTACTTTATGTGGAAAAGCTTGCGATGATTGACCGTTCAATACATAAGGCATGGCGTGGAAAGAAAGGAAGAGAGAAAGAGAAAGAGAAAGGAAAAGAAGAGGAAAGAAAGAAGAACAGAAGGAAAAAAAAGAAAACAAGGAGCCCAGAGCTCAGGGGCAAGTTGTCCAGAGCGGATGGAAGAACGTGCTTGCGCACTTTATGTGGAAAAGGTTGCGATGATTGACCGTTCAATACATAAGGCATGGCGTGGAAAGAAAGGAAGAGAGAAAGGGAAAGAAGAGGAAAGGAAGAAGAACAGAAGGAAAAAAAAGAAAAAAAGGAGCCCAGAGCTCAGGGGCAAGTTGTCCAGAGCGGATGGAAAAACTTACTCACGCACTTTATGTGGAAAAGGTTGCGATGATTGACCGTTCAATACATAAGGCATGGGGTGGAAAGAAAGGAAGAGAGAAAGAGAGAAAGAGAAAGGAAAAGAAGAGGAAAGAAAGAAGAACAGAAGGAAAAAAAAGAAAAAAAGGAGCCCAGAGTTCAGGGGCAAGTTGTCCAGAGCGGATGGAAAAACATACTCGCGCACTTTAAGTGGAAAAGCTTGCGATGATTGACTGTTCAATAAATAAGGCATGGCGTGGAAAGAAAGGAAGAGAGAAAGGAAGAGAGAAAGAGAGAGAGAAAGGAAAAGAAGAGGAAAGGAAGAAGAACAGAAGGAAAAAAAAGAAAAAAAGGAGCCCAGAGCTCAGGGGCAAGTTGTCCAGAGCGGATGGAAAAACTTACTCACGCACTTTATGTGGAAAAGCTTGCGATGATTGACTGTTCAATACATAAGGCATGGCGTGGAAAGAAAGAAGAGAGAAAGAGAGAGAGAAAGGGAAAGAAGAGGAAAGAAAGAAGAACAGAAGGAAAAAAAAGAAAAAAAGGAGCCCAGAGCTCAGGGGCAAGTTGTCCAGAGCGGATGGAAAAACTTACTCGCGTACTTTATGTGGAAAAGCTTGCGATGATTGACCGTTCAATGCATAAGGCATGGCGTGGAAAGAAAGGAAGAGAGAAAGAGAGAGAGAGAGAAAGGAAAAGAAGAGGAAAGAAAGAAGAACAGAAGGAAAAAAAAGAAAAAAAGGAGCCCAGAGCTCAGGGGCAAGTTGTCCAGAGCGGATGGAAAAACTTACTCACGCACTTTATGTGGAAAAGCTTGCGATGATTGACCGTTCAATACATAAGGCATGGCGTGGAAAGAAAGGAAGAGAGAAAGGGAAAGAAGAGGAAAGAAAGAAGAACAGAAGGAAAAAAAAGAAAAAAAGGAGCCCAGAGCTCAGGGGCAAGTTGTCCAGAGCGGATGGAAAAACTTACTCACGCACTTTATGTGGAAAAGCTTGCGATGATTGACTGTTCAATACATAAGGCATGGCGTGGAAAGAAAGAAGAGAGAAAGAGAGAGAGAAAGGGAAAGAAGAGGAAAGAAAGAAGAACAGAAGGAAAAAAAAGAAAACAAGGAGCCCAGAGCTCAGGGGCAAGTTGTCCAGAGCGGATGGAAAAACTTACTCGCGTACTTTATGTGGAAAAGCTTGCGATGATTGACCGTTCAATACATAAGGCATGGCGTGGAAAGAAAGGAAGAGAGAAAGGGAAAGAAGAGGAAAGGAAGAAGAACAGAAGGAAAAAAAAGAAAAAAAGGAGCCCAGAGCTCAGGGGCAAGTTGTCCAGAGCGGATGGAAAAACTTACTCACGCACTTTATGTGGAAAAGGTTGCGATGATTGACTATTCAATAAATAAGACATGGCGTGGAAAGAAAGGAAGAGAGAAAGGAAGAGAGAAAGAGAGAGAGAAAGGAAAAGAAGAGGAAAGAAAGAAGAACAGAAGGAAAAAAAAGAAAAAAAGGAGCCCAGAGCTCAGGGGCAAGTTGTCCAGAGCGGATGGAAAAACTTACTCGCGTACTTTATGTGGAAAAGCTTGCGATGATTGACCGTTCAATACATAAGGCATGGCGTGGAAAGAAAGGAAGAGAGAAAGAGAGAGAGAAAGGAAAAGAAGAGGAAAGAAAGAAGGACAGAAGGAAAAAAAAGAAAAAAAGGAGCCCAGAGCTCAGGGGCAAGTTGTCCAGAGCGGATGGAAAAACGTACTCGCCTACTTTAAGTGGAAAAGGTTGCGATGATTGACCGTTCAATACATTTAGCATGGCATGGAAAGAAAGGAAGAGAGAAAGAGAGAGAGAAAGGAAAAGAAGAGGAAAGAAAGAAAAACAGAAGGAAAAAAAAGAAAAAAAGGAGCCCAGAGCTCAGGGGCAAGTTGTCCAGAGCGGATGGAAAAACATACTCGCGCACTTTATGTGGAAAAGCTTGCGATGATTGGCCGTTCAATAGATAAGGCATGGCGTGGAAAGAAAGGAAGAGAGAAAGGAAGAGAGAAAGAGAGAGAGAAAGGAAAAAAAGAGGAAAGAAAGAAGAACAGAAGGAAAAAAAAGGAGCCCAGAGCTCAGGGGCAATTTGTCCAGAGCAGAAGGAAAAACGTGCTCGCCTACTTTATGTGGAAAAGGTTGCGACGATTGACTGTTCCATACATAAGGCATGGCGTGGAAAGAAAGGAAGAGAGAAAGAGTGAGAGAGAAAGGAAAAGAATAGGAAAGAAAGAAGAACAGAAGGAAAAAAAAGAAAAAAAGGAGCCCAGAGCTCAGGGGCAAGTTGTCCAGAGCGGATGGAAAAACATCCTCGCGTACTTTATGTGGAAAAGCTTGCTATGATTGACTGTTCAATACATAAGGCATGGCGTGGAAAGAAAGGAAGAGAGAAAGGGAAAGAAGAGGAAAGAAAGAAGAACAGAAGGAAAAAAAAGAAAACAAGGAGCCCAGAGCTCAGGGGCAAGTTGTCCAGAGCGGATGGAAAAACTTACTCGCGCACTTTATGTGGAAAAGGTTGCGATGATTGACCGTTCAACACATAAGGCATGGCGTGGAAAGAAAGGAAGAGAGAAAGAGAGAGAAAGAGAAAGGAAAAGCAGAGGAAAGAAAGAAGAACAGAAGGAAAAAAAAAAAAAAAGGAGCCCAGAGCTCAGGGGCAAGTTGTCCAGAGCGGATGGAAAAACTTACTCGCGTACTTTATGTGGAAAAGGTTGCGATGATTGACTGTTCTTTACATAACGCATGGCGTGGAAAGAAAGGAAGAGAGAAAGAGAGAAAGAGAAAGGAAAAGAAGGGGAAAGAAAGAAGAACAGAAGGAAAAAAAAGAAAAAAAGGAGCCCAGAGCTCAGGGGCAAGTTGTCCAGAGCGGATGGAAAAACACACTCTCGCACTTTATGTGGAAAAGCTTGCGATGATTGACGGTTCAATACATAAGGCATGGCGTGGAAAGAAAGGAAGAGAGAAAGGAAGAGAGAAAGAGAGAGGGAAAGGAAAAGAAGTGGAAAGGAAGAAGAACAGAAGGAAAAAAAAGAAAAAAAGGAGCCCAGAGCTCAGGGGCAAGTTGTCCAGAGCGGACGGAAAAACTTACTCACGCACTTTATGTGGAAAAGGTTGCGATGACTGACCGTTCAATACATAAAGCATGGCATGAAAAGAAAGGAAGAGAGAAAGAGAGAAAGAGAAAGGAAAAGAAGAGGAAAGAAGGAAGAACAGAAGGAAAAAAAAGAAAAAAAGGAGCCCAGTGCTCAGGGACAAGTTGTCCAGAGCGGAATGAAAAACATCCTCGCGTACTTTATGTGGAAAAGCTTGCGATGATTGACTGTTCAATACATAAGGCATGGCGTGGAAAGAAAGGAAGAGAGAAAGGGAAAGAAGAGGAAAGAAAGAAGAACAGAAGGAAAAAAAAGAAAAAAAGGAGCCCAGAGCTCAGGGGCAAGTTGTCCAGTGCGGATGGAAAAACTTACTCGCGCACTTTTTGTGGAAAAGCTTGCGATGATTGACCGCTCAATACATAAGGCATGGCGTGGAAAGAAAGGAAGAGAGAAAGAGAGAAAGAGAAAGGAAAAGAAGAGGAAAGAAGGAAGAACAGAAGGAAAAAAAAGAAAAAAAGGAGCCCAGAGCTCAGGGGCAATTTGTCCAGAGCGGATGGAAAAACATACTCGCGCACTTTATATGGAAAAGGTTGCGATGATTGACCGTTCAATACATAAGGCATGGGGTGGAAAGAAAGGAAGAGAGAAAGAGAGAAAGAGAAAGGAAAAGAAGAGGAAAGAAAGAAGAACAGAAGGAAAAAATAGAAACAAAGGAGCCCAGAGCTCAGGGGCAAGTTGTCCAGAGCGGATGGAAAAACTTACTCACGCACTTTATGTGGAAAAGCTTGCGATGATTGACCGTTCAATACATAAGGCATGGCGTGGAAAGAAAGGAAGAGAGAAAGGAAAAGAAGAGGAAAGAAAGAAGAACAGAAGGAAAAAAAAGAAAAAAAGGAGCCCAGAGCTCAGGGGCAAGTTGTCCAGAGCGGATGGAAAAACATACTCACGCACTTTATGTGGAAAAGCTTGCGATGATTGACTGTTCAATAAATAAGGCATGGCGTGGAAAGAAAGGAAGAGAGAAAGGAAGAGAGAAAGAGAGAGAGAAAGGAAAAGAAGAGGAAAGGAAGAAGAACAGGAGGAAAAAAAAGAAAAAAAGGAGCCCAGAGCTCAGGGGCAAGTTGTCCAGAGCGGATGGAAAAACTTACTCACGCACTTTATGTGGAAACGCTTGCGATGATTGACTGTTCATTACATAAGGCATGGCGTGGAACGAAAGAAGAGAGAAAGAGAGAGAGAAAGGGAAAGAAGAGGAAAGAAAGAAGAACAGAAGGAAAAAAAAGAAAAAAAGGAGCCCAGAGCTCAGGGGCAAGTTGTCCAGAGCGGATGGAAAAACTTACTCACGCACTTTATGTGGAAAAGCTTGCGATGATTGACCGTTCAATACATAAGGCATGGCGTGGAAAGAAAGGAAGAGAGAAAGGAAAAGAAGAGGAAAGAAAGAAGAACAGAAGGAAAAAAAAGAAAAAAAGGAGCCCAGAGCTCAGGGGCAAGTTGTCCAGAGCGGATGGAAAAACATACTCACGCACTTTATGTGGAAAAGCTTGCGATGATTGACTGTTCAATAAATAAGGCATGGCGTGGAAAGAAAGGAAGAGAGAAAGGAAGAGAGAAAGAGAGAGAGAAAGGAAAAGAAGAGGAAAGGAAGAAGAACAGGAGGAAAAAAAAGAAAAAAAGGAGCCCAGAGCTCAGGGGCAAGTTGTCCAGAGCGGATGGAAAAACTTACTCACGCACTTTATGTGGAAAAGCTTGCGATGATTGACTGTTCATTACATAAGGCATGGCGTGGAAAGAAAGAAGAGAGAAAGAGAGAGAGAAAGGGAAAGAAGAGGAAAGAAAGAAGAACAGAAGGAAAAAAAAGAAAAAAAGGAGCCCAGAGCTCAGGGGCAAGTTGTCCAGAGCGGATGGAAAAACTTACTCGCGTACTTTATGTGGAAAAGCTTGCGATGATTGACCGTTCAATGCATAAGGCATGGCGTGGAAAGAAAGGAAGAGAGAAAGAGAGAGAGAGAGAAAGGAAAATAAGAGGAAAGAAAGAAGAACAGAAGGAAAAAATAGAAACAAAGGAGCCCAGAGCTCAGGGGCAAGTTGTCCAGAGCGGATGGAAAAACTTACTCACGCACTTTATGTGGAAAAGCTTGCGATGATTGACCGTTCAATACATAAGGCATGGCGTGGAAAGAAAGGAAGAGAGAAAGGGAAAGAAGAGGAAAGAAAGAAGAACAGAAGGAAAAAAAAGAAAAAAAGGAGCCCAGAGCTCAGGGGCAAGTTGTCCAGAGCGGATGGAAAAACTTACTCACGCACTTTATGTGGAAAAGCTTGCGATGATTGACTGTTCAATACATAAGGCATGGCGTGGAAAGAAAGAAGAGAGAAAGAGAGAGAGAAAGGGAAAGAAGAGGAAAGAAAGAAGAACAGAAGGAAAAAAAAGAAAAAAAGGAGCCCAGAGCTCAGGGGCAAGTTGTCCAGAGCGGATGGAAAAACTTACTCGCGTACTTTATGTGGAAAAGCTTGCGATGATTGACCGTTCAATACATAAGGCATGGCGTGGAAAGAAAGGAAGAGAGAAAGGGAAAGAAGAGGAAAGAAAGAAGAACAGAAGGAAAAAAAAGAAAAAAAGGAGCCTAGAGCTCAGGGGCAAGTTGTCCAGAGCGGATGGAAAAACTTACTCACGCACTTTATGTGGAAAAGCTTGCGATGATTGACTATTCAATAAATAAGGCATGGCGTGGAAAGAAAGGAAGAGAGAAAGGAAGAGAGAAAGAGAGAGAGAAAGGAAAAGAAGAGGAAAGGAAGAAGAACAGAAGGAAAAAAAAGAAAAAAAGGAGCCCAGAGCTCAGGGGCAAGTTGTCCAGAGCGGATGGAAAAACTTACTCAAGCACTTTATGTGGAAAAGCTTGCGATGATTGACTGTTCAATACATAAGGCATGGCGTGGAAAGAAAGAAGAGAGAAAGAGAGAGAGAAAGGAAAAGAAGAGGAAAGGAAGAAGAACAGAAGGAAAAAAAAGAAAAAAAGGAGCCCAGAGCTCAGGGGCAAGTTGTCCAGAGCGGATGGAAGAACGTGCTCGCGCACTTTATGTGGAAAAGGTTGCGATGATTGACCGTTCAATACATAAGGCATGGCGTGGAAAGAAAGCAAGAGAGAAAGAGAGAGTGAAAGGAAAAGCAGAGGAAAGAAAGAAGAACAGAAGGAAAAAAAAGAGATAAAGGATCCCAGAGCTCAGGGACAATTTGTCCAGAGCGGATGGAAAAACTTACTCACGCACTTTATGTGGAAAAGGTTGCCATGATTGACCGTTCAATACATAAGGCATGGCGTGGAAAGAAAGGAAGAGAGAAAGAGAAAGAGAAAGGAAAAGAAGAGGAAAGAAAGAAGAACAGAAGGAAAAAAAAGAAAAAAAGGAGCCCAGAGCTCAGGGGCAAGTTGTCCAGAGCGGATGGAAAAACTTACTCACGCACTTTATGTGGAAAAGGTTGCGATGATTGACCGTTCAATACATAAGGCATGGCGTGGAAAGAAAGGAAGAGAGAAAGAGAGAGAGAAAGGAAAAGAAGAGGAAAGAAAGAAGAACAGAAGGAAAAAAAAGAAAAAAAGGAGCCCAGAGCTCAGGGGCAATTTGTCCAGAGCGGATGGAAAAACATACTCGCGCACTTTATGTGGAAAAGCTTGCGATGATTGACCGTTCAATACATAAGGCATGGCGTGGAAAGAAAGGAAGAGAGAAAGAGAGAGAGAAAGGAAAAGAAGAGGAAAGAAAGAAGAACAGAAGGAAAAAAAAGAAAAAAAGGAGCCCAGAGCTCAGGGGCAATTTGTCCAGAGCGGATGGAAAAACATACTCGCGCACTTTATGTGGAAAAGCTTGCGATGATTGACCGTTCAATACATAAGGCATGGCGTGGAAAGAAAGGAAGAGAGAAAGAGAGAGAGAAAGGAAAAGAAGAGGAAAGAAAGAAGAACAGAAGGAAAAAAAAGAAAAAAAGGAGCCCAGTGCTCAGGGACAAGTTGTCCAGAGCGGAATGAAAAACATCCTCGCGTACTTTATGTGGAAAAGCTTGCGATGATTGACTGTTCAATACATAAGGCATGGCGTGGAAAGAAAGGAAGAGAGAAAGGGAAAGAAGAGGAAAGAAAGAAGAACAGAAGGAAAAAAAAGAAAAAAAGGAGCCCAGAGCTCAGGGGCAAGTTGTCCAGTGCGGATGGAAAAACTTACTCGCGCACTTTTTGTGGAAAAGCTTGCGATGATTGACCGCTCAATACATAAGGCATGGCGTGGAAAGAAAGGAAGAGAGAAAGAGAGAAAGAGAAAGGAAAAGAAGAGGAAAGAAGGAAGAACAGAAGGAAAAAAAAGAAAAAAAGGAGCCCAGAGCTCAGGGGCAATTTGTCCAGAGCGGATGGAAAAACATACTCGCGCACTTTATATGGAAAAGGTTGCGATGATTGACCGTTCAATACATAAGGCATGGGGTGGAAAGAAAGGAAGAGAGAAAGAGAGAAAGAGAAAGGAAAAGAAGAGGAAAGAAAGAAGAACAGAAGGAAAAAATAGAAACAAAGGAGCCCAGAGCTCAGGGGCAAGTTGTCCAGAGCGGATGGAAAAACTTACTCACGCACTTTATGTGGAAAAGCTTGCGATGATTGACCGTTCAATACATAAGGCATGGCGTGGAAAGAAAGGAAGAGAGAAAGGAAAAGAAGAGGAAAGAAAGAAGAACAGAAGGAAAAAAAAGAAAAAAAGGAGCCCAGAGCTCAGGGGCAAGTTGTCCAGAGCGGATGGAAAAACATACTCACGCACTTTATGTGGAAAAGCTTGCGATGATTGACTGTTCAATAAATAAGGCATGGCGTGGAAAGAAAGGAAGAGAGAAAGGAAGAGAGAAAGAGAGAGAGAAAGGAAAAGAAGAGGAAAGGAAGAAGAACAGGAGGAAAAAAAAGAAAAAAAGGAGCCCAGAGCTCAGGGGCAAGTTGTCCAGAGCGGATGGAAAAACTTACTCACGCACTTTATGTGGAAACGCTTGCGATGATTGACTGTTCATTACATAAGGCATGGCGTGGAACGAAAGAAGAGAGAAAGAGAGAGAGAAAGGGAAAGAAGAGGAAAGAAAGAAGAACAGAAGGAAAAAAAAGAAAAAAAGGAGCCCAGAGCTCAGGGGCAAGTTGTCCAGAGCGGATGGAAAAACTTACTCACGCACTTTATGTGGAAAAGCTTGCGATGATTGACCGTTCAATACATAAGGCATGGCGTGGAAAGAAAGGAAGAGAGAAAGGAAAAGAAGAGGAAAGAAAGAAGAACAGAAGGAAAAAAAAGAAAAAAAGGAGCCCAGAGCTCAGGGGCAAGTTGTCCAGAGCGGATGGAAAAACATACTCACGCACTTTATGTGGAAAAGCTTGCGATGATTGACTGTTCAATAAATAAGGCATGGCGTGGAAAGAAAGGAAGAGAGAAAGGAAGAGAGAAAGAGAGAGAGAAAGGAAAAGAAGAGGAAAGGAAGAAGAACAGGAGGAAAAAAAAGAAAAAAAGGAGCCCAGAGCTCAGGGGCAAGTTGTCCAGAGCGGATGGAAAAACTTACTCACGCACTTTATGTGGAAAAGCTTGCGATGATTGACTGTTCATTACATAAGGCATGGCGTGGAAAGAAAGAAGAGAGAAAGAGAGAGAGAAAGGGAAAGAAGAGGAAAGAAAGAAGAACAGAAGGAAAAAAAAGAAAAAAAGGAGCCCAGAGCTCAGGGGCAAGTTGTCCAGAGCGGATGGAAAAACTTACTCGCGTACTTTATGTGGAAAAGCTTGCGATGATTGACCGTTCAATGCATAAGGCATGGCGTGGAAAGAAAGGAAGAGAGAAAGAGAGAGAGAGAGAAAGGAAAATAAGAGGAAAGAAAGAAGAACAGAAGGAAAAAATAGAAACAAAGGAGCCCAGAGCTCAGGGGCAAGTTGTCCAGAGCGGATGGAAAAACTTACTCACGCACTTTATGTGGAAAAGCTTGCGATGATTGACCGTTCAATACATAAGGCATGGCGTGGAAAGAAAGGAAGAGAGAAAGGGAAAGAAGAGGAAAGAAAGAAGAACAGAAGGAAAAAAAAGAAAAAAAGGAGCCCAGAGCTCAGGGGCAAGTTGTCCAGAGCGGATGGAAAAACTTACTCACGCACTTTATGTGGAAAAGCTTGCGATGATTGACTGTTCAATACATAAGGCATGGCGTGGAAAGAAAGAAGAGAGAAAGAGAGAGAGAAAGGGAAAGAAGAGGAAAGAAAGAAGAACAGAAGGAAAAAAAAGAAAAAAAGGAGCCCAGAGCTCAGGGGCAAGTTGTCCAGAGCGGATGGAAAAACTTACTCGCGTACTTTATGTGGAAAAGCTTGCGATGATTGACCGTTCAATACATAAGGCATGGCGTGGAAAGAAAGGAAGAGAGAAAGGGAAAGAAGAGGAAAGAAAGAAGAACAGAAGGAAAAAAAAGAAAAAAAGGAGCCTAGAGCTCAGGGGCAAGTTGTCCAGAGCGGATGGAAAAACTTACTCACGCACTTTATGTGGAAAAGCTTGCGATGATTGACTATTCAATAAATAAGGCATGGCGTGGAAAGAAAGGAAGAGAGAAAGGAAGAGAGAAAGAGAGAGAGAAAGGAAAAGAAGAGGAAAGGAAGAAGAACAGAAGGAAAAAAAAGAAAAAAAGGAGCCCAGAGCTCAGGGGCAAGTTGTCCAGAGCGGATGGAAAAACTTACTCAAGCACTTTATGTGGAAAAGCTTGCGATGATTGACTGTTCAATACATAAGGCATGGCGTGGAAAGAAAGAAGAGAGAAAGAGAGAGAGAAAGGAAAAGAAGAGGAAAGGAAGAAGAACAGAAGGAAAAAAAAGAAAAAAAGGAGCCCAGAGCTCAGGGGCAAGTTGTCCAGAGCGGATGGAAGAACGTGCTCGCGCACTTTATGTGGAAAAGGTTGCGATGATTGACCGTTCAATACATAAGGCATGGCGTGGAAAGAAAGCAAGAGAGAAAGAGAGAGTGAAAGGAAAAGCAGAGGAAAGAAAGAAGAACAGAAGGAAAAAAAAGAGATAAAGGATCCCAGAGCTCAGGGACAATTTGTCCAGAGCGGATGGAAAAACTTACTCACGCACTTTATGTGGAAAAGGTTGCCATGATTGACCGTTCAATACATAAGGCATGGCGTGGAAAGAAAGGAAGAGAGAAAGAGAAAGAGAAAGGAAAAGAAGAGGAAAGAAAGAAGAACAGAAGGAAAAAAAAGAAAAAAAGGAGCCCAGAGCTCAGGGGCAAGTTGTCCAGAGCGGATGGAAAAACTTACTCACGCACTTTATGTGGAAAAGGTTGCGATGATTGACCGTTCAATACATAAGGCATGGCGTGGAAAGAAAGGAAGAGAGAAAGAGAGAGAGAAAGGAAAAGAAGAGGAAAGAAAGAAGAACAGAAGGAAAAAAAAGAAAAAAAGGAGCCCAGAGCTCAGGGGCAATTTGTCCAGAGCGGATGGAAAAACATACTCGCGCACTTTATGTGGAAAAGCTTGCGATGATTGACCGTTCAATACATAAGGCATGGCGTGGAAAGAAAGGAAGAGAGAAAGAGAGAGAGAAAGGAAAAGAAGAGGAAAGAAAGAAGAACAGAAGGAAAAAAAAGAAAAAAAGGAGCCCAGAGCTCAGGGGCAAGTTGTCCAGAGCGGATGGAAAAACTTACTAGCGCACTTTATGTGGAAAAGCTTGCGATGATTGACTGTTCAATACATAAGGCATGGCGTGGAAAGAAAGCAAGAGAGAAAGAGAGA
The DNA here is from genome assembly GCF_023638135.1 of Falco biarmicus. Taxonomy (NCBI): domain Eukaryota; kingdom Metazoa; phylum Chordata; class Aves; order Falconiformes; family Falconidae; genus Falco; species Falco biarmicus. Next base: position 1,659,545 of record NC_079310.1, on the reverse strand, counting down.
GAGAAAGGGAAAGCAGAGGAAAGAAAGAAGAACAGAAGGAAAAAAAAGAGATAAAGGATCCCAGAGCTCAGGGACAAGTTGTCCAGAGCGGATGGCAAAACTTACTCGCGCACTTTATGTGGAAAAGGTTGCGATGATTGACCGTTCAATACATAAGGCATGGCGTGGAAAGAAAGGAAGAGAGAAAGAGAGAGAGAAAGGAAAAGAAGAGGAAAGAAAGAAGAACAGAAGGAAAAAAAAGAAAACAAGGAGCCCAGAGCTCAGGGGCAAGTTGTCCAGAGCGGATGGAAGAACGTGCTTGCGCACTTTATGTGGAAAAGGTTGCGATGATTGACCGTTCAATACATAAGGCATGGCGTGGAAAGAAAGGAAGAGAGAAAGGGAAAGAAGAGGAAAGGAAGAAGAACAGAAGGAAAAAAAAGAAAAAAAGGAGCCCAGAGCTCAGGGGCAAGTTGTCCAGAGCGGATGGAAAAACTTACTCACGCACTTTATGTGGAAAAGCTTGCGATGATTGACCGTTCAGTACATAAGGCATGGCGTGGAAGGAAAGGAAGAGAGAAAGGAAGAGAGAAAGGAAAAGAAGAGGAAAGAAAGAAGAACAGAAGGAAAAAAAAGAAAAAAAGGAGCCCAGAGTTCAGGGGCAATTTGTCCAGAGCGGATGGAAAAACATACTCGCGCACTTTATATGGAAAAGCTTGCGATGATTGACCGTTCAATACATAAGGCATGGGGTGGAAAGAAAGGAAGAGAGAAAGAGAGAAAGAGAAAGGAAAAGAAGAGGAAAGAAAGAAGAACAGAAGGAAAAAATAGAAACAAAGGAGCCCAGAGCTCAGGGGCAAGTTGTCCAGAGCAGATGGAAAAACTTACTCACGCACTTTATGTGGAAAAGCTTGCGATGATTGACCGTTCAATACATAAGGCATGGCGTGGAAAGAAAGGAAGAGAGAAAGGGAAAGAAGAGGAAAGGAAGAAGAACAGAAGGAAAAAAAAGAAAAAAAGGAGCCCAGAGCTCAGGGGCAAGTTGTCCAGAGCGGATGGAAAAACTTACTCACGCACTTTATGTGGAAAAGCTTGCGATGATTGACTGTTCAATACATAAGGCATGGCGTGGAAAGAAAGAAGAGAGAAAGAGAGAGAGAAAGGGAAAGAAGAGGAAAGAAAGAAGAACAGAAGGAAAAAAAAGAAAAAAAGGAGCCCAGAGCTCAGGGGCAAGTTGTCCAGAGCGGATGGAAAAACTTACTCGCGTACTTTATGTGGAAAAGCTTGCGATGATTGACCGTTCAATGCATAAGGCATGGCGTGGAAAGAAAGGAAGAGAGAAAGAGAGAGAGAGAGAAAGGAAAAGAAGAGGAAAGAAAGAAGAACAGAAGGAAAAAAAAGAAAAAAAGGAGCCCAGAGCTCAGGGGCAAGTTGTCCAGAGCGGATGGAAAAACTTACTCACGCACTTTATGTGGAAAAGCTTGCGATGATTGACCGTTCAATACATAAGGCATGGCGTGGAAAGAAAGGAAGAGAGAAAGGGAAAGAAGAGGAAAGAAAGAAGAACAGAAGGAAAAAAAAGAAAAAAAGGAGCCCAGAGCTCAGGGGCAAGTTGTCCAGAGCGGATGGAAAAACTTAATCACGCACTTTATGTGGAAAAGCTTGCGATGATTGACTGTTCAATACATAAGGCATGGCGTGGAAAGAAAGAAGAGAGGAAGAGAGAGAGAAAGGGAAAGAAGAGGAAAGAAAGAAGAACAGAAGGAAAAAAAAGAGATAAAGGATCCCAGAGCTCAGGGGCAAGTTGTCCAGAGCGGATGGAAAAACTTACTCGCGTACTTTATGTGGAAAAGCTTGCGATGATTGACCGTTCAATACATAAGGCATGGCGTGGAAAGAAAGGAAGAGAGAAAGGGAAAGAAGAGGAAAGAAAGAAGAACAGAAGGAAAAAAAAGAAAAAAAGGAGCCCAGAGCTCAGGGGCAAGTTGTCCAGAGCGGATGGAAAAACTTACTCGCGTACTTTATGTGGAAAAGCTTGCGATGATTGACCGTTCAATACATAAGGCATGGTGTGGAAAGAAAGGAAGAGAGAAAGGGAAAGAAGAGGAAAGAAAGAAGAACAGAAGGAAAAAAAAGAAAAAAAGGAGCCCAGAGCTCAGGGGCAAGTTGTCCAGAGCGGATGGAAAAACTTACTCACGCACTTTATGTGGAAAAGCTTGCGATGATTGACTGTTCAATACATAAGGCATGGCGTGGAAAGAAAGAAGAGAGAAAGAGAGAGAGAAAGGGAAAGAAGAGGAAAGAAAGAAGAACAGAAGGAAAAAAAAGAAAAAAAGGAGCCCAGAGCTCAGGGGCAAGTTGTCCAGAGCGGATGGAAAAACTTACTCGCGTACTTTATGTGGAAAAGCTTGCGATGATTGACCGTTCAATGCATAAGGCATGGCGTGGAAAGAAAGGAAGAGAGTAAGGGAAAGAAGAGGAAAGAAAGAAGAACAGAAGGAAAAAAAAGAAAAAAAGGAGCCCAGAGCTCAGGGGCAAGTTGTCCAGAGCGGATGGAAAAACTTACTCACGCACTTTATGTGGAAAAGCTTGCGATGATTGACCGTTCAATACATAAGGCATGGCGTGGAAAGAAAGGAAGAGAGAAAGGGAAAGAAGAGGAAAGAAAGAAGAACAGAAGGAAAAAAAAGAAAAAAAGGAGCCCAGAGCTCAGGGGCAAGTTGTCCAGAGCGGATGGAAAAACTTACTCACGCACTTTATGTGGAAAAGCTTGCGATGATTGACTGTTCAATACATAAGGCATGGCGTGGAAAGAAAGAAGAGAGAAAGAGAGAGAGAAAGGGAAAGAAGAGGAAAGAAAGAAGAACAGAAGGAAAAAAAAGAGATAAAGGATCCCAGAGCTCAGGGGCAAGTTGTCCAGAGCGGATGGAAAAACTTACTCGCGTACTTTATGTGGAAAAGCTTGCGATGATTGACCGTTCAATACATAAGGCATGGCGTGGAAAGAAAGGAAGAGAGAAAGGGAAAGAAGAGGAAAGAAAGAAGAACAGAAGGAAAAAAAAGAAAAAAAGGAGCCCAGAGCTCAGGGGCAAGTTGTCCAGAGCGGATGGAAAAACTTACTCGCGCACTTTATGTGGAAAAGCTTGCGATGATTGACTATTCAATAAATAAGGCATGGCGTGGAAAGAAAGGAAGAGAGAAAGGAAGAGAGAAAGAGAGAGAGAAAGGAAAAGAAGAGGAAAGGAAGAAGAACAGAAGGAAAAAAAAGAAAAAAAGGAGCCCAGAGCTCAGGGGCAAGTTGTCCAGAGCGGATGGAAAAACTTACTCACGCACTTTATGTGGAAAAGCTTGCGATGATTGACTGTTCAATACATAAGGCATGGCGTGGAAAGAAAGAAGAGAGAAAGAGAGAGAGAAAGGGAAAGAAGAGGAAAGAAAGAAGAACAGAAGGAAAAAAAAGAAAAAAAGGAGCCCAGAGCTCAGGGGCAAGTTGTCCAGAGCGGATGGAAAAACTTACTCGCGTACTTTATGTGGAAAAGCTTGCGATGATTGACCGTTCAATACATAAGGCATGGTGTGGAAAGAAAGGAAGAGAGAAAGGGAAAGAAGAGGAAAGAAAGAAGAACAGAAGGAAAAAAAAGAAAAAAAGGAGCCCAGAGCTCAGGGGCAAGTTGTCCAGAGCGGATGGAAAAACTTACTCACGCACTTTATGTGGAAAAGCTTGCGATGATTGACTGTTCAATACATAAGGCATGGCGTGGAAAGAAAGAAGAGAGAAAGAGAGAGAGAAAGGGAAAGAAGAGGAAAGAAAGAAGAACAGAAGGAAAAAAAAGAAAAAAAGGAGCCCAGAGCTCAGGGGCAAGTTGTCCAGAGCGGATGGAAAAACTTACTCGCGTACTTTATGTGGAAAAGCTTGCGATGATTGACCGTTCAATGCATAAGGCATGGCGTGGAAAGAAAGGAAGAGAGAAAGAGAGAGAGAGAGAAAGGAAAAGAAGAGGAAAGAAAGAAGAACAGAAGGAAAAAAAAGAGATAAAGGATCCCAGAGCTCAGGGGCAAGTTGTCCAGAGCGGATGGAAAAACTTACTCGCGTACTTTATGTGGAAAAGCTTGCGATGATTGACCGTTCAATACATAAGGCATGGCGTGGAAAGAAAGGAAGAGAGAAAGGGAAAGAAGAGGAAAGAAAGAAGAACAGAAGGAAAAAAAAGAAAAAAAGGAGCCCAGAGCTCAGGGGCAAGTTGTCCAGAGCGGATGGAAAAACTTACTCACGCACTTTATGTGGAAAAGCTTGCGATGATTGACTATTCAATAAATAAGGCATGGCGTGGAAAGAAAGGAAGAGAGAAAGGAAGAGAGAAAGAGAGAGAGAAAGGAAAAGAAGAGGAAAGGAAGAAGAACAGAAGGAAAAAAAAGAAAAAAAGGAGCCCAGAGCTCAGGGGCAAGTTGTCCAGAGCGGATGGAAAAACTTACTCACGCACTTTATGTGGAAAAGCTTGCGATGATTGACTGTTCAATACATAAGGCATGGCGTGGAAAGAAAGAAGAGAGAAAGAGAGAGAGAAAGGGAAAGAAGAGGAAAGAAAGAAGAACAGAAGGAAAAAAAAGAAAAAAAGGAGCCCAGAGCTCAGGGGCAAGTTGTCCAGAGCGGATGGAAAAACTTACTCGCGTACTTTATGTGGAAAAGCTTGCGATGATTGACCGTTCAATACATAAGGCATGGTGTGGAAAGAAAGGAAGAGAGAAAGGGAAAGAAGAGGAAAGAAAGAAGAACAGAAGGAAAAAAAAGAAAAAAAGGAGCCCAGAGCTCAGGGGCAAGTTGTCCAGAGCGGATGGAAAAACTTACTCACGCACTTTATGTGGAAAAGCTTGCGATGATTGACTGTTCAATACATAAGGCATGGCGTGGAAAGAAAGAAGAGAGAAAGAGAGAGAGAAAGGGAAAGAAGAGGAAAGAAAGAAGAACAGAAGGAAAAAAAAGAAAAAAAGGAGCCCAGAGCTCAGGGGCAAGTTCTCCAGAGCGGATGGAAAAACTTACTCGCGTACTTTATGTGGAAAAGCTTGCGATGATTGACCGTTCAATGCATAAGGCATGGCGTGGAAAGAAAGGAAGAGAGAAAGAGAGAGAGAGAGAAAGGAAAAGAAGAGGAAAGAAAGAAGAACAGAAGGAAAAAAAAGAAAAAAAGGAGCCCAGAGCTCAGGGGCAAGTTGTCCAGAGCGGATGGAAAAACTTACTCACGCACCTTATGTGGAAAAGCTTGCGATGATTGACTGTTCAATACATAAGGCATGGCGTGGAAAGAAAGAAGAGAGAAAGAGAGAGAGAAAGGGAAAGAAGAGGAAAGAAAGAAGAACAGAAGGAAAAAAAAGAAAAAAAGGAGCCCAGAGCTCAGGGGCAAGTTGTCCAGAGCGGATGGAAGAACGTGCTCGCGCACTTTATGTGGAAAAGCTTGCGATGATTGACTATTCAATAAATAAGGCATGGCGTGGAAATAAAGGAAGAGATAAAGGAAGAGAGAAAGAGAGAGAGAAAGGAAAAGAAGAGGAAAGAAAGAAGAACAGAAGGAAAAAAAAGAAAAAAAGGAGCCCAGAGCTCAGGGGCAAGTTGTCCAGAGCGGATGGAAAAACTTACTCGCGTACTTTATGTGGAAAAGCTTGCGATGATTGACCGTTCAATACATACAGCATGGCGTGGAAAGAAAGGAAGAGAGAAAGAGAGAGAGAGAGAAAGGGAAAGAAGAGGAAAGAAAGAAGAACAGAAGGAAAAAAAAGAAAAAAAGGAGCCCAGAGCTCAGGGGCAAGTTGTCCAGAGCGGATGGAAAAACTTACTCGCGCACTTTATGTGGAAAATCTTGCGATGATTGACCGTTCAATACATAAGGCATGGCGTGGAAAGAAAGGAAGAGAGAAAGAGAGAGAGAGAGAAAGGAAAAGAAGAGGAAAGAAAGAAGAACAGAAGGAAAAAAAAGAAAAAAAGGAGCCCAGAGCTCAGGGGCAAGTTGTCCAGAGCGGATGGAAAAACTTACTCGCGCACTTTATGTGGAAAAGCTTACGATGATTGACCGTTCAATACATACAGCATGGCGTGGAAAGAAAGGAAGAGAGAAAGAGAGAAAGAGAAAGGAAAAGAAGAGGAAAGAAAGAAGAACAGAAGGAAAAAAAAGAAAAAAAGGAGCCCAGAGCTCAGGGGCAAGTTGTCCAGAGCGGATGGAAAAACGTGCTCGCCTACTTTATGTGGAAAACCTTGCTATGATTGACCGTTCAATACATAAGGCATGGCGTGGAAAGAAAGGAAGAGAGAAAGGGAAAGAAGAGGAAAGAAAGAAGAACAGGTGGAAAAAAAAGAAAAAAAGGAGCCCAGAGCTCAGGGGCAAGTTGTCCAGAGCGGATGGAAAAACTTACTCGCGCACTTTATGTGGAAAAGGTTGCGATGATTGACCGTTCAATACATAAGGCATGGCGTGGAAAGAAAGGAAGAGAGAAAGAGAGAGAAAGAGAAAGGAAAAGAAGAGGAAAGAAAGAAGAACAGAAGGAAAAAAAAGAAAAAAAGGAGCCCAGAGCTCAGGGGCAAGTTGTCCAGAGCGGATGGAAAAACTTACTCGCGTACTTTATGTGGAAAAGCTTGCGATGATTGACCGTTCAATACATAAGGCATGGCGTGGAAAGAAAGGAAGAGAGAAAGGGAAAGAAGAGGAAAGAAAGAAGAACAGAAGGAAAAAAAAGAAAAAAAGGAGCCCAGAGCTCAGGGGCAAGTTGTCCAGAGCGGATGGAAAAACTTACTCACGCACTTTATGTGGAAAAGCTTGCGATGATTGACTATTCAATAAATAAGGCATGGCGTGGAAAGAAAGGAAGAGAGAAAGGAAGAGAGAAAGAGAGAGAGAAAGGAAAAGAAGAGGAAAGGAAGAAGAACAGAAGGAAAAAAAAGAAAAAAAGGAGCCCAGAGCTCAGGGGCAAGTTGTCCAGAGCGGATGGAAAAACGTGCTCGCCTACTTTATGTGGAAAACCTTGCTATGATTGACCGTTCAATACATAAGGCATGGCGTGGAAAGAAAGGAAGAGAGAAAGGGAAAGAAGAGGAAAGAAAGAAGAACAGGTGGAAAAAAAAGAAAAAAAGGACCCAGAGCTCAGGGGCAAGTTGTCCAGAGCGGATGGAAAAACTTACTCGCGCACTTTATGTGGAAAAGGTTGCGATGATTGACCGTTCAATACATAAGGCATGGCGTGGAAAGAAAGGAAGAGAGAAAGGGAGAGAAAGAGAAAGGAAAAGAAGAGGAAAGAAAGAAGAACAGAAGGAAAAAAAAAAAAAAGGAGCCCAGAGCTCAGGGGCAAGTTGTCCAGAGCGGATGGAAAAACTTGCTCGCGTACTTTATGTGGAAAAGCTTGCGATGATTGACCGTTCAATACATAAGGCATGGCGTGGAAAGAAAGAAGAGAGAAAGAGAGAGAGAAAGGGAAAGAAGAGGAAAGAAAGAAGAACAGAAGGAAAAAAAAGAAAAAAAGGAGCCCAGAGCTCAGGGGCAAGTTGTCCAGAGCGGATGGAAAAACTTACTCGCGTACTTTATGTGGAAAAGCTTGCGATGATTGACCGTTCAATACATAAGGCATGGCGTGGAAAGAAAGGAAGAGAGAAAGGGAAAGAAGAGGAAAGAAAGAAGAACAGAAGGAAAAAAAAGAAAAAAAGGAGCCCAGAGCTCAGGGGCAAGTTGTCCAGAGCGGATGGAAAAACTTACTCACGCACTTTATGTGGAAAAGCTTGCGATGATTGACTATTCTATAAATAAGGCATGGCGTGGAAAGAAAGGAAGAGAGAAAGGAAGAGAGAAAGAGAGAGAGAAAGGAAAAGAAGAGGAAAGGAAGAAGAACAGAAGGAAAAAAAAGAAAAAAAGGAGCCCAGAGCTCAGGGGCAAGTTGTCCAGAGCGGATGGAAAAACTTACTCACGCACTTTATGTGGAAAAGCTTGCGATGATTGACTGTTCAATACATAAGGCATGGCGTGGAAAGAAAGAAGAGAGAAAGAGAGAGAGAAAGGGAAAGAAGAGGAAAGAAAGAAGAACAGAAGGAAAAAAAAGAAAAAAAGGAGCCCAGAGCTCAGGGGCAAGTTGTCCAGAGCGGATGGAAAAACTTACTCGCGTACTTTATGTGGAAAAGCTTGCGATGATTGACCGTTCAATACATAAGGCATGGCGTGGAAAGAAAGGAAGAGAGAAAGAGAGAGAGAGAGAAAGGGAAAGAAGAGGAAAGAAAGAAGAACAGGTGGAAAAAAAAGAAAAAAAGGAGCCCAGAGCTCAGGGGCAAGTTGTCCAGAGCGGATGGAAAAACTTACTCGCGCACTTTATGTGGAAAAGGTTGCGATGATTGACCGTTCAATACATAAGGCATGGCGTGGAAAGAAAGGAAGAGAGAAAGAGAGAGAAAGAGAAAGGAAAAGAAGAGGAAAGAAAGAAGAACAGAAGGAAAAAAAAAAAAAAGGAGCCCAGAGCTCAGGGGCAAGTTGTCCAGAGCGGATGGAAAAACTTACTCGCGTACTTTATGTGGAAAAGCTTGCGATGATTGACCGTTCAATACATAAGGCATGGCGTGGAAAGAAAGGAAGAGAGAAAGAGAGAAAGAGAAAGGAAAAGCAGAGGAAAGAAAGAAGAACAGAAGGAAAAAAAAGAGATAAAGGATCCCAGAGCTCAGGGACAAGTTGTCCAGAGCGGATGGCAAAACTTACTCGCGCACTTTATGTGGAAAAGGTTGCGATGATTGACCGTTCAATACATAAGGCATGGCGTGGAAAGAAAGGAAGAGAGAAAGAGAGAGAGAAAGGAAAAGAAGAGGAAAGAAAGAAGGACAGAAGGAAAAAAAAGAAAAAAAGGAGCCCAGAGCTCAGGGGCAAGTTGTCCAGAGCGGATGGAAAAACATACTCGCCTACTTTAAGTGGAAAAGGTTGCGATGATTGACCGTTCAATACATTTAGCATGGCATGGAAAGAAAGGAAGAGAGAAAGAGAGAGAGAAAGGAAAAGAAGAGGAAAGAAAGAAAAACAGAAGGAAAAAAAAGAAAAAAAGGAGCCCAGAGCTCAGGGGCAAGTTGTCCAGAGCGGATGGAAAAACATACTCGCGCACTTTATGTGGAAAAGCTTGCGATGATTGGCCGTTCAATAGATAAGGCATGGCGTGGAAAGAAAGGAAGAGAGAAAAGAAGAGAGAAAGAGAGAGAGAAAGGAAAAAAAGAGGAAAGAAAGAAGAACAGAAGGAAAAAAAAGGAGCCCAGAGCTCAGGGGCAATTTGTCCAGAGCAGAAGGAAAAACGTGCTCGCCTACTTTATGTGGAAAAGGTTGCGACGATTGACTGTTCAATACATAAGGCATGGCGTGGAAAGAAAGGAAGAGAGAAAGGGAAAGAAGAGGAAAGAAAGAAGAACAGAAGGAAAAAAAAGAAAATAAGGAGCCCAGAGCTCAGGGGCAAGTTGTCCAGAGCGGATGGAAAAACTTACTCGCGCACTTTATGTGGAAAAGTTTGCGATGATTGACCGTTCAATACATAAGGCATAGCGTGGAAAGAAAGGAAGAGAGAAAGAGAGAGAAAGAGAAAGGAAAAGAAGAGGAAAGAAAGAAGAACAGAAGGAAAAAAAAGAAAAAAAGGAGCCCAGAGCTCAGGGGCAAGCTGTCCAGAGCGGATGGAAAAACTTACTCGCGTACTTTATGTGGAAAAGGTTGCGATGATTGACTGTTCTTTACATAAGGCATGGCGTGGAAAGAAAGTAAGAGAGAAAGAGAGAAAGAGAAAGGAAAAGAAGAGGAAAGGAAGAAGAACAGAAGGAAAAAAAAAGAAAAAAAGTAGCCCAGAGCTCAGGGAAAAGTTGTCCAGAGCGGACGGAAAAACATCCTCGCGTACTTTATGTGGAAAAGGTTGCGATGATTGACCATTCAATACATAAGGCATGGCGTGGAAAGAAAGGAAGAGAGAAAGAGAGAGAGAAAGGAAAAGAAGAGGAAAGAAAGAAGGACAGAAGGAAAAAAAAGAAAAAAAGGAGCCCAGAGCTCAGGGCCAAGTTGTCCAGAGCGGATGGAAAAACGTACTCGCCTACTTTAAGTGGAAAATGTTGCGATGATTGACCGTTCAATACATAAGGCATGGCGTGGAAAGAAAGGACAAGAGAAAGAGAGAGAGGAAGGAAAAGAAGAGGAAAGAAAGAAGAACAGGCGGAAAAAAAAAGAAAAAAAGGAGCCCAGAGCTCAGGGGCAAGTTGTCCAGAGCGGATGGCAAAACTTACTCACGCACTTTATGTGGAAAAGCTTGCGATGATTGACGGTTCAATACATAAGGCATGGCGTGGAAAGAAAGGAAGAGAGAAAGAGAGAGAGAAAGGAAAAGAAGAGGAAAGAAAGAAGAACAGAAGGAAAAAAAAGAAAACAAGGAGCCCAGAGCTCAGGGGCAAGTTGTCCAGAGCGGATGGAAGAACGTGCTTGCGCACTTTATGTGGAAAAGCTTGCGATGATTGACCGTTCAATACATAAGGCATGGCGTGGAAAGAAAAGAAGAGAGAAAGAGAGAAAAAGAAAGGAAAAGAAGAGGAAAGAAGGAAGAACAGAAGGAAAAAAAAAGAAAAAAAGTAGCCCAGAGCTCAGGGAAAAGTTGTCCAGAGCGGACGGAAAAACATCCTCGCGTACTTTATGTGGAAAAGGTTGCGATGATTGACTGTTCTTTACATAAGGCATGGCGTGGAAAGAAAGGAAGAGAGAAAGAGAGAAAGAGAAAGGAAAAGAAGAGGAAAGAAAGAAGAACAGAAGGAAAAAAAAAGAAAAAAAGTAGCCCAGAGCTCAGGGAAAAGTTGTCCAGAGCGGACGGAAAAACATCCTCGCGTACTTTATGTGGAAAAGGTTGCGATGATTGACCATTCAATATATAAGGCATGGCGTGGAAAGAAAGGAAGAGAGAAAGGGAAAGAAGAGGAAAGAAAGAAGAACAGAAGGAAAAAAAAGAAAAAAAGGAGCCCAGAGCTCAGGGGCAAGTTGTCCAGAGCGGATGGAAAAACTTACTCGCGTACTTTATGTGGAAAAGCTTGCGATGATTGACCGTTCAATACATAAGGCATGGCGTGGAAAGAAAGGAAGAGAGAGAGAGAGAGAGAGAGAAAGGAAAAGAAGAGGAAAGAAAGAAGAACAGAAGGAAAAAAAAGAAAAAAAGGAGCCCAGAGCTCAGGGGCAAGTTGTCCAGAGCGGATGGAAAAACATACTCGCGCACTTTATGTGGAAAAGGTTGCGATGATGGACTGTTCAATATATAAGGCATGGCGTGGAAAGAAAGAAAGAGAGATAGAGAGAGAGAGAAAGGAAAAGAAGAGGAAAGAAGGAAGAACAGAAGGAAAAAAAAGAAAAAAATGAGCCCAGTGCTCAGGGGCACGTTGTCCAGAGCAGAATGAAAAACATCCTCGCGTACTTTATGTGGAAAAGCTTGCGATGATTGACTGTTCAATACATAAGGCATGGCGTGGAAAGAAAGAAGAGAGAAAGGGAAAAAAGAGGAAAGAAAGAAGAACAGAAGGAAAAAAAAAGAAAAAAAGGAGCCCAGAGCTCAGGGGCAAGTTGTCCAGAGCGGATGGAAAAACTTACTCGCGTACTTTATGTGGAAAAGCTTGCGATGATTGACCGTTCAATACATAAGGCATGGCGTGGAAAGAAAGGAAGAGAGAGAGAGAGAGAGAGAGAAAGGAAAAGAAGAGGAAAGAAAGAAGAACAGAAGGAAAAAAAAGAAAAAAAGGAGCCCAGAGCTCAGGGGCAAGTTGTCCAGAGCGGATGGAAAAACATACTCGCGCACTTTATGTGGAAAAGGTTGCGATGATGGACTGTTCAATATATAAGGCATGGCGTGGAAAGAAAGAAAGAGAGATAGAGAGAGAGAGAAAGGAAAAGAAGAGGAAAGAAGGAAGAACAGAAGGAAAAAAAAGAAAAAAATGAGCCCAGTGCTCAGGGACAAGTTGTCCAGAGCAGAATGAAAAACATCCTCGCGTACTTTATGTGGAAAAGCTTGCGATGATTGACTGTTCAATACATAAGGCATGGCGTGGAAAGAAAGAAGAGAGAAAGGGAAAAAAGAGGAAAGAAAGAAGAACAGAAGGAAAAAAAAAGAAAAAAAGGAGCCCAGAGCTCAGGGGCAAGTTGTCCAGAGTGGATGGAAAATCGTGCTCGCGCACTTTATGTGGAAAAGGTTGCGATGATTGACCGTTCAGTACATAAGGCATGGCGTGGAAGGAAAGGAAGGGAGAAAGGATAGAGAAAGGAAAAGAAGAGGAAAGAAAGAAGAACAGAAGGAAAAAAAAAAAAAAAGGAGCCCAGAGCTCAGGGGCAAGTTGTCCAGAGCAGACGGAAAAACTTACTCGCGTACTTTATGTGGAAAAGGTTGCGATGATTGACTGTTCTTTACATAAGGCATGGCGTGGAAAGAAAGGAAGAGAGAAAGAGACAAAGAGAAAGGAAAAGAAGAGGAAAGAAAGAAGAACAGAAGGAAAAAAAAAGAAAAAAAGTAGCCCAGAGCTCAGGGAAAAGTTGTCCAGAGCGGACGGAAAAACATCCTCGCGTACTTTATGTGGAAAAGGTTGCGATGATTGACCATTCAATATATAAGGCATGGCGTGGAAAGAAAGGAAGAGAGAAAGAGAGAGAGAAAGGAAAAGAAGAGGAAAGAAAGAAGAACAGAAGGAAAAAAAAGAAAAAAGGAGCCCAGAGCTCAGGGAAAAGTTGTCCAGAGCGGATGGAAAAACGTGCTCGCCTACTTTATGTGGAAAAGGTTGTGATGATTGACCGTTCAATACATAAGGCATGGCGTGGAATGAAAGGAAGAGAGAAAAGTGAGAGAGAAAGGAAAAGAAGAGGAAAGAAAGAAGAACAGAAGGAAAAAAAAAGAAAAAAAGGAGCCCAGAGCTCAGGGGCAAGTTGTCCAGAGCGGATGGAAAAACATACTCGCGCACTTTATGTGGAAAAGCTTGCGATGATTGACCGTTCAATACATAAGGCATGGCGTGGAAAGAAAGGAAGAGAGAAAGAGAGAAAGAGAAAGGAAAAGAAGAGGAAAGAAGGAAGAACAGAAGGAAAAAAAAGAAAAAAAGGAGCCCAGAGCTCAGGGACAAGTTGTCCAGAGCGGAATGAAAAACATCCTCGCGTACTTTAAGTGGAAAAGCTTGCTATGATTGACTGTTCAATACATAAGGCATGGCGTGGAAAGAAAGGAAGAGAGAAAGGAAAAGAAGAGGAAAGAAAGAAGAACAGAAGGAAAAAAAAGAAAAAAAGGAGCCCAGAGCTCAGGGGCAAGTTGTCCAGAGCGGATGGAAAAACTTACTCGCGCACTTTATGCGGAAAAGTTTGCGATGATTGACCGTTCAATAGATAAGGCATGGCGTGGAAAGAAAGGAAGAGAGAAAGAGAGAGAAAGAGAAAGGAAAAGAAGAGGAAAGAAAGAAGAACAGAAGGAAAAAAAAGAAAAAAAGGAGCCCAGAGCTCAGGGGCAAGCTGTCCAGAGCGGATGGAAAAACTTACTCGCGTACTTTATGTGGAAAAGGTTGCGATGATTGACTGTTCTTTACATAAGGCATGGCGTGGAAAGAAAGGAAGAGAGAAAGAGAGAAAGAGAAAGGAAAAGAAGAGGAAAGGAAGAAGAACAGAAGGAAAAAAAAAGAAAAAAAGTAGCCCAGAGCTCAGGGAAAAGTTGTCCAGAGCGGACGGAAAAACGTACTCGCCTACTTTAAGTGGAATATGTTGCGATGATTGACCATTCAATACATAAGGCATGGCGTGGAAAGAAAGGAAGAGAGAAAGAGAGAGAGGAAGGAAAAGAAGAGGAAAGAAAGAAGAACAGGCGGAAAAAAAAAGAAAAAAAGGAGCCCAGAGCTCAGGGGCAAGTTGTCCAGAGCGGATGGCAAAACTTACTCACGCACTTTATGTGGAAAAGCTTGCGATGATTGACCGTTCAATACATAAGGCATGGCGTGGAAAGAAAGGAAGAGAGAAAGAGTGAGAGAGAAAGGAAAAGAAGAGGACAGAAAGAAGAACAGAAGGAAAAAAAAGAAAAAAAGGAGCCCAAAGCTCAGGGGCAAGTTGTCCAGAGCGGATGGAAAAACACACTCACGCACTTTATGTGGAAAAGCTTGCGATGATTGACGGTTCAATACATAAGGCATGGCGTGGAAAGAAAGGAAGAGAGAAAGGAAAAGAAGAGGAAAGAAAGAAGAACAGAAGGAAAAAAAAGAAAAAAAGGAGCCCAGAGCTCAGGGGCAAGTTGTCCAGAGCGGATGGAAAAACTTACTCACGCACTTTATGTGGAAAAGGTTGCGATGATGGACTGTTCAATACATAAGGCATGGCGTGGAAAGAAAGAAAGAGAGATAGAGAGAGAGAGAAAGGAAAGAAGAGGAAAGAAGGAAGAACAGAAGGAAAAAGAAGAAAAAAAGTAGCCCAGTGCTCAGGGACAAGTTGTCCAGAGCGGAATGAAAAACATCCTCGCGTACTTTATGTGGAAAAGCTTGCGATGATTGACTGTTCAATACATAAGGCATGGCGTGGAAAGAAAAGAAGAGAGAAAGAGAGAAAAAGAAAGGAAAAGAAGAGGAAAGAAGGAAGAACAGAAGGAAAAAAAAAGAAAAAAAGTAGCCCAGAGCTCAGGGAAAAGTTGTCCAGAGCGGACGGAAAAACATCCTCGCGTACTTTATGTGGAAAAGGTTGCGATGATTGACTGTTCTTTACATAAGGCATGGCGTGGAAAGAAAGGAAGAGAGAAAGAGACAAAGAGAAAGGAAAAGAAGAGGAAAGAAAGAAGAACAGAAGGAAAAAAAAAGAAAAAAAGTAGCCCAGAGCTCAGGGAAAAGTTGTCCAGAGCGGACGGAAAAACATCCTCGCGTACTTTATGTGGAAAAGGTTGTGATGATTGACCATTCAATATATAAGGCATGGCGTGGAAAGAAAGGAAGAGAGAAAGAGAGAGAGAAAGGAAAAGAAGAGGAAAGAAAGAAGAACAGAAGGAAAAAAAAAGAAAAAAAGGAGCCCAGAGCTCAGGGAAAAGTTGTCCAGAGCGGATGGAAAAACGTGCTCGCCTACTTTATGTGGAAAAGGTTACGATGATTGACCGTTCAATACATAAGGCATGGCGTGGAAAGAAAGGAAGAGAGAAAGAGTGAGAGAGAAAGGAAAAGAAGAGGAAAGAAAGAAGAACAGAAGGAAAAAAAAAGAAAAAAAGGAGCCCAGAGCTCAGGGGCAAGTTGTCCAGAGCGGATGGAAAAACATACTCGCGCACTTTATGTGGAACAGCTTGCGATGATTGACCGTTCAATACATAAGGCATGGCGTGGAAAGAAAGGAAGAGAGAAAGAGAGAAAGAGAAAGGAAAAGAAGAGGAAAGATGGAAGAACAGAAGGAAAAAAAAGAAAAAAAGGAGCCCAGAGCTCAGGGACAAGTTGTCCAGAGCGGATGGAAAAACTTACTCGCGCACTTTATGTGGAAAAGGTTGCGATGATTGACCGTTCAATACATAAGGCATGGCGTGGAAAGAAAGGAAGAGAGAAAGAGAGAGAAAGAGAAAGGAAAAGAAGAGGAAAGAAAGAAGAACAGAAGGAAAAAAAAGAAAAAAAGGAGCCCAGAGCTCAGGGGCAAGTTGTCCAGAGCGGATGGAAAAACTTACTCGCGCACTTTAAGTGGAAAAGGTTGCGATGATTGACGGTTCAATACATAAGGCATGGCGTGGAAAGAAAGGAAGAGAGAAAGAGAGAAAGAGAAAGGAAAAGAAGAGGAAAGGAAGAAGAACAGAAGGAAAAAAAAAGAAAAAAAGTTGCCCAGAGCTCAGGGAAAAGTTGTGCAGAGCGGACGGAAAAACATCCTCGCGTACTTTATGTGGAAAAGGTTGCGATGATTGACCATTCAATACATAAGGCATGGCGTGGAAAGAAAGGAAGAGAGAAAGAGAGAGAGAAAGGAAAAGAAGAGGAAAGAAAGAGGGACAGAAGGAAAAAAAAGAAAAAAAGGAGCCCAGAGCTCAGGGCCAAGTTGTCCAGAGCGGATGGAAAAACGTGCTCGCGCACTTTATGTGGAAAATGTTGTGATGATTGACCGTTCAATACATAAGGCATGGCGTGGAAAGAAAGGAAGAGAGAAAGGGAAAGAAGAGGAAAGAAAGAAGAACAGAAGGAAAAAAAAGAAAAAAAGGAGCCCAGAGCTCAGGGGCAAGTTGTCCAGAGCGGAGGGAAAAACACACTCACGCACTTTATGTGGAAAAGCTTGCGATGATTGACGGTTCAATACATAAGGCATGGCGTGGAAAGAAAGGAAGAGAGAAAGGGAAAGAAGAGGAAAGAAAGAAGAACAGAAGGAAAAAAAAGAAAAAAAGGAGCCCAGAGCTCAGGGGCAAGTTGTCCAGAGCGGATGGAAAAACTTACTCGCGCACTTTATGTGGAAAAGCTTGCGATGATTGACGGTTCAATACATAAGGCATGGCGTGGAAAGAAAGGAAGAGAGAGAGAGAGAGAAAGGAAAAGAAGAGGAAAGAAAGAAGAACAGAAGGAAAAAAAAGAAAAAAAGGAGCCCAGAGCTCAGGGGCAAGTTGTCCAGAGCGGATGGAAAAACATACTCGCGCACTTTATGTGGAAAAGGTTGCGATGATGGACTGTTCAATACATAAGGCATGGCGTGGAAAGAAAGGAAGAGAGAAAGAGAGAGAAAGAGAAAGGAAAAGAAGAGGAAAGAAGGAAGAACAGAAGGAAAAAAAAGAAAAAAATGAGCCCAGTGCTCAGGGACAAGTTGTCCAGAGCAGAATGAAAAACATCCTCGCGTACTTTATGAGGAAAAGCTTGCGATGATTGACTGTTCAATACATAAGGCATGGCGTGGAAAGAAAGAAGAGAGAAAGGGAAAAAAGAGGAAAGAAAGAAGAACAGAAGGAAAAAAAAGAAAAAAAGGAGCCCAGAGCTCAGGGGCAAGTTGTCCAGAGTGGATGGAAAAACGTGCTCGCGCACTTTATGTGGAAAAGGTTGCGATGACTGACCGTTCAGTACATAAGGCATGGCGTGGAAGGAAAGGAAGGGAGAAAGGATAGAGAAAAGAAAAGAAGAGGAAAGAAAGAAGAACAGAAGGAAAAAAAAGAAAAAAAAGGAGCCCAGAGCTCAGGGGCAAGTTGTCCAGAGCGGACGGAAAAACTTACTCGCGTACTTTATGTGGAAAAGGTTGCGATGATTGACTGTTCTTTACATAAGGCATGGCGTGGAAAGAAAGGAAGAGAAAAAGAGACGAAGAGAAAGGAAAAGAAGAGGAAAGAAAGAAGAACAGAAGGAAAAAAAAAGAAAAAAAGTAGCCCAGAGCTCAGGGAAAAGTTGTCCAGAGCGGATGGAAAAACATCCTCGCGTACTTTATGTGGAAAAGGTTGCGATGATTGACCATTCAATATATAAGGCATGGCGTGGAAAGAAAGGAAGAGAGAAAGAGAGAGAGAAAGGAAAAGAAGAGGAAAGAAAGAAGAACAGAAGGAAAAAAAAGAAAAAAAGGAGCCCAGAGCTCAGGGAAAAGTTGTCCAGAGCGGATGGAAAAACGTGCTCGCCTACTTTATGTGGAAAAGGTTGCGATGATTGACCGTTCAATACATAAGGCATGGCGTGGAAAGAAAGGAAGAGAGAAAGAGTGAGAGAGAAAGGAAAAGAAGAGGAAAGAAAGAAGAACAGAAGGAAAAAAAAAGAAAAAAAGGAGCTCAGAGCTCAGGGAAAAGTTGTCCAGAGCGGATGGAAAAACGTACTCGCGCACTTTAAGTGGAAAAGCTTGCGATGATTGACGGTTCAATACATAAGGCATGGCATGGAAAGAAAGGAAGAGAGAAAGAGAGAGAGAAAGGAAAAGAAGAGGAAAGAAAGAAGAACAGAAGGAAAAAAAAAGAAAAAAAGGAGCCCAGAGCTCAGGGGCAAGTTGTCCAGAGTGGATGGAAAAACTTACTCGCGCACTTTATGTGGAAAAGGTTGCGATGATTGACCGTTCAGTACATAAGGCATGGCGTGGAAGGAAAGGAAGAGAGAAAGGAAGAGAGAAAGGAAAAGAAGAGGAAAGAAAGAAGAACAGAAGGAAAAAAAAGAAAAAAAGGAGCCCAGTGCTCAGGGGCAAGTTGTCCAGAGCGGATGGAAAAACATACTCGCGCACTTTAAGTGGAAAAGCTTGCGATGATTGACCGTTCAATACATAAGGCATGGCGTGGAAAGAAAGGAAGAGAGAAAGAGAGAGAGGAAGGAAAAGAAGAGGAAAGAAAGAAGAACAGGCGGAAAAAAAAGAAAAAAAGGAGCCCAGAGCTCAGGGGCAAGTTGTCCAGAGCGGATGGAAAAACTTACTCACGCACTTTATGTGGAAAAGGTTGCGATGATGGACCGTTCAATACATAAGGCATGGCGTGGAAAGAAAGGAAGAGAGAAAGAGTGATAGAGAAAGGAAAAGAAGAGGAAAGAAAGAAGAACAGAAGGAAAAAAAAGAAAAAAAGGAGCCCAAAGCTCAGGGGCAAGTTGTCCAGAGCGGATGGAAAAACACACTCACGCACTTTATGTGGAAAAGCTTGCGATGATTGACGGTTCAATACATAAGGCATGGCGTGGAAAGAAAGGAAGAGAGAAAGGGAAAGAAG